>NC_138998.1:59821015-60167229 GCF_964374135.1 Grampus griseus
GTTGAAGTTCAGTGCTTCTGTCGTTTAAATGATTCAAACAAGAATTGGAGTAGAATCTAGAGAGAAAGAGGTAGTACTGATAGTTGGAGAGGTGGAGGAGGTTTCATAGAGATGATGGTATTTAAACTGAACTTGGTGTTAGGGGTCAGCAGTCTGCCCCCCAATTGGTGACAGGCCCTGACACCCACAGGCAGGGAGCACTGCCTGGTTGGCTGTGTAGAGACTGTACAGGAGCATTTAGAAGTAGAGCAGCAAAGGCAGCCTGATATCAGGTTATAAAGGGCCCTACAGGCCTCTTTGAGGTGTAGTACTTTATCCTTGAGCATGTGGGAGCTCTAAAGTCCTGCTTCCTACAGAGGTTGGCTTTGAGATGGAGGAAGCTGGAGCCCAGTGACCCGAGGAGGAAACTGGGCAACTGGTGAAATCCTGTTACCTAAACCAGCATTTCCTAAAATCTTCCACTGAATATTAATGTTCCTCCTGGTGTTGATTAATGTTCCATTTGGGGAGGGGAGGAAGGGGAGTTTACTGAAAAAAACAAATTTGAGAATTGCACCATGTCTAGCTCTCTCCCTGGAGACTGACCGCACAACCTGACTTACTGACAGTCCTTTACTCACCAAGTCTGTTTAGACATTCCTTGAACTAGTGTTTCTCAAACTTAATTGGCCACAGAACTTTTTTTCGTGCAATGTCTGTAAATATCTCATAATACACAGTTTAAGAAATAGTATCGTAAACAGTCCTAAACCCAAGGGTATTATAATGAAGGAATAAGTAAAATTTGGCTATTTCTCAGTGCTTAGCAGATCCTAGGACATTGATGCAATCAGTTCATTGCCTAACAGGAACCAAGTTGTCTCGCACTGCTTGGTATTTGGCGCATTATTCTGAGCAGGGATTTTGCAGGACCTCACCAGTTGCTTAGGTTCGGAATGCCAGGTTATTTACGTTTCATCATGTTTGTGTCCTCTGTCCATTGTGAGTGTCTCCACAAGTGTCCCCTGTTGCCATGCCTACACTCGACACTTGGTGATTCCCAACCTTTGTGAATTGCAGCACTCTAATGAATCTATTTTTGTTGTTTTCCTTCCTCTATGCTTTTGAAAGATTTGTTATGCAATATGTTATATATGTAAAGGAAAATGAGTGAAAATAAGTTCAAAATGATAACCCTTGAGAAATTTAGGTGTACCCTTGACTGTCAAAACCAGGGTTGGGAGTCATTGGGCTATGTGGTCATACCATTTTTTACCCCTTATTTTAACAGGATTGAAATTATTAGTACTGTGGCTTTAAGTTTTTCTTGCCAGGTTTTTTTATCCCTCAATCAATATAAACCTTGCAAGCTTACAGAAATTAATTCAGTTTTAAATCTAAATAGTACTACTTAGTTACTTCTTTATTTTAATAATGTATCATCAGTTAATTTTTAAAAAGCAAGATGAACTTATTATGGGCATTAGCACTTAATAGTTGCTTAGCAATTTAAGGCAGATGATGCTTTTTTCAAGAATTATTTATGATGTGCATATATATATCTATATGGTGTTTAGAACCTGGCACTACATAAGGTGTTTGCTACTATTGTTGTTGTTATTGTTGAAGATTGGGATTTGGTCCTGCCTGGTTATTTCCCAGTCTTCAAAATAATTTAAACTCTACTTTTCTCAGTTACTAGATATTTTTAATTGAAGTTGCAGGAGCATTTCACCTAAACAAAAGCTCAAAGAAGAATGAGAATTCATTAAGTCTCTGAGTGGTTGATGTAAATAAATCATTTTAATCATAATATATTAAGATATTAAAATGCAAAATCTTTGCAGATTTATATAGTATCCAGGTACTTGTTTTATATAATGATTTTACTCAGCCTCTAATTTAGGACACAGTGCCTTTTAAATATTTTTGTATGATTACTCTTAATTAAAGCCTTCCATACATTTCCATATTATAGAAAACATGTATATATTACTTTTGTTTTTAAAGTGCTTGTTGCAGTTTTTTTAATGCTTTTTGGAATTTCAAATCTATAAATAACTAATATTTTTCTCCTTCAACTCCTTCAGCTTACTGAAACAAATTCAAGTATCAAGTGCTTGGACTCCATGTGCTGTTTCTCAGAAGGAGAAACAGCGTGCGCATCTGTTGGAAGAATGCTGGAACGAGTAATAGGAAGATGTAGTCCGTCCCATGTCAGCAGGTGTGAAATTTCTCTAAGTAGCCTTTGCTGCAGATGAGTATCCTATAAACTGGAACAGGATGAACCTGCATCTCTAGATACCTAATAAATCAGCCCCTGGTTTTACCAACTGAAGCAGGAAGTGTGCTGTTTATTAGCACTCTTTGATGGTATTTCACTTTGTGGCTTTAGGGTGTAGGGGTTTCTTTCACTAACAAAGGAACAGAAAGCACCTTTGAAGAGACTTTTCATCTAATGAACAAAATATCTTGCTTTACAGTCTTTCTCAAATGTGGTGAATAGGAGTGTGTATCTGGTACTCGTTTTATTTTTATAACTTTATTTTTTTGATTATACCTAAATTGTTTTATTTCCTGTATTTGTTTTGCTTGTATGTTTGCTTTTTGTATTTACAAAATAAGCTACACATAATAGTAAAGTCAAAAGATTTTGCCTTTCTTATTCTTCATGTATATTGTCTAGTCACTCATTTGAGACTTTGAGGTATTTATAAACATAAAAGGCTGAAATTCTGCTCTCCTACACCTTTTTATGTGTATAATGAGGTTTTAAAATAAGTTGTGATTTTTAAGTTTTTACTCGGTATTTATGGTCTAATTAAAAGTCTATAGGTTAGAACAGGCTCTTTAAATTACGGTTTAGAAGAATTTTAGTGTTTTTGTCTTCTCCTAAATGTGTTTCTTGAATTAGATTTGCTCTTTTGGATCATAACAAAAATACCATTTTTTGGTATATACCACTTAAATTATTTAAAAGTGAAATTGATTCAATTCTTTATACATTTCCCCAAGAGACATGTTATTATTTAGGGAATATTAAGGAATAGAAATAATTTTTTTCACACTTTGGTATTCTTTAGGTGAATGATAACAAAGTCTCAAAGTCAGAGCAGCAGTGCACTCGTGTTCATGAAGGGTTACGGATGGGCAAGAATGGATGGTCATTTCCATTGTCCACAGCGTGCCACATGAATAGTATCACTTTCTACATGTGCCACGCCTGGGAAAAGGTTGGAAAGACCCCAGGAGCAGGGAATAAAGGGCAGAGGAGGCACTACTCTTATCTGTTGATAAGAATTTTTAATATTTGGTTGACTTTATGTTTTAAAAATAATGAGTATGACATCATTCTTGTATCATAGAATTCAGGTAACTTTTACTGGTGAACTTGTTAGTTCCCACTTTGCCTTTAGTTGTGGCCATTTCTTTATGGTACAGTTGCATTTATAAAGAGCATTCTTATGTTAATAACATAATGTCTGTGGTTTCAGACCCCATTTGTTGATTATAATGTGATCAAAAATATTTCCATAATGCTGTGATATTATTTTGTAGGCATTTTTTTCCACATGTAAGAATTACTATGAGCACCTAAATTTATTGGGACTTGTATGTTATGACTTACACAACTGTATTATGAAATGCATTATAAGAAAGTAGTTCTGTCATGTACCCAGGCCAACAAGTGTCCCAAAGGAAGTTCCAGAAAGACCTAATGTATAATATAAGACAGCTTTACTGCACAGAACTAAGGTGGGAATTAGACTAAGAGACTACTGTAGAACTTGTATAGAATTTTTAGAACATCATTTTCAACACAAAATTCTCTTTAATGACAATATACGTCTTCACTAACTACTAAAAAAAGACTAGAATTAATTTTAAATGATCCCAGAATATTTTTCTGCTTTATATATATTCCCATTTTCTGAATATCAACTATTTAGGTGATGCACCCCATTATTCTTTACATAACCATTTTTATGCTGCATTATCCCTTTTGAACCTGCCCAAGGAATTATGGGATTTATTTCTGCATGTTCTGTTGAAGGTGTCTCTTCTCATCTGTACTTCTTTCCCCTTAAAATTGTATCTCACTTTTTTTCTTTTTAAGAGTTTTTTTTTTCTAATAAAATGTTTAACAGTAATGAATATCTTATTTGACAGACTATAAATACCTTTCCAATTTTGTCCAGCATCTCAGGTTATGCTGTTGGTTACTACTGTCATTATCTCCCTGTTTTCTTCAAATGAATAATCTAAAAAGTTTTTTGAGATTTGTTCTATTTTTTTTTTAGTGGATAAAATTATACAATATTCAAAACCACTTGGTGCTTTTCTAAGGGCTATATGAATATTGCCATGGATCCATTAACATATTTAAACTTTGAAAAGTCATTTGTTTTTGTTTTTTACTTGTAATTGTTTTAGCGAAATATATTTGGCATTCTGTTTTGCTTTTGGAATAGCGTCTATTCTACATTTCTCTCATGTCTAATTTAAAAGGTAGGGCAAGACTGATACCTCTATTTACAAGATGTAGAATCCTTTGGATATTTGTTCCATTAACATTAATTAAACATAAGAGGTAATGGTCATCTCCTGAGAAATACAATTAGTGCTTTCATATGACAGATTTCTTTACTAATAAAGTTTTACCATCCAGGCACAAAAATTCTACTTACATTTTACTAATTGATGTTGTCAAAGGAATATGCCATATTGCAAACTCTGTTTCAAAGATAGCATCATGGTGCTACATAAAGGATATGCCATGTTGTACTCTAAAGGGCTGTACTTCAGCAATAAATGCTTTTCTGTGTGTAATTTACCAACAGTTACTTTATCCTAATCAAAACTGTCTTTTAAGTAGAAAGGAGTTAATAGTTAATATGTAGTTCAGGTGTTTAATGTTCTGTCAAATATGATATTTAACAATATGAATGCACATGTGTGCTTTGAAAAGATCAAAAATGAAGGAAACCTTACCTAATAAGATTCTTCTATGTAAGCAATGGTTGGGAAAGAGGAAAAACTAAAATATTGGCAGTTTGGGAGTATTGTTTATAGTTATGTTTTGTCATGTGTGTCTGAGCATACTTTTTCTTGCATAAATACTTACTCTAAGAAATGTTCATAATCTTACTCCATTCATTTATTTTACAAATACTGAGTACCTACTATAGCACAGTTCTAGGTGCTAGAGAGACCGTAGTGAGCAAGCCCTTCTTAAACGAAGGTAGATACTGTTTAAGTTTTCTGGAAACTAGTAAAATTAGAGAACCTGTAAACCACTGGTATTGTTGTTGCTTGTTTGTCTTCCTCTTTGCCAACTTTGTAAAGTTTCTAGGTTCCAGTCTTCATTGTGACTGTGCTCACTTAATCGGTTTATAATTGAACTACATACAAACTTTAGTCTGTAGGAAACAGCAGATTTTTTATAAAAGTGAATTTGGGCCATTTTAAGTGCTAATCTCTTTCTCTAACTCCTCTATTTAAGGAAAGTGGGAACCCTGGAAAAAGTTACATAAAATGTATTTATTAAGTGCTTTTAGTCTTCTAAGAAAGGCCACCTTTAACTTGGTAATCCTAATACTGTCCTTGAAATAGGTTAGGCCATTTTAAGCATGGCAGGCTATTTTTAGTCTTAAGTTATTTTAGCTGAAATTGGTACAGCTGCAAATAAAGTATTATATAATGAATTGCTTATGGCCTTATCATTCAGACAGACAGTAGTTAACATTTTCCAGACCAACAGAGGATCATTTGTTCTTAGTTAAGTGAAAACCCTAGTGACTTCTAGCTGTCTTTGATACCTATTGAGTCAAAACATTTACTTCGTTCAAGGTGTCTTTGATACCTATTGAATTAAAACATTTACTTTGTTCAAGCTAATTAATGCTAAAACCTTTAGAATAGAATTTATACCTGAAAAGAAATAATAATATAATATGAACATACTACTGTTTCATTCCAAAGCTTTTGGTAAGTGGGATTTTTGTTTGTTTGCTTTCGTGATGTCAAAATACAGCCTAGTTGCTTTTCAGTAAAACCAAATGTGCATACCTCTTAATAACAAACTTGTTTCTTATTGAATTAAGATTTTAAGAGTGTCTCATGCTTTGCTACCTATAGAAATTGTTTTAATGCTAATGAATTTTGGCTAATATTTTTATATGATGACTAGAGCATTATTTTTCCCAAGTTTTTGTATAATATAATGTTTGGTCCTTCAGTGCTAGTAAGAAGAACTTATCTTTAGCATTTAAAATGCATCAATCAGTGCTTATTTTAATACTCAAATCGCATTTTGGTCCTAAGTTTTAGAGTAAAATTTTTTCTCAATTGAAACATAGGTCCTGGTGAGCCAAACTTTTCTCTTATTGTTACTTTAGATCATGGAGTGCATCGGATCCTTTCTATACCAACGACAGGAGCATCTTGACTCTCTCCACAATGGACTCGTCTACTTGTTAAAGGGGCAGTAGTACTTTGTGGGAGCCATTTCAACTCCTTTCCTAAAATTCAGTGTGATCATCCTGGTGATGGCCACACTACCTCTGCGGAATTACTTTCTGAAATCTCTGGAGTAGTTCATGCCCACTCAGAGTTATAATGGCAAACAAACGAAAAGCATTACCATGCACCCCTGTCAGCTGCCCTCTTAATTTAAATCTGAACATGTTAAAATTTATGAATAAAGAGACATTTTTCATCTCTTTATCTGGGTTGTCCCCGTGTGCTTATGGGACTCCCAATGGCATTTCAGCCTTTTGCTAAGGCCACTAAATATTTTAACATCAAGGTAGAAAAGGGAGCTAATTCCTAGTTAACTGTGTTTTTTAGTATGGCTTGGTTATTGAGTCTTCTGTTTAAATCTGCCTCTATAAATTATGCTGAAAAGTTTGCCTTGAAAACTCTATTTTTTTATTAGAGTTATATTTGAAACTTTTCATGGGAAAAGTTAATGTGAATAGTAAGGAATATGGTCCCTCAGTGACCCATGTTTGTTCATTCATTAGTGCTTTCTAAGTTCACAGAGCAAATTAGGAGAATGCATTTCCAACCATTATTTGCTGCAGTATGGGTAGTAAATATATACCAGTACCAAAACTTCTCTAAATGTACTGTAACACAACCAGTTAAGTTAACCATATACATGCAAAGGGTATATCATATCTTACCTATAAATCAGGAATCAAGTCCATTCACCAAATTTCAAATTGATGTTTACTATTTTTGTGACAATGTAAAGAACCTATAGTGGGTAAATTAGACACCATTAGCATATTATTATTTAATGTGTTTATCATTGGATCTTTCGCATGCTTTAATCTGGTTAATATATTTAAATTTGCTTTTTTTGTCTATCTGAAGGCTCTGTGTATAGTATTTTACGACACTGTTGTAAATTCAACTATAATCAATAAAAAACCAGTTTGAAAACTATTTAAATATTGCAAATACTTTTAATTATACAAATCAAAATATTAGGATAATTAAATCAATAAAATGAGAAGAGCCTCTTTCTGTAACTAGCTCAGAATTGCTCTTGCTTTTCAGTAAGCTAGCTTTTAGAATAAAGAATTTCAGATGAGAATCCTGTTATTTTTAGGTTAGTATACGTTATCTAACTTACAGCAGACTACTACAGTGAAGTGAAATCTGCCCAGTGTCCCATTATAAGGTGTGGCTATAGAATGTAAATGAAGCAAAGTCTAAAATGCTAAATTATATGGGGTAATGGCTGCAGTAAATTTAAATGCTAAAAATAATTAATCAGGTATGTATTACTGCTGTTAACTCACTGCAGTTCAGTACTTGATTTTCATCCTGAGTTTATCATGTAGATCCAGTGTTGTCATTTGTTTTGATAAAAAGTAATGTTTTAAAACTTGGAAATGATTATTAAAGAACTGTTACTCATCTCTAAGCATATTATTGTGTACATATACATTCAAAATTGTATGGAAATGGTTAAGTAAGGTGTTGCCAAAATTTTCCCTGGAGAATATGATAATTCCTTTCTGTAGGTTTATTGCACAACCCTCCACCCCTTTCCCATTTCATGAATATAAGACTTCTGGAATTGGGCTGGTAGGGGAAGAATGGTAGAATTAAGACTTTACCTTTGTTCACTGGTAAACTGTTTTCTTGCTAATATAACATTTGTCTCTTTCAATAATGTAAGGATATTAGGTTATGAATTTCAGCCTAAATATTAATTTTCATAAATAGCCCTTCTTTAACTTAGATTGAGTTTAGGAAGATACTGTTATCCTGCAAATACAGTAAAGGGATAATGTACAGTGTGTACCCTTACCAGCTCATGTTCCAGAAGAGGAAATATTGCAGAAAATATTCAGTAGAGTATTAGTGGAGAATAATACAGAATTTGCTTTTTCTTAGACTGTCTTATAAAATGTTCATATAACAAAATGACGTTCAGTAGCCCTGCATTACATCTACCTTACAGTGTTTATTTGCCATCAGTTTAACTGACTACTAACACTAGGGAAGGACTGCAAAGCCATCAAGCAGTCTCTGACCAACTACAGCAAGGCATGAGGTCAGCTAGCCTATATGGTGCTCAAGGTGTGATTGATGCAATTTTCTGCGTTCAGTATTTGAAGTTATGTAGGAATTTTATATCTGAAAAAAGTTAATAGCATCCGCTGACATGCTTCTCCTAGTCTGTTGTTCAAAACCTACTCCATTTAAAGGAAGATTAGCTTGTAAGAAAGGGGTTTTCTTCTGTTTATTTAAGAAAGCAACTCTTGTCTACAAACTTGTGGTAGTTTTCTAGTGCTAAATATTCATATTGTAAAACTATTACTGCATAATCAGAAATTTTCTCCCTTGCATATTTCTTTAAAATTCTTTGGAAAGTATGATGTTGATAATTAACTTTTATCTGCCAAAACCAGGGTACGATGCTACATGTGTTACTGCTAGTTAGTGGTCCCAAATCTATTTGCCTCACTTGCTTGCTTTTGCCTAGCCTGAAGCCTGTAGCCCTGAAGATAGCAGCAAGCACCAAGTCAGTTTCCAAAATTGCCTATCAGCTGCTTTAGGTGACTCAGCACCCTGCCTTAGCTTTAGAAAGCATTAGGCTCACCCCAGAAGGAGTAGAATGTGGGCCAGGAGAACTACAGCTACCCAGCCTTTCTGTGGGGTTGAGAAGAAAAAAGGGGAGAATTTAGTTTGAATTTCTCTTAACTAGCCTCCTCCTTGGGTCTTAATCTCCCTGAGGTCCAAAGGCTTCCCAGACCTGATCCAAACTCTGGCACTGTCCTGAGTAGGAGGTTAAACAGAGGCAAATCATCCAGTTAGGGAATACCTTACTCAGACCAGGGTCGTTTCTACTGCGTTAAGATTGTGAAATTGGGCTCCTGTGATAAGCTTCAGACTCCTATCTGATAGGCAGGAGTCACGGCCACTAAAAAATTTATAATTAATACCAAAACTTTTTAACATATGCTGCTCTGAAAAGTTATTGGGGACTGGGGAGAAAGGGAAAATCATCCATGTTTGTGTTTTTCCTGTAAATATCAATTTGGAGTATGATACAAGCAGGCATTAATAAGACTAACACACCAAAGAGTTATGTAAAACGTGTTTTATTAATTTTGGTCCCCCTTTAGAGACATTTTTATTTCTATCCTGATGAGTCATCTATTTTCATAAAAATAGAACATTATTAAAGTGCTGTTTATGTGAGATAACCTGAATGATATTCCTGCAAAAAATAGATCATAACTAATGATATGTTTGTAATAATGGTGACTTAGATTTTTATGAATAATTAGTAGTTGGAAATACTGTCACAACACTCAGTTTAAAATCTTGGACCTCAGACACTGTGGCTGTCTAATATCTAAATTATCTGCATTGTCAGTAAATGTAGTATACCTATTGTACAGCTCTCAGTAATTTTTTAAAGTTTATGAAATTATATTTATCAAATAAAAATTTTCCTATGTAAGTAAAAGTCTTTTTCCATTATTTGAATGCATTTTAAGCCTCTCTCTGCTCATCACAACCAGCACTGCCAAGTTTTTTGGGGTTTTTTTAGCTAAATTTTTACTACATTTTCCCTCCATTAGAGTACAGAAGTTCCATTATGCCTTTCACTAACTGCAGTTTTCAAAAATCCAGAAGTTCTTTTGTTACCCAAGTTTTATAGCTTATCAGTACAGTTCCTGAAAAGCTGTCTGATTCAAATGCACCAACTGTAAAGGCCAACACACTTCAACTAGAAAGTGTATCATTCATGAAAAACCAGCCAGTGTAAATTTGGAAATGCCTTAGTTTAATAGAAAATATGTGCTTTCTGGGACTTCCTTGGCGGTCCAGTGGTTAAGACTCCATGCTTCCAATTCAGGGTTCAATCCCTGATCGGGGAACTAAGATCCCACATGTTGCATGGCACGGCCAAAAAAATTAAAGTTTTTAAAAATGTGCTTTAAAATATAACATTTAAAATATATATATAAAATATATATAACATTTATTTCTAAAATATTCTAACCTAATGATCAGTCATCGTTTCTAATGCTTCGTCAGTTGCCACGTAATTATTTCATCTACGTTTATTAAAAAGGTAAGCTGTTGTTTTTGCGTGTTAGTATTTGCAAAGGGTGACAATGTATATAATATATGTATTTTTATTTCTGAAATGAAACAAGAACATGATCCTGGACAAGTCAGTTTATCTCGGCATCTGTTTTTATTTTAAAAGGAGTTGAGGGTTTGGACTATCTTTAGGGTACTTCGGTCTTTAACTTTTATTGTACAACATAATGAATCATGTTCCTTTTTTATATATAAATTTATCTTTGGCTGTGTTGGGTCTTCGTTGCTGCGCACAGGCTTTCTCTAGTTGCGGCGAGCAGGGACTACTCTTTGTTGCGGTGCGCGGGCTTCTAATTGCGGTGGCTTCTCTTTGTTGTGGAGCACAGGCTCTAGGCACACAGGCTTCAGTAGTTGTGGCACGCGGGCTCAGAGTTGTGGCTCGCAGGCTCTAGAGTGCAGGCTCAGTAGTTGTGGCTCATGGGCTTAGTTGCTCTGCAGCATGTGGGATCTTCCCGGACCAGGGCTGAAACCCGGGTCCCTGTGTTGGCAGGCAGATTCTTAACCACTGCGCCACCAGGGAAGTCCCTGGATCATGTTCTCAATGAATAGGAAATTTAGGGCAAGAAAGTAAAATTTTATGAGCAGCATTTCACTAGAAAATTTAGTGAATTCGAAAACAATTCAAGTTTTATTTTGAAGAGTAACTGACTCAAAGAACAAAGCTGTTGTAAATTGAGGTGAGTTCACATGTCTGTGTGAACAACTGTCTTTGGAAGTGGCAGATCTGATAAAAATCTGATGTCAGATTGTTTTGTGTGTGTGTGGCTGTGTTAGGTCTTCATTGCTGCATGCAGGCTTTCTCCAGTTGCAGCCAGCAGGGGCTACTCTTCGTTGCGGTGCACAGGCTTCTCATTGCAGTGGCTTCTCATTGCAGAGCACGGGCTCTAGGCATGCAGGTTCAGTAGTTGTGGCATGCAGACTCAGTAGTTGTGGCTCGCGGGCTCTAGAGCACAGGCTCAGTAGTTGTGGCGCACGGGCTTAGTTGCTCTGCAGCATGTGGGATCTTCCTGGACCAGGGATTGAACCCGTGTCCCCAGCCCTGGCAGGCAGATTCTTAACCACTGCACCACGAGAGAAGCCCTGATGTCAGATTTTTAATACTAATTTTTAAGGTAAAACGGTCTGTATTCAAGTAAAATCTGTAGACAGTGAAGTGCAGAGATTTTAGGATTACGTTCTATTTCTTTTGACATTGTATACATCTGTGTGATCCTAATCCAAGTCCAGATAGAGAACTTTTCTATCATCTCAGAAGGTGTCCAGGAAATGTATTTCTCTCCCTTTCTGCCCTTGGCAACCATTTTTTTCTGTTATCTATTGTCATAGATCAGTTTCACCTGTTCTTGAATTTCATATAAATGGAATTATACATGTTCACTTTTGCATCTGACTTTGTTCACAATGTCTGTGAGGTTCATACATGTTGTTGCATATATCCATAGTTTGGAGGGTTTTTTCCTACTCTGTAGTGTTCCTTTTCATGAACATCCCACAATTTATCCTTTCTCTGGTTTATGGACATTTGAGTTATTTACAGTTTGGGGTGATTACAAATAAAGTTATTATGAACATTCTTCGTGGACGTGCTTTCATTTCTCTTATTAAATAATGAGTAGAATTTCTGGGTCATAAGGTAGGTTTATGTTTAATTTTATGAGAAACTGCCAAAAGTTTTCCTAAGTGACTGTAGGTGCCATTTTATGTGCATTTGTGTACAATGAGAGTTCCAGTTGTTTTATTATATCTCATGATTTTAATTTGCATAACAAATGATGTTTAACTCCTTTTTATATGCTTACTGACAATTTATCTTTTTTTTCTGAAATGTGTATTGAAGGCTCTGGCCATTTTTTTTTTTCATTAGGTTGCTTGTCTCATTACAGAATGGTTGGAATCCTTTTTATAAGGATGTTAGTAAGTTGTCAGATGTATGTATTACTAGCATTTTCCCCCAGCCTGTGCTCTGCCTGTATATTTTCTTACTGGTGACTTTGGGGAGCAGGAGTGTTTTATTTTGATGAAGTCCATTTTTTTTCCTTTATGGTTATGTGTTTTTTTGTGTCTTATCTAAAATATTCTTGTCAACCCCAAGTTCATGAAGATAATTTCCTATGTTTTCTTCTGAAAGCAGCCTCTTACATTTAAGTCCATGATCCATCTCAAATTTACTTATGTGTAAGATGTGAGGCAAGGATTGAGGATCTTCCTTCCTCCCAACCCCCATAAGAGTATCTATTTGGTTTAGCTCCATTTGTTGAAAATGTTCTCTATCTCCATTGAATTCATTTGGTGAATTCGTTAATTCATCAAATTAGCTGACTGGGGAATTCCCTGGCAGTCCAGTGATCAGGGCTCCGTGCTCCCACTGCAGGGGGCATGGGTTTGATCCCTGGTTGGGGAACTAAGATCCCACAAGCCACGCAGTGTGGCCAAAAAATTTATAAAATAAAGTTAACTGTATAAATGTGGGTCTATTTCTGGACTGTCCAATTCTGTTCATTTATCCTTACACTGGTAGCACACTGTCTTAATTACTATAGCTTTATGCCTAGCTTTGAGATAAGGTAGTTTAAGCCCTTCAACTCTGTTGTCAAGATTGTTTTGTCTATCCTAGGTTCTTTGCATTTCCATATAAATTTTGGAATCAGCTGATCAATTTATTTAAAAAAAAATCCTGATATGATTTTGATTTGGATTGCTCTGAATTTATATGTCAATTTTAAAAGCACTGGCATCTTAATATTGACTCTTCTAATCCATGAACATGATATATCTCTCCATTTATCTTAGGTCTTTTCTAAAGAAGGTTTTGTAGTCTTCAGTATAGACATCTGGCAAATCTTTGTTAAACTCTTAAAATTTTTAAGGTTTTTGGTGCTGTGGTAAATAGAATTGTTTCTTAATTTATCTTCCAGTTACTCATTACTGTTATACATAAATGCAATTAATTTTGTGCTTTTTACTTTGTAACTTAAACCTTGCTAAATTCATTCAATTTTTCTATTTTTTTTAACTTTTGTGTAGAATGCTTTTGATTTTGATGTAAACAGTTGTCATCTGAGAATTCAGTTTTTTCAATTTTCATGCCTTTTGTCTCTTGTTATTGCATTATTGTACTGGCTAGAGCTTCCTGTACAATGTTAAATAGACATGGTGAGAACCATGAGGTGTTGAGTTTTGAAAATGTTTTTCCTCCATTTTTCAAGATGAGCATACGGTTTTGTATGTTTTAGCTTGGTACTATGGTGAACTATTTTGGTTGATTTTCAAATGTTAAACCAACTTTATATCCCTGAAATAAATTTCACTGGGGTATGATGTGTTATCCATTTATATATTGCTGTTTGATATGCTAATATTGTGTTAGAGGCTTTTGTATCCATGCTTATGAAGGATATAGATCTGTGATTTCATTTTCTTATACCATCTCTGTCAGGTTTTGGTATTAGGGTTATGCTGGCCTCACAAAACAATTTGGGAAGTGTTCCCTCCTCCCCTTTTTTGGAAGAGTTTATGAGGTTATTATTTTTTCTTTTAATGTTTTGAAGAATTCATGTCATCTGGACCACTTAGAGGGGTTTGGGGGGTGTTTTTTTTGCAGGAGGGGGAATATTGTGGATCACAAATTCAATTTCTGAAACAGACACAGGATTATTCACATTTTCTGTTTCTTTTATGAAATTTGGTAAGTTGTATCTTTTAAGGAATTTGTCCGTTTCATGTAATTTCCAATATTTTTGACATAAAGTCCAGAATATTCTTTGATTATCCTTATAGTGACTATAGGATATGTATTGTTTTTGCTTATTGGTAGCTTTTTTCCTAGACTTTTTACCTGACCAATCTTGCTAGGGGTTTGATCAAGTCTATTAATTTTTTCAAAGAATCAACTTTAGGCTTTGTTAATTTTACCCATTTATTTTTATTGCCCTAATGCTCTCATCTGTATTATTCCTTTCTATTTTGATTTTGTTTTCTAACATTTATTCATTTATTTATTTGGCTGCACTGGGCCTTAGTTGCAGCACACAGGCTCTTTGCAGCGTGTGGGATCTTTAGTTGCAGCATGCGGGATCTAAGCCGGGATCGAACCCATGCTCCCTGTATTGGGAGCAAGGATTCTTAACTGCTGGACCACCAGGGAAGTCCCTCTATTTTGGTTTTAATTTGCTCTTCTTTTATGGCTTTTTTGAAGCTTAGATAAATTGATTTTTAACCCTTTTTAATAAAGACATTAAAACTACACATTTCCCTCCATGTACTGCTTTAGGTGATTCCCACAGATTTTATCCTTTCATTGTTATTCAAATCAGAATATTTTATTTCCTTTATGATTTCTTTTTTGATCCCTGGATTATTTAGAGGTGTTTTGACTTCTAAATATTTGGGGGATATACTTTTTTTCCCTTCCAGTCCCTTCACTTTTTTCTTAATAGTGTTAGTCAGGATTTCCAATACTGTGTTAAACATTTGTGGTGATAAGGATATCCTAATCTTGTTTCTTATCTTAAAGGGAATGCATCTAAGGTTTACCCATTTAGTGTGATATATACTGTAGAGTTTGAGTATACATAGCTTTTCCCTCATTAAGAATATTTCCTTCTATTCCTAGTTTACTAACAATTATAGATAGGTGTTGAACTTTGCAAAATGATTGGTTCAACTAAAGTTATCATGAAATGTTTTACTCCATTATTTTATTAATATAGAGAAGTATATTGATGGATTTTTCTGATATTGAACAATCCTTGCATTACTGGCAGAAATCCTGCTTGTTCATGATATGTTATTTTTAGTGCTCTGTTGGATTCATTTAACTATTACTTTATGTAGGATTTTGAATCTGCATACATAAACAAAATGGGCCTATAATTTTCCTTTTTATTCTCTTGGTTTGGGTTTTTTTTTTCTGGTTTTTGAGTCAGTATTACACTAATCTCAAGGAATGAGCTGGGAAGACCTCCCACTTCCCCTGTTTTCTGGTTTCTGGAACAACTTGCATAAAATAGAATTAGCTATTTTGAAAGTTTGGTAGAGTTTCATAGAATAAAAACATTTGGACGTGAGGTTTTTTCAGAGGACAGGTCCTTGACTGCTATCTCTAATATACTTTTTACAGTTATGAATCTATTCAAGTTATTCCTGTATATTTTATATGTTTCTAGGAGTTTATCCATTTTATTTAAATATTTAAATTTAGTTCATAAGACTTTTATCTCCATACGTCTGAAATAATTTCTCCTCTCTTTCCACACTTTTGTTTTTTTAATCGAGGTATAATTGACAGATAACATTACTTTCAGGTATACAACATAATGATATTTGTATATATTGTGAAATGGTTAATAGGCCTAGTTAACACCCCTCACCGTAGTTACAAAATTTTTTCTTGTGATGAGAACTTTTAAGATCTCTCAGCACTTTAAAATTTGCAGTACAGTATTAACTGTAGTCACCATACTGTACATTACATCCTCATGACTTATTCTGTAACTGGAAGTTTGTACCTTTGACCCCCTTCACCCATTTCACCCAACCCTAAGCCCCCACCTCTAGCAGCCACCAATCTGTTCTCTCTCTAATTCATGAGCTCAGTTTTCTTGTTTTTGTTTTTTAGATTCTGCATATAAGTTGGCTCATACGGTATTTGTCTTTCTCTATCAGATTTATTTTACTTAGCATAATGCCCTCAAAGTCCATCCATATTGTCCCAAATGGCAGGATTTCCTTCTTTTTTATGGCTGAATATTCCTTCATGTATGTGTGTACATTTTCTTTATCCATTTCTTCATTGTTGGACACTTAGGTTGTTTCCATATCTTAGGTATTATAAATAATGCTTCAGTGAACATGGGTGTGCACATATCTTTTCGAGTTAATGTTTTTTCTTTTCTTTGGATAAATCGCCAGAAGTAGAATCACTGGGTCATAGGTAGAATTTCTATACCGTTTTCCATAGTAGCTACACCAATTTACATTCCTGCCAACAGGGTAGAAGGGTTCCTTTTCTCCACATCCTCAGCAATACTTATTTCTTTTTTTGATAGTAGCCTTTCTAACAGGTGTGATGTGACATTGTGGTTTTGATTTGCATTTCCCTGATGAGTGATGTTGAGCACCTTTTCATGTACCATTTGTATGGCTTCTTTGGGAAAATGTCTATTCAGATCCTCTGCCCATTTCTTAATTGGATAGTTTATTTTCTTGCTATTGAATTGTATGAGTTCCTTGTACATTTTGGATATTAACCCTTTGTCAGATATATGATTTGCAAGTATTTTCTCCCATTCAGTAGGTTGCCTTTTCTTTTTGTTGATGGCTTCCTTTGCTGTGCAGAAGTCTTTTAGTTTGATATAGTCCCACTTTTTTATTTTTGACTTTGTTGCCTTTACTTTTGATATTGAATCCAAAAAATCAATGCCAACACTGATGTCAAGGAGTTTACCACCTATTTTTTTCTAGGACTTTTATGGTTTCAGGTCTTACATTTAAATCTTTAACCCATTTTGAGCTTTTTTGTGTGTGTGTGCGATACGAGGGCCTCTCACTGTTGTGGCCTCTCCCGTTGTGGAGCACAGGCTCCGGACGCGCAGGCTCAGCGGCCATGGCTCACAGGCCCAGCCGCTCCGCAGCATGTGGGATCTTCCCGGACCGGGACACAAACCCACATCCCCTGCATCAGCAGGCGGACCCTCAACCACTGCGCCACCAGGGAAGCCCCCCATTTTGAGCGTGCGTGTGTGTGTGTGTGTGTGTATGGTGGAAGATAGTGGTCCAGTTTTCCCAACACCATTTATTAAGAGACTCCTTTCCCTGTTGTAGGTTTTTGGCCCCTTTGCTGTAAATTAATTGACCATACGTGTATGGGTTTTTTTCTGGTTTCTCTATTCTGTTCCATTGATCTATATATGTTTTTATGCCAATACCATACTGTTCTATTAGAGTTCTGTGATATATTTGGAAGTCAGGAAGCATGATACCTCCAGCTTTGTTCTTTTTTCTCAAGGTGGCTTTGGCTGTTCAAGGTCTCTTGTGGTTCTATACAAATGTTAGGATTGTTCTATTTCTGTGAAAAATGCCATTGGAATTTTGATGAGGATTGCACTGGATCTGTAATTTGCTTTGGAGAGTATGGACATTTTAGCAATAATCTTCTAAGCCATGAGCATGGACTAGTTTTCCATTTATTTGTGTCTTCTTCAGTTTCTTCAGTGTCATACAGTTTTCAGTGTACAGGTCTTTTGCTACCTTGGTTAAATTTATTCCCCAGTATTTTATTCTTTTTGATGCAATTGTACATGGGATTGTTTTCTTAATTTTCCTTTTTGACAGTTTGTTATTTGTGTATAGAAACACCACAGATTTCTGTATATTGATTTTGTATCCTGCAACTTTACCGAATTTGTTTATTAGTTTTAATAGTTTTTGGTGGAGTTTTTAGGGTTTTCTATATATAATATCATGTCATCTGTATATAGTTTTACTTATTTCTGATTTGGATGCCTTTTATTTCTCTTTCTTGCCTAATTAATTGCTCTGCTTAGGACTTCCAATACTATGTTGAATAAAAGTGGCAAAAGGGGACATTCTTGTCTTGTTCCTGATGTTAAAGGAAAAGCTTTTAGCTTTTTAGCATTGAGCATGTTATCTGTGGGCTTGTCAAATGGCCTTTATGTTGATGTGTATCTTCTCTATACCCACTTTGTTGAGAATTTTTATCATAAATGAGGGTTGAATTTTGTCAAAAGCTTTTTCTCCATCTATTGAGACTGACAAAATAAAGGATAAAAATCATATGACAAGGTAGTATATTACATTTATTTATTTGCAGATGTTGAACCATCCTTGGATCCCTGGAATAAATCCTACTTGATCATGGTGTCTGATCCCTTTAATGTATTCTTGAATTCATTTTGCTAATATTTCGTTGAGGGTTTTTGTATCTCTGTTCATCAGGGATATTGTCCTGTAACTTTTCTTCTTGCGGTGTCCTTGTCTGATTTTGGAACCAGGGTAATGCTGACCTCGTAAAATGACATTGGAAGGTTTCCTTCTTTTTCTGTTTTTTTAGAAGAGTCTGAGAAAGTTTGGTATTAATTCTTTAAATTTTGGTAGAATTCACCAGTGAAGCCATATGGTCCTGGAGTTTTTGTTTGTTGGGAGGTTTTGGATTACTGATTCAATCTCCCTACTAGTAATTGATCTACTCAGATTTTCTGTATGTTTCTAGGAATTTATCCATTTCTTCTAGGCTATTCAGTTTGTTAGCATATAATCGTTCATAATAGTTTCATGATCCTTTGAATTTTTGTGGTATCACTTGTAACATCTCTTTCATTTATTTGAGTCCTTTTTTTTTTTTTTGATGGGTCTAGATAAAGGTTTGTCAATTTTGTTTACTTTTCAAACATCCAGTTCTTAGTTTTATTGATCTTTTTCTTTTGTCTTTTTAATCTATTTCTAGTCTGATCTTTGTTATTTCCTTCCTTTTACTAATTAGGGCTGTTTATTCTTCTTTTTCTAGTTCCTTAAGGTGTAAAGTTAGGTTATTTGAGATTTTTCTTGTTTCTTTCTAGGCACTTATCTTCCCTCTAAGAATTGTATTCCCATAAGTTTTCATATGTTGTATTTCCGTTTTCATTTGTCTCAAGGTATTTTTTATTTCTCTTGATTTCTTCTTTGACCCTTTGGTTGCCCAGTAGCATGTTGTTTAATCTACATATTTGTGAATTTTCCAGTTTTTTGTTTGTTTCTTTGTAATTGATTTGTAGTTTCATACCATGTGCTCAAAAAAAGAAGCTTGATATGATTTCAATCTTCTTAAATTTATTAAGACTTGATTTGTGGCCTAAAATCTGTCCTGGAGAATGTTCCTGTGCAGTTGAGAAGAATGTGTATTTTGTTGCTTTAGGATGAAATTTTCTGTATATTCTGTTAAGTCCATCTGGTTTAGCATATCATTTAAAGCCAATGTTTTCTTAATTGATTTTCCGTCTGGATGATCTATTTATTGACAGTGGAGTATTAAAGTCCCCTACTATTACTGTATTGCTATCTATTTCTCCCTTAAAGTCTGTTAATATTTGCTTTATATATTTAAGTGCTCCTGTGTTGGGCTCCTAAATGTTTACAAATATTGTATCCTTTTGTTGGATTGACCCCTTTATCATTACATAATGCCCTTGTCATTTATTACAGTCTTTCTTTGTTTTAAAGTCTATTTTGTCTAATATAAATGTAGCCACTGCAATTTTCATTTGGTTTCTATTTACATGGATTGTCTTTTTTAGTCCCTTCACTTTCGGTCAGTGTGTGTCCTTATATCTGAAGTGAGTTACTTGTAGACAGCTAGATTGGTCTTGGGTTGGTTGGTTGGTTTTTTATCCATTCACCTAGTCTATCTTTGAGTAATGTAGTCCATTTACTTTTAAAGTAATTATTGATAGGTATATACTCATGGCCATTTGTGCCTTGTTTTCTGGCTGTATTATAGTTTCTCTGTCCCTTTCTTCTCTTGCTCTCTTCCTGTGTGATTTGATGATTTTCTTTTGTGGTATGCTTAGATTCCTTTCTCTATCTTTGTGCATCTATTATAGGTTTTCCTTTGTGGTTACCATGAGGTTTACATATAACAAAACAGTCCTTGAAGTTGATAACAACTTAAGTAAGTATGAACACATTCTAAAGCTCTATATTTTCACTCTCTCCCACTTACGTTTCAGGGTTTTGATGTCACACTTTTCATATTTTTGTATTGTGTATCACTTAACTATTATAGTTATTTTTACTACTTTTGTCTTTTAACCTTTGTACTAGTTTTATAAGTGATTAATCTTTATAAGAATTAAGCTTTATTTAATCTAAGTTTTCTAAGTGTTTAATGATTTTAGTTAAAAATTTTAAGTAAGTTTCTATTTAATTTCCAAGTATTTGGGGGGATACACTATTTTTAATTATTTATAATTCTGTTATAGTCAGAAAACATAAGCTGAATGATTCCAGACCTCGGGAATATATTAAAACCCAGCATTTGATATATCTTGGTGAATGTTCCAAGTGCACATCAAGACTTTGTTTCTGGTTCTGCATTTAAAGAGCTGGAAGTCACCACTCCATCCTAGCAGCAAGTAAGAAGTTGAACAGGTATTTTAAAACTTCTTGAATTCATAACAGACTGGAGGACAGAGGGCAAACTGCTGCCCCATATTGGAAAGGCAGGCAAATACAAAGACTGGAAAAAAAAAAAAAAAAACCCAATATATTATGCAAGTACTTTGGTACAATTACAAACGGTATAACATATGTACAATGGTAATATTAATAAAAGAAATAAAGGAAAAGATGAAATATTTCAAACAACAACAGATTTCCCCCAAGTTAATGTCAGACACCAAACCACAGATCCAGGAAATTCAGAGATCACCAAGCTAATCTGAAGGAAGCCAGAGGTAAGAAACATTTTATCTACAGAGGAACAAAGATAAGTATCACATCTAACTTCTCAGAAGCCATGTGAGCAAGAAAAAAATGGAATGAACTATTTAAATTTTTGAGAAAAAAATATCACCAACATAGATTCTGTACTCTGCAAAACTGTTCTTTCAAAACTAAAGAAATAAACACTTTCTCAAACAAAAACTGATGGAATTTGTTGCCAGTACACTCACCATACAAGAAATGTTAAAAGTTCTTTAAAGAGAATGAATGTAATATAGGTCAAAAACGCAGATCTATATAAAATAAGGAAGAGCAATGAAGAAGGAATAACTGAAGGTAAAATAAAAGCTTTTATTTTTAGTTGATCTAACAGATAACAGTTTCTTCCAAATGCCAACAATGTATTCGATTATGTATGCTTAGGTATTTGTGTTATGAATATGTATGCTAATGTATATGCTTATATATAAGTGAAATGAATAACAGCAGTGATACAAAGAACGGGAAGAAGGATTTAGGATTATTTTATTACTATAAGGTACACTACCTGTGATGTGTTATTTGACAGAATTGGATTAGCTATAATTGTATATACAAATTCTAGGGCACCCACTAAAAACAAGGTGGGAAATAAAGTATAACTAATATGCTAAGAAAGGAGAGAAATGGAATCATAGAAAATGCTATTAAAACTACAAAAGCCAGAAAAAGAATCAAAGACAAAAATAGAACAAGGGCAACAAATAGAAACAGTAATGCATATCATAGATAGTAATAGAAATGTATCAGTAATGTTATTTAATCAGTATGTTATTTAAATGTACCTATTTAAAAATAGAGATCATTAGAGTGGATCTAAAAACATGACCAAATAAACAATATGTTATCTACAAGAAACCCATTTTAAATATAAAGACATATAGATTAAATGTAAATGGATGGAGGGACTTCCCAGTGGTCCAGCGGTTAAGACTTTGCCTTCCAATGCAGGGGGTGCAGGTTTGATCCCTGGTCATGGAGCTAAGATCCCATATGCCTCAGGGCCAAAAAAACAAAACATAAAAGCAATATTGTAACAAATCAATAAAGATTTTAAAAATGGTCCTGGTCCACACCGAAAAATCTTTAAAAAAAAAATAAATGGATAGGGAGAAATACACCACACTAATGCTAATCGAAAGAAAGCAAGAGCAGCTATATAATTTTCAAGAAGAGCAGATTTCAAAGCAAGGAACATTTTCAGTAATAAGGGCACTAGATAATGACAAAGGGAAGATACAACAACTTTATGAAGATATAAAAGAAGATATAACAAATTTAATGTGCATGTGCCTCAAAACAGCATCAAACTATGTGAAGCAAAAACTAATAGAAATACATAAATTCACTGTCAGACTTGGAGATTTCAACAACCCTGATCAGAAGTGGACAGATCCAAGCCAAAACTCAGGATATAGTTGGACTAAACAACGTCATCAATCAACTGGATAAAATGGACATCTATAGACTGCTTTATCCAACAACAGAATACAAAGTCTTCTCAAGCTCACATTAAACATTCACCAAGATAGACCACACCTGGGACATAAAACACACCTTTAAAAGAATAGAAATTATGCAATATCTGCTCTCAGACCACAGTACAATTAAACTAGAAATAAGTAACAAGACGGTAACTGGAAAATTCTAAAATACATGGAGATTAAGCAATACTTCTAAAAAACACAAGGGTCAAAGACGAAATCTCCTCAAAGAGAAATTTTTAAAATATTTTGAACTAAATGAAAACACAACTTACCAAAATTTGTGGGATGCAGCAAAAGCAGTGTTTCGAAGGAAATTTATAACATTAAATGTATATATTAGAAAAGATACAAAATTAATAACTAAATATCCACTTTAGGAAACCAGAAAGAGAAGGGCAAATTATATCCAAAGTCAGCAGAAGAAAAGACATAGTAAGAACTACAGCAGAAATTAATGAAATTGAAAACAGGATATCAATAGAGAAAATGAGTGAAACCAAAATCTGGTTCTTTGAAGGAAGCAATAAAATTGATAAATCTCTAGCCAGGCTGAGGAAAAAAGGAAGGGAAACAAATACTAATATCAGAACTGAAAGAGGAGACATCACTACAGATCCCAAAGACATTAAAAGGATAATAAAGGAAGATTCTGAACAACTCTATGGCCACAAATGTGATTACCTAGAATAAACAGACCAATTCCTTTAAATACACAATTGTCAGGGAACCTACAAGATGGCAGAGGAGTAAGACATGGAGATCACCTTCCTCCCCACAAATACATCAAAAATACATCTACATGTGAAACAACTACAGAACACCTACTGAACGCTGGCAGAAGACCTCAGACTTCCCAAAAGGCAAGAAAATCCCCACGTACCTGGCCATGTGGCTGACAGGGTCTTAGTGCTCCAGCCTGGTGCCAGGCCTGAGCCTCTGAGGTGGGAGAGCGGAGTTCAGGACATTGGACCACCAGAGACCTCCCAGCCCCACGTAATATCAATCGTTGAGAGCTCTCCCAGAGATCTCCATCTCGGCAGTAAGACCCAGCTCCACCCAATGGCCAGCGAGCTCCAGTGCTGGATACCCCATGCCAAACAATTAGAAAGAGGAACACAACCCCACCCATTATCAGAGAGGCTGCCTAAAATCATACTAAGTTCACAGACCTGCCCTGCCCACCAGAAAGACAAGATCCAGCCCCACCCACCAGAACACAGGCACCAGTCCCCTCCACCAGGAAGCCTACACAAGCCACTGAACCAACCACATCCACTGGGGGCAGACAGCAAAAACAAGGGAACTATGAACCAGCAGCCTGCGAAAAGGAGACCCCAAACAGTAAGTTAAACAAAATGAGAAGAAAGAAATATGCAGCAGATGAAGGAGCAAGGTAAAATCACACCAGACCAAACAAATGAAGAAGAAATAGGCAGTGTACCTGAAAAAGAATTCAGCATAATGATACTAAATATGATCCAAAATCTTGGAAATAGAGTGGAGAAAATACAAGAAACGTTTAACAAGGACCTAGAAGAACTAAAGAGCAAAAAAAAACCAATGATGAACAACACAATAAATGAAATTAAAAATTCTCTAGAAGGAATCAATAGCAGAAGAACGGATAAGTGACCTGGAAGATAAAATAGTGGAAATGACTACCACAGAACTGAATAAAGAAAAAAGAATGAAAAGAATTGAAGACAGTCTCAGAGACCTCTGGGACAACATTAAACGCACCAACATTCAAATTATGGGGGTCCCAGAAGAAGAAGAAGAAAAGAAAGTGTCTGAGAAAATATTTGAAGAGATTATAGTTGAAAACTTCCCTAATATGGAAAGAAAATAGTCAATCAAGTCCAGGAAGCACAGAGAGTCCCATACAGGATGAACCCAAAGAGAAACACACCAAGACACATATTCATCAAACTATCAAAAATTAAATACAAAGAAAAAATATTAAAAGCAGCAGGAAAAAGCAACAAATAACATACAAGGGAATCCCCATAAGGTTAACAGCCGATCTTCCAGCAAACACTCTGCAAGCCAGAAGGGAGCAACAGGACATATTTAAAGAGATGAAAGGAAAACACTTGCAACCAATATTACTCTACCCAGCAAGGATCTAATTCAGATTCAATGGAGAAATTAAAACCTTTACAGACAAGCAAAAGTTACGAGAATTCAGCACCACCAAACCAGCTTTACAACAAATGCTAAAGGAATTTCTCTAGGCAGGAAGCACAAGAGAAGGAAAAGACCTACAATAACAAACCCAAAACAATTAAGAAAGTGACAATAGGAACATACATACTGATAATTACCTTAAATGTAAATGGATTAAATGCTCCAACCAAAAGACATAGACTGGCTGAATGGATACAGAAACAAGACCTGTATATATGCTGTCTACAAGAGACCCACTTCAGACCTAGGGACACATACGGACTGAAAGTGAGGGGATAGAAAAACATTCCATGCAAATGGAAATCAAAAGAAAGCTGGAGTAGCAATTCTCATATTAGAAATAATAGACTTTAAAATAAAGAGTATTACAAGAGACAAAGAAGGATACTACATAATGATCAAAATATAACAACTGTAAATATTTATGCACCCAACATAGGAGCACCTCAATACATAAGACAAATGCTAACAGCCATTAAAGGGGAAATCGACAGTAACACAGTTATAGTAAGGGACTTTAACACCCCACTTTCACCAATGGACAGATCATCCAAAATGAAAATAAATAAGGAAACACAAGCTTTAAATGACACATTAGACAAGATGGACTTAATGGATATTTATAGGACATTTCCATCCAAAAACAACAGAATACACTTTCTTCTCAAGTGCTCATGGAACATTCTCCAAAATAGATCATATCTCGTGTCACAAATCAAGCCTCAGTAAATTTAAGAAAATTGAAATCGTATCAAGTATCTTTTCCGACCAAAACGCTATGAGACTAGATATCCATTACAGGAAAAAAAAACTGTAAAATATACAAACACATGGAGGCTAAACAGTACACTACTAAATAACCAAGAGAGCACACTAAAGAAACCAAAGAGGAAATCAAAAAATACCTAGAAAAAGATGACAATGAAAACACAATGACCCCAAATCGATGGAATGCAGCAAAAGCAGTTCTAAGAGGGAAGTTTATAGCAATACAATCCTACCTCAGTAAACAAGAAAAATCTCAAGTAAGCAACCTAAATTTACAGCTAAAGCAATTAGAACAACAAAAACAACAACAAAAAGTTAGCAGAAGGAGGGCTTCCTTGGCAGCGCAGTGGTTGAGAGTCTGCCTGCCGATGCAGGGGACACGGGTTCGTGCCCCGGTCCGGGAAGATCCCACATGCTGTGGAGCAGCTGAGCCCGTGAGCCACGGCCGCTAAGCCTGTGCGTCTGGAGCCTGTGCTCCACAACAAGAGAGGCCACAGCGGTGAGAGGCCTGTGTACTGCAAAAAAAACCCACAAAAAACAGACGGAAAGAAATAAAGATCAGATCAGAAATAAATGAAAAAGAAATGAAGAAAACGATAGCAAAGATCAAAAAACTAAAACCTGGTTCTTTGAGAAGATAAACAAAATTGATAAACAATTAGCCAAACTCATCAGGAAAAAAAGGTAGAAGACTCAAATCAACAGAATTAGAAATGTAAAAGGAGAAATAACAACTGACACTGCAGAAATACAAAGGACCATGAGCGATTACTACAAGCAACTATATGCCAGTAAAATGGACAACCTGGAAGAAACAAATTCTTAGAAAAGCACAATCTTCCGAGACTGAACCAGGAAGAAATAGAAAATATGAACAGACCAATCACAAGCACTGAATTTGAAACTGTGATTAAAAATCTTCCAACAAACAAAAGCCCAGGACCAGATGGATTCACAGGCGAATTCTACCAAACATTTAGAGAAGAGCTAACACCTATCATTCCCAAACTCTTCCAAAATGTAGCAGAGGAACACTCCCAAACTTGTTCTACGAGGCCACCATCACCCTGATACCAAAACCAGACAAAGATGTCACAAAAAAAGAAAACTAAAGGCCAATATCACTGATGAACATAGATGCAAAAATCCTCAACAAAATACTACCAAACAGAATCCAACAGCAAATTAACAGGATCATACACCATGATCAAGTGGGATTTATTCCAGGGATGCAAGGATTGTTCAATATACACAAATCGATCAACATGATACTCCATATTAACAAATTGAAGGATAAAAACTATGATAATGTCAATCAATGCAGAAAAAGCTTTTGACAAAATTCAACACCCATTTATGATAAAAACTCTCCAGAAAGTAGGCACAGAGGGAACCTATCTCAACATAATAAAGGCCATATATGACAAACCCACAGCCAACATCGTTCTCAGTGGTGAAAAAAATGAAATCATTTCCACTAAGATCAGGAACAGGACAAGTTTGCCCACTCTCACCACTATTATTCAACATAGTTTTGGACGTTTTAGCCACAGCAATCAGAGACAAAAAAGAAATAAAAGGAATCCAAATTGGAAAAGAAGTAAAACTGTCACTGTTTGCAGATGACATGATACTATACATAGAGAATCCTAAAGATGCTACCAGAAAACTACTAGAGCTAATCAATGAATTTGGTAAAGTAGCAGGATACAAAATTAATGCACAGAAATCTCTTGCATTCCTATACACTAACAACGAAAAATCTGAAAGAGAAATTAAGGAAACACTCCCATTCACCATTGCAACAAAAAGAATAAAATACATAGCAATAAACCTTCCTAAGGAGTCAAAAGACTTGTATGCAGAAAACTATAAGACACTGATGAAAGAAATTAAAGATGAGAGAAACAGATGGAGAGATATACCATGTTCTTGGATTGGAAGAATCAATGTTGTGAAATGATTTTACTACCCAAAGCAATCTAGAGATTCAGTGCAATCCCTATCAAACTACCAATGGCATTTTTCACAGAACTAGAACAAAAACTTGCACAATTTGTATGGAAACACAAAAGACCCCGAATAGCCAAAGCAATCTTGAGAAACAAAAACGGAGCTGGAGGAATTAGGCAACCTGACTTCAGACTATACTACAAAGCTACAGTAATCAAGACAGTATGGTACTGGCACAAAAACAGAAATAGAGATCAATGGAACAGGATAGAAAGCACAGAGATAAACCCACACACATATGGTCACCTTATCGTTGATAAAGGAGACAAGAATATACAATGGAGAAAAACAGCCTCTTCAATAAGTGGTGCTGGGGAAACTAGACAGCTACATGTAAAAGTATGAAATTAGAACACTCCCTAACACCATACGCAAAAATAAATTCAAAATTTATTTAGGATTAAAGACCTAAACGTAAGGCCAGACACTATAAAACTCTTAGACGAAAGCATAGGCAGAACACTCTATGACATAAATCACAGCAAGATCCTTTTTGACCCACCTCTTAGAGAAATGGAAATAAAAATAAACAAATGGGACCTAATGACACTTAAAAGCTTTTGCACAGCAAAGGAAACTATAAATAAGATGAAAAGACAACCCTCAGAATGGGAGAAAATATTTGTAAATGAAGCA
The DNA here is from genome assembly GCF_964374135.1 of Grampus griseus. NCBI lineage: Eukaryota > Metazoa > Chordata > Mammalia > Artiodactyla > Delphinidae > Grampus > Grampus griseus. Next base: position 59,849,200 of record NC_138998.1, read on the forward strand.
ACTGACAAAGGATTAGTCACCAAAATATACAAGCAGCTCATGCGGCTCAATATCAAAAAAACCAAACAACCCAATCCGAAAATGGGCAGAAGACCTAAATAGACATTTCTCCAAAGAAGATATACAGATTGCCAACAAACACTTGAAAGGGTGCTCAACACCACTAATCATTAGAGAAATGCAAATCAAAACTACAGTGAAGTATCAATCACCTCACACTGGTCAGAATGGCCATCATCAAAACATCTACAAACAATAAATGCTGGAGAGGTTATGGAGAAAAGGGAACCCTCTTGCACTGTTAGTGGAAATGTAAATTGATACAGCCACTATGGAGAACAGTATGGAGGTTAAAAACTAAAAATAGAACTACCATATGACCCAGCAATCCCACTACTGGGCATATACCCTGTTAAAACCATAATTCAAAAAGAGACAATGTTCATTGCAGCTCTATTTACAATAGTCATGACATGGAAGCAACCTAAGTGTCCACTGACAGATGAATGGATATAGAAGATGTGACACGTATATACAATGGAATATTACTCAGCCAGAAAAAGAAACCAAATTGAGTTATTTGTAATGAGGTGGATAGACCTAGTGTCTGTCATACAGAGTGAAGTAAGTCAGAAAGAGGAAAACAAATACTGTATGCTAACACATATATATGGAATCTTTAAAGAAAATGGTTCTGATGAACCTAGGGGCAGGACAGGAATAAAGACGCAGACATAGAGAACGGATTTGAGGTCACGGGTGAGGGGGGGAAGCTGGGATGAAGTGAGAGTGTAGCATTGACATATATACACTACCAAATGTAAAATAGATAGCTAATGGGAAGCAGCTTCATAGCGCAAGGAGATCAGCTTGGTGCTTTGTGACCACCTGGAAGGGTGGTAAAGGGAGGGTGGGAGGGAGATGCAGAGGGAGGGGATATGGGGATATATGTATACATATAGCTGATTCACTTTGTTATACAGCAGAAACTAACAACATTTTAAAGCAATTATACTCCAATGAAGATGTTAAAAGAAAAAAAAAAGACACAGTTGCCCAATACTCACATAAGAAGAGATAAACAATCTGAATAGGCCCATATCTACTAAAGAAAGTGAATCAAACATTAATAAGCTTCTAAAACAGCAGCAAGGTTAGACGGTTTCACCTGCAAATTCTACCAAACATTTAAGGAGGAAATTACACCAATTCTCTGCAATCTACTTTAGAAAATAGAAGCAGGGGAAATACGTCCTAACACATTCTTTGAGCCCACCATTACCCTAATACCAATGCCAGATAAAGACATTATACACATTATAGAAAAAAGAAAACTACAGACCAATATCTCTCATGAACATAGATGTAAAATCCTCAATAAAGTTTTAGCAAATCAGGAGGGGTGATGTCAGCCTCATGGCAGCATCTCCTCTCCCCTTTGATTTACATCTAACTGGACATCCATAATCCAGAAAAAGTACCTCTACACAGCACACCAGACTACCTGAGAGATCCATCCACCTTGCACCCGAATGTGGGTGGACTGGAACCTCAGAGGAAGCTGAGGACCCAGTACATTGGTGGCAGCAGGAGCAGCAGTGGGCCAGCATGCCATTTGGGCAATGGAGATGGAGGGTAAAAGTAGTGAGTGGGGGTCTCACTGTCCATGCATGCTGGAGCTGGAAGAACCCATTGCTCTCTCTGAGGAGAGGTTGCAGTGACAGAGAGGACAGAAAGGAAAAAGAAGAAGGCAAAGAGAACCTAAATGCCCAGCTACAGAGGAATGGATAATATACAATGGGATATTACTCAGCCATAAAATAATAATAATAATAATGCCATTTGCAGCAACATGGATGGACCTAGAGATTATCATACTAAGTGAAGTAAGTCAGACAAAGACAAATATCATATGATATCACTCATATGTAGAATCTAATTTTAAAATGATATAAATGAACTTATTTACAAAATAGAAACAGACTCACAGATTTCAAAAACAAACTTATGGTTACCAAAGGGGAAATGGCGGGGGGAGGGATAAATCAGGAGCTTGGGATGAATATACACACACTACTATATATAAGATAGATAACAATGAGGACCTACCATATAGCACAGGGAACTCTAGTCAATATTCTGTGATAACCCATATGAGAAAAGAATCTGAAAAAGAACGAACATATGTGTAACTGAATCACTTTGCTATACACCTGAAAGTAACACAACATTGTAAATCAACTATACTCCAATAAAATTAAAATAATAAAATAAAAAGACAGCAAAGAGAACTGAAAGGATGCATTTCCTGCTGTCTGCCCAGGATTCTGGCAAGAGGACTGCCCACAAACCTGAGACACCCCCCACGCACATTCAAGGATCCCCGTACCAGGCTGTAGGCACCCCAAAGCCCCAGGTGCCAAGCATATACCTCCCCCAGCTCTGCCATTGCCATTTTCCACCCTTTTATTTCTGCCAGCGTTTTTTTGTTTTGTTTTGTTTTTTGTTTTTTTAATGTGCACATTCCCAACCTCCTTAGTGGTGAGTCAGTTTTGGGAAGAGAAATCAAAAACTTGTGCTATAGTGCCACATTCTGAAAAAAAACAAAAGGAAGTTTCCTAATTACCAACCTGTTGAACTGTTAGAATCAAAGTAAACAAAGTTTTGATAAGAAAGGTGTTCTCTACTTCAGATGCAGTGGCAAAGGCACTTTTCATCAAATACTATTGAAAAAATCATGGTATTACAGTAGCACAAAAAGAAAATGACAGTTTTACAGGAACTGAACCCAAATATGTGGAATATTGTGATCTAACTGATAAAGAATTCAAAATAGTTGTTATGAAGAAATTCAACAAGCTACAAGATAACTCAGAAAGGTAATACAATGATCTACCAAAGGGACTGAAATTCTAAAAAAGAACAAAACAAATTCTGGGGCTCAAGAACTCAATAAATGAGATGAAGAATGCATTAAAAAGCATTGGAAATAGAGCAGGTCAGACGGAAGAAAGAATAAGTGAGCTCAAGGATAGCAATATAGAAGTTTCAGGTGGAAAAGGAGAGAGAACTAAGATTTTTTAAAAGTGAAGAAACCCCATGAGAATTTTCAGACTCCATTAGAAGAGCCAACATAAGATTTATGGGTATACCATAAGGAGAAGAGAGAGAGAAAGGAGCTGAGAGCATATTTAAGGAAATAATAGCTGAGACCTTCCTAACCTGGGGAAGGAACTGGATATACAGGTCCACGAAGCTAATAGAACACTTTATCTCAATGAAAAAGACCTTCTCCAAGACACATTAAAACTGTCAAAAGTCAGTGATATAGAATTTTAAAAGCAGCCAGTGAAAAGGATAGCAACCTACAAAGGAACTCCTATTATGCAATCAGCAGATTTCTCAACAGGAATTCTACACACCAGGAGAGAGTGGGATGATATATTCAAAGTATTGAAAGATAAAAATTGTCAGTCAAGAATACCCTACCCAGATTGACACATACACACTACTATATATAAAATAGATAACTAATAAGGACCTACTGTATAGCACAGGGAACTCTACTTAATTCTCTGTAATGACCTATATGGGAAAAGAATCTAAAAAAGAGTGGATATATGTATAACTGATTCACTTTGCTGTATAGCAGAAACTATCACAACATTGTAAATCAACTATACTTCAATTAAAAAAAAATACCCTATCCAGCAAAGTTATCCTTCAGATAGAAAGGAGAAATAAGAGCTTTCCCAGACAAACAAAACCTGAGGGAGTTTACCACCACTATACCTGCCTTAAAAGAAACGTTGATCAGAGCTCTTCAAGGTAAAATGAAAAGACAAAAGTACACAAAAGTGATTAAGGTGATAGTCAGAATTGGAAAACTGTAAATTTTTTAGAATAGTATATTAAAGGTTAAAAGCATAAAGGTTAAAAGAGGAAGAACATTTAAAATAACTATAGCTACTAAAACTTGGTAACGAAAATCACAGCATAAAAAGAGATAATTTGTGAAATCAAAAATACAAAAGGGGAAGAGTAAAAGGATGGAACATATTTAGACAAATGGAAATAAAGTGCTATCAGCAGGAAAAGGGCTATTGTATCTATGAGATGTTTTATGTAAACCTCATGGTAACCACAAAGCAAAAAGCTAGAGCAGAGACACAAACATATAAAAGAGTGAGCAAATCACCATGGAAAATTGCCAACTTACAAAAGTAGAAACAGAAGGAAAAAGAAACAATGAAGAGACAAAATAACCAGAAGGCAAAAGATAAAATGGCAGTAGTACATCCTTACATATCAATAATCTCCCTAAGTGTAAATGGATTGAATTCACCAATCATGAGGCACAGACTGTATGGATTGAAAAAAAAGACTCAACTGTATACTGCTTACAGGAGACTTATTTCAGCTCTAAAGACACTCATAGCCTTAAGGTAAAAGGATGGAAAAATATATTCTAAGCAAATGGAAACCAAAAGATGTTGAAACTATACTTATATGAAACAAAATAGACTTCAAGCCAAATGTGGTATCAAAAGTCAAAGAAGGTTATTATATACTGATAAAAGAGTCCATACGTCAAGAATATATAGCAATCATAAATATATATGCTCCCAACACCCAAGTAACCAAACATATTAAGCAAATACTAACACTTTAAGAGAGAAGTAGACAACAATACAATAATAGTAGGGAAGGTCAATATCCCACTCTCAGCAATGAATAAATTGTCCAGGCAGAAAATCAATAAGAAAATGTTGGAATTGAACCACACATTAGAATAAATTGACTTAACAGTCATATATATAACACTCTAAACAGCAGCAGCAGAATACACATTCTTTTCAGGTGCATGTGGAACATTCTCCAGAATAGATCATATAATAGAACACAAATCTTAGCAAATTTAAGAAAACTGAAATCATACCAGCTACCTTTTCTGACCAAAAGGGTATGAAACTAAAAATCAACAAAAAGAAAGAAAGAAGACCTACAAATATGTGGAAACTAAACAGCACAATGGGTCAAAGAAGAAATCAAAAGGGAAATGTAAAATTATCTCTGGGAATTCCCTGGTGGTCCAGTGGTTAGAACTTCGCACTTTCACTGCCAAGGGTGCAGGTTCAATCCCTGGTGGGGGAACTAAGATCCCACAAAACATGTGGGAGTAGAGCAGCCAAAAAAAACAAAAAACAAAAAACTCAAAACAAATGAAAATGGAAAATACAACCTATCAAATATGGTGGGATACAGCAAAAACAGAGAGGAAATTTTATAGCAATAAATACATATTAAGAAATTAGAGGGCTTCCCTGGTGGCACAGTGGTTAAGAACCCACCTGCCAACGCAGGGCACATGGTTTAGAGTCCTGGTCCAGGAAGATCCCACATGCCGCAGAGCAACTAAGCCCGTGTGCCACAACTACTGAGCCTGTGCTCTAGAGCCCGTGAGCCACAACTACTGAGCCCACACGCCACACCTACTGAAGCCCATGTGCCTAGAGCCCATGCACTGCAACAAGAGAAGCCACTGCAATGAGAAGCCTGTGCACCACAATGAAGAGTAGCCCCCGCTCGCCACAACTAGAGAAAGCCTGCACACAGCAACGAAGACCCAACGCAGCCAAAAATTTTAAAACTAAAATAATAAATTTATGTTAAAAAAAAAATTAGAGAGATCTCAAATAAATAACCTAACTTAAACGTACCAGAAAAAGAACAAATCAAGCCCAAAGTTAGCAGAAGGAAATAATACAGATTAGAGTGAAAGAAAACAAAATAGAGACCAGAAAAACAATAGAAAGAATAAGTAAAACTAAGGGCTGGTTCTCTGAAAAGATAACAAAAATTAACAGACCTTTAGCTAGACTAAGAAAAAAAAGACAAATAAAATTAGAAATGAAAGGAGATGTGACAGCTGATATTGCAGAGATACAGAGGATCACAAGACACTATTATGAACAATTATGTGCTACAAATTACATAATCTAGACAAAATAGATATATTTCTAGAAACACAAACCTACCAAGACTGAAGCAGGAAGAAACAGAAAATCTGAACAGACCAATAGTAAGTAAAGAGATTGAATCAGTAATCAACAAACTCCTAACACAGAAAACTCCAGGACCAAATGGCTTCTGGAGATTGCTACCAAACATTTAAAGAAGAATTAACACCAATCTTCCTCAAAATTTGAAAATATCAAGGAATAGAAACACTTCCAAACTCATTCTACAAAATCAGCATAACCTTGATAGCAAAACCAGATAAGGATAACAAAAGAAAAGATCAATAATTCTGATTGAAAAGAAAAAAAGCCCTTAACAGATTGAGTATAGAAGGAACTTAATTAAGGCCATATATGACAAACCCACAGCTAATATTATTATACCCAATGGAGAAAAATTGAAAACGTTTCCTCTAAGATCAGGAACAAGACAAGGATGCCCATTCTCACCACTTCTATTCAATATCATAATGGAATTACTATACTAGCTAGAGCAATTAAGCAAAACAAAGTAATGGGGCTTCCCTGGTGGTGCAGTGGTTGGGAGTCCCGCCTGCTGATGCAGGGGACATGGGTTCATGCCCCGGTCCAGGAGGATCCCACATGCCATGGAGCAGCTAGGCCCGTAAGCCATGGCCACTAAGCCTGCGCGTCTGGAGCCTGTGCTCCGCAACGGGAGAGGCCACAACAGTGAGAGGACTGCGTACCGAAAAAAAAAAAAAAGTAATGAAAGGCAGCCAAATCAGAAAGGAAGAAGTAAAATTGTCATCATTTGCTGATGATATGAGTTTACATATAGAAAATCCCAAAGAGTCAGTCAAAAAGTTGTTGATATTAACAATTTCAGTAAAGTGACAATACAAAATCAACATACAAAAATCAGTTGGATTCCTTTGCACTTATGATGAAACATCTAAAAAAGAAAGAAAACTATCTCATTTACAATAACATTGAAAAAAATAAAACACTTAGGAATAAAGTTAACCAAGGAAGATCTGTACAATGAAAAACTACAAGACTTTGCAAAAAGAAACAAATAGAAAGACATCCCATGTTCATGGATTGGAAGAATATTGTTAAAATGGCCATAACACCCAAATACATCTACAGATTTAATGCAATCCCCATCAAAATATCAACGATATTCTTTACAGAAATAGAAGAAATCATCCTAGAATTTATGTAAGACCACAAAAGACCCTAAATAGCCAAGCAATAATGAAAAAAAAGAAAAAAGCCAGAGGTATCATGCTTCCAGGTTTCAAACTATATTACAAAGCCATAGTAATAAAAGCAGTATGCTATATATATACTGGCACAAAAAAAGACACATCAGGGCTTCCCTGGTGGCGCAGTGGTTGAGAGTCCGCCTGCTGATGCAGGAGACACGGGTTCGTGCCCCGGTCCGGGACGATCCCACATGCCGCGGAGCGGCTGGGCCCGTGAGCCATGGCTGCTGAGCCTGCGCGTTCAGAGCCTGTGCTCCAAAACGGGAGAGGCCACAACAGTGAGAGGCCCGCGTACCGCAAAAAAAAAAAAAAAAAAAAAAACAGGCACATCAACCAATGGAACAGAATAGAGAGCCCAGAATTAAACCTCAGCATATATGGTCAAGTAGTATTCCACAAAGGAGCCAAGAACACCAAATGTGGAAAGGATAGTCTTTTCAACAAATGGTGCTGAGAAAACTAGAGAAACACATGTAGAGCAATGAAATTAGTCCCCTATCTCACATCACTCAAAAACAAACAAACAAATTTGAGGGACTTCCCTGGCAGTCGAATGGTTAAGACTTCGCACTTCTGGGACTTCCCTGGTGGTCCAGTGTGTAAGACTTCATGCTCCCAATGCAGGGGGCCTGGGTTTTTCCCCTGGTCAGGGAGCTAGATCCCAAATGCATGCTGCAACTAAGAGTCCACATGCCACAACTATGAAGTCTGCATGCTGCAACTAAAAGATCCCACATACTGCAACTAAACATCCCACGTGGCGCAACGAAGATCCCACGTGCCACAGCTAAGACCCAGAACAGCCTAAATAAATATTTAAAAAAAAAAAAAAAGACTCCGTGCTTCCACTGCAGGTGGCACGTGTTTGATCCCTGGTCAGGGAACTAAGAACCCACATGCCATGTGGGCAAAATAATAATAATAATAAACTCGAAATGGATCAAAGACTTAAACATCAGACTTGATACCATAAAACTCCTAGAAGAAAATGTAGAGAAGATGTTCATCAATATTTGTCTTGGCAATAATTTTCGGGATATGACAGCAAAAGCACAAACAATAAAAGCAAAAATCATCACATGGGACTACGTCTAACTCAAAATCTTCTGCACAGCAAAAAGAACAAAATGAAAAAATAACCTACAGAATGGGAGGAAAAAAATTGCAAACCATATATCAGATAAGGGGTTAATATCCAAAATATATAAAGGGATCATACAACTTAACAACAATAACAAAAATCACATATATATACAATGGAATATTACTCAGCCATAAAAAGAAACGAAATTGAGTTATTTGTAGTGAGGTGGATGGATCTAGAGTCTGTCATACAGAGTGAAGTAAGTCAGAAAGAGAAAAACATATACCATATGCTAACACATATATATGGAATCTAAAAAAAAAAAAAAAGTTCTGAAGAACCTAGGGGCAGGACAGGAATAAAGACACAAACATAGAGAATGGGGGCTTCCCTGGTGGCGCAGTGGTTGAGAGTCCGCCTGCCGATGCAGGGGACACGGGTTCATGCCCTGGTCCAGGAAGATCCCACATGCTGCAGAGCAGCTAGGCCCGTGAGCCATGGCCACTGAGTCTACACGTCCGGAACCTGTGCTCCGCAACAGAAGAAGGCCACAACAGTGAGAGGCCCGCGTACCGCAAAAAAAAAAAAAAAAAAAAAAAAAAAAAACACATAGAGAATGGACTTGAGGACACGGGGAGGTGGAAGGGTAAGCTGGGACAAAGTGAGAGAGTAACATTGACATATATACACTACCAAATGTAAAACAGATAGCTAGTGGAAAGCAATTGCATTGTATGGGGAGATCAGCTTGGTGCTTTCTGACCACCTAGAAGGGTGGGATAGGGAGGGTGGAATAGGGAGGGTGGGAGATGCAAGAGGGAGGGGATATGGGGATATATGTATACATATAGCTGATTCACTTTGTTATACAGCAGAAACTAACACAATATTGTAAAGCAATTATACTCCAATAAAGATGTTAAAAAAGTAACAAAAATCTAATTAACAAATGGGCAAAATTAAATACACATTTTTCCAAATAGGACATCAAAATAGTCAACAAGCACATGAAAATATGTTTAACGTCACTAGTCATCAGGGAAATGGAAATCAAAACCACAGTAAGATATCATGTCACACGTCAGAATACCTATCATCAAGTAGACAAGAGAAAGGTGCTAGTGAAGGTGTGGTAAAAAGGAAACCCTAATACATTGTTGATGGGGATGTAAATAGGTCCAACCACTATGGAAAACAGTATGGAGTTTCCTTAAAAAATTAAAAATAGATCTAACATTTGATCCAGCAATTCCACTTCTTGGTATATACCCAAAGGAAATGAAAACAGGATTCTGACAAGAAAAATGCACTTCCTTGTTAAATGCAGCATCATTCACAATAGCAAAGATATGGAAACAACCCAAATGCCCATCAATGGATGAATGGATAAAAAAAGATATGGTACATATACACAATGGAATATTATTCAGCCATGAGAAAGGACATCCTGCCACTTGCAACAACTTCAACGGATCTTGAGCTTATTGTGCTAAGTGAGATAAGTCAGACAGAGGAAGACAAGTATTATACAGTATCACTTATACATAGAATCTAAAAAAGTCAAACCTGTTTTTTAAGAAAAAGAGTAAAATGGTAGTTATTAGGGGATTGGGGGACAGCGGGATAAGACTGATGGTGTTTAAGGATACAAGCTTGTAGCACGTAGTCATAAGCCAAAGAGATCTAACGCACAGTATAATGAACATAGATAATAATATTGTACTAAAATTATGTGATAAATCACTATAACAATTATATTACAATATATAAATGTATCAAAGTAACACTGTGCACCTTAAATTTACACATTATATGTCAAATTTGTTCAAATAAGTTTATAAAAATGGTAAAACAAATATGTATGTGTGTACGTGTGTATATATATATATATAATCAGTAAATCAAATCCAATTTACCCCAGGTATGCAAGGCTCATTCAACATTTGAAGATCAATTAATGAAGTCAAAGGCCATTATGCTGTACACCTTCAACTTATATAGTGTTCTATGTAAATTATATCTTAATAAAACTGAAAGAAAAAAACCAATTAATGTCACATCAACAGGCTAGGGAATTCCCTGGCAGTTCAGTAGTTAGGACTCGTGCTTCCACTGCAGGGGGCACAGATTTGATCCCTGGTCAGGGAACTAAGATCCTGAAAGCTGTGCCTCACACCCAAAAAAATAAAAAACAAACAAAAAAGGCTAAAGAAGAAAAATTACATGATCCTATCAACAGATGCAGAAAAAGCACTTGACAAAATCCAACACCCAGTAAACTAGGAATAGAGAGGAATTTCCTCAGCTTGATAAAGAATATCTACAAAAACCTACAGCTAACATACTTAACAGCGCAAAATCAAAGCTTTCCTACTAAGATCAGGTACAAGACAAAGATATCTCCTCCCACTACTCCTTTCAACATTACACTGGAAGTTCCAGGTAATGCAACAAGACAAGAAAAAAAATAAGACTGCCTTTGTTCACAGACGACATGATCATCTATGAAGAAAATCCAAAAGAATTGACAAAAAACAAAAAAAAACAAAAAACAAAACCAACTCCTAGAACTAATAATTGATTATAACAACTTTGTAGGTTGAAGGTTAACATACAAAAGTCAACCACTTTTTTATTTACCAGCAATGAGCAAGTGAGACTTGAAATTAAAAACACAATACCATTTACATTAGGACCTCAAAAATAATATTAGGTGTAAATCTAACAAAATATGCATACAATCTGTATGAGGATCTAATGAATGATATCAAAGATCTAAATAGAGTTATTCTATGTTCATGGATAGGAACACTCAATATTGTCAAGATTTCAGTTCTTCCTAAATTGATCTATACATTCAATGTAATCCCAGTCGAAATTCCACCAAGTGCACTATAGAATGTGTAGCATGTAACAGCTATAGAATTAGTATTCTACAGTTGCTGAATATGTTCTATAAGCATCAATTAGTTGTGATTTTCAAATCTATATTCATACGTGTGTGTGTGTGTATACGTGTGTGTGTGTGTGTGTGTGTGTGTGTGGCTTTTGATCAAGTCTATCAATTACTAAATGAGTAGTAAAATCTCCAACAGTAATTGTGGATTTTCCCATTTCTGTCATTTTTTGCTTCATACATTTTGAAGGTACATTAGGTACATACACATTTAGGATTACATTTTGATGAAATTGATCCTTTTATCAATGTGAAATGTCCTTTTTTTATACCTTATATTAACACAGCCACACTACTTTTCTTATGCTTGTTTACATAGTACATCTTTTTCTATCCTTTTACTTCTAGCCCATCTGTGTCTTTATATTTAAAGCATGACTCTTGTATAAAGCCTCTACTTGGGCCTTGCTTTTTATCTGTTCCAACAGCCTCTTTTAATTGGAATGTTTAAGCCCATTGATGTTCAATATGATTACTGATATATTTGTATTTAAACTTTCCATCTTGCTCTTTCTTCTCTATTCCATCTCTTCTTGTGCCTTTCTTATTCCTTTTCTGCCTTCATTTGGATTACTTTTTAGCATTCAATCTCCTATTTTGGCTTTTTGCTTATACCTGTTTTCAGTGGTAACTCCTATGGTTTATAATATGTCATCCTTACATTGAACCAGTCTGTATTTATTATACCACTTCATTTATAAGAATCTTCCAACAGTAAAATTCCATTTATTCCTCATCCAATCCTTTGTACTATTGTCATGTATTTTACTTTTACATCTTATAAGCCCAACTAAACACTTTTTGCTTTAAACAGTATTAAAGAAATAAAAAATTTTAAGCATTTTATATTTATCTAATTTTACCATTTCCAACATGCTTCATTATTTCCAGGTCTGTACCTTCTCAAAGACTAACAAGTATCACTAGATTGTAATTTTTATATGGTACATTTTCCAATATTTTAAATTTCTTGTTAGTAAAAATGTAATATTAATTGTGGATTCACAGTGGTGGCATAAGAAGGATAATTAAGAATGAGAATAATAGAATGAACTGGCCTGCACAAAGTAGAGTGGACTAAGGTGCCAGTTCATAAAGCAAAATCTTTTGTAAGAACTTTAATATAAAAAATTTTAACAGAATTTACAGTATAAGTTGTATTTTTTAGTGTCCATCGCCTGAGAAAAGACACATGTAAGGATGTAAAGACCCCTTGCACGAGCAAAGGTACACCAGAGGTACAACCTGTAGTAGAACTACCCTACCTGGCATTTAAAAATATGTGTGCAATTTAGACCATCACATGGCGGGGGGGGGGCAGTTTTTTATTTCCTGTGGTAAAATGTACAGCTCTGATGCAGAATTGTCCTACCCAAAAATGCTCATAGCACCCAGATTGGAGGCACTAAAACTATCTGGCTATACTTTGGGGCATCACTTATTTTTACTTGTTTGAGAGAATAAGAAACATTCATGTCTAACAACAGAATACTTGATCCCCCCCCCATTTCTAATCTAACTGTTTCCCATTATGATAAATGACACCATCATCCACACAATTGTTCCAACTAGACATATTTCCTTCCCTCCCCCCAACATACAATCCATCATTAAATTATTTGATGCCACTTTTAAAATATATCCCTAGTCTGCCAACCTCTCTTCTATCACTGTCACACTAGTTCAAAGGAACATCACCTCTAGTCTAGATAGCAACCTCCTAACTCCCTGGAAACCATTCTCCACACAGCAGCCAGTCATGTTTTAAAAGCAAAACTCAAAAATTTTTTCTTCCCTGTTTTAAAATCTCCAAAGGTGTCTCATTGCACTTAGGAAGTCAGACTCCTTGTGTTAGTTCACAAAATCATACGTGATGTGCCTCCTGCCTGCCTCGTCTCATCTCATGGCACTCTGCTCCTCAGCCACTGTGCCACCTCACTGCCTTACCTTCCATTCCTCAAACTTGCCAAGTTCATTCGTGACTCAGGGACTTTGAACTACTGTTCTCTGCTAGATCTAAATCACATGGGTGGCTCCTTTTCTTTTGGAGCTCTGGCCCTGCTGAACCAATTCAGAATCTCCAGAAGTAGGACTAAGGTGGTTACCTTAAAAATAAGTAAACTAAAAAACTTAGATACACTAAAGTTTGTGAACCAGTGAGCTAAATTTTCTCTTCCTCATGTCTCTAAGCAAGTTACAGATTTGTTAATGAACCTGGAAGTAAAAAGTACCTGAGGATCCAATTCAATAATTTTTCTTGTTTCCCTTCGAAAACTTTCACATTCAGTGCATGTAGTAGTTAGATACGGCCATACTGCTGCAACAGACACCCAACAATAATAAAGAGACTTAAAGAGGTATAACATTTAGTGATTACATTCTGTGGAGAGTTCCAGTAGGAATTATACAACATGACAAAGTGGGAGTTATTCCTGGAATGCAAGGACGGTTCAACACATGAAAATCAATCATTCTAATATACCACATTAACAGAGTGAAGGACAAAAACCACATTATCATATTAATTGATGCAGAAAAGCATTTGATAAGACTCAACACCCTTTCCTGACACCCCCCCCCCAACAAGAAAAAATCAACAAATCAGGAATAGAAGGAAACTACCTTAGCATAATAAAGACCATATAGGAAAATCCCACTGCTAACATTATACTGCAATGGTAAAAGAGGCAAAACTTTTCCTCTAAGATCAGGAACAAGACAAGGATGCCCACTCTTGCCACTTCTATTCTACATGTTTTTTGAAGTCCTAGTCAGAGCAATTAGGAAAGAAAAAGAATTAAAAATCATTGAAATTGGAAAGAAGAAAAATTATGTTTGCAGATATTATCTTTCATGTTGAAAATCCAAGATTCCATACACATACACACAAACCCTTATTTTGTTTTAATATAAAGCAAAATAAAAGAAGAAATCTAAAGCGAGAAATAGACAGCAATATAATAATAGTAGGGGACTTCAATATCCCATTTTCATCAATCATCCAGACAGAAATCATCCAGACAGAAAATCAATATGGACACATTGGACTTAATAACATAAGGCCAAATGCTTAATATCTAGAATATCAAAAGAACTCCTACAACTCAACACCAAAAAAATCAAATAACCCAATTCAAAAATGGGCAAAAGACTTGAATAGTCATCTTTCCAAAGATGATATACAAATGACCAACAAGCATGTGAAAAGATGCTCAAAATCACTAACCAGAGAAATGCAATTCAAAACCACAATGAGATATTACCTCATATCCATTAGGATGTCTAGTATAAAAAAAAAAAAAAAGGAAGGAAGGGAGGGAGGGAGGGAGGGAGGAAATAAGTAATGATGAAGATGTGGAGAAACTGGAACCCTTGTGCACTGTTGGTAGGATTGTAAAATGGTGTGACTGCTGTGGAAAACAGTATAGAAGTTCCACAAAAAATTTAAACTAGAACTGCCATAGGATCCAGCAATAGCACTTCTGGGTATGTAACCTAAAGAACTGAAAGGATCTCAAAGAGATACTTGCACATGTATGTTCACAGCAGCACTGTTCACAATAGCCAAATGTCCACTGACAGATAAATGGATAAGCAAAATAAAATGTGATATATACTTACAATGGAATATTATTCAGCCTTTAAAAGGAATGAATTCCTGTCACATTCTGCAACAAGGGTGAAGCTTGAGGACATTATGCTAAGTGAAACAAGCCAATCACAAAAAAGATAAATAGTGTGTGATTTCATTTACATGAAGTACCTAAAATAATCAAATTCATAGACACACAAAGTAAGATAGTGGTTACCAGGGGCTGGAATATGAATATGTTTTCAAGTCTATTTGTAGGAGTGGAATTGCTGAGTCATATGTTAACTTTATGTTTAACTTTTTGAGGAACAGCCAAACTGTGTTCCACAGCTGCTGCACCATGTTACATTCCCACCAATGTACAAGGGTTCCTATTCATCTACATGCTCTTCAACACTTGTCCATTTTTATTAAAGTAATCCTTGAAGGTGTGAAATGATAACTCACTGTGGTTTTGATTTTCATTTCCCTAATGACTAATGAGGTTGAGCATTTTTTCATGTGCTCATTAGCCATTTGTATATACGTTTTGGAGAAAGGTCTATTCAAATACTTTGCTCATTTGTAAATTGTGTTGTCTTTCTATTCTTAAGTTGTAAGAGTTCTTTATATATTCTGGATACAAGTCCCGTTATATTTTAAAGTTAAGGGAATGTCTGTTGATACAATTATTGTGGCTTTCTAGACCACACTTCATTAACTTCCAAAATATTTTCAAGTTAACAGTATTTTTTGATTAAGTACATCAAATGTCACCTTAAATATAATTGCATAGAAGTTTAAAAATTTAAAGCAACCACTGCATTTTCAAACAAATGAATTCCGAGCTGAGGAGAGGCAGGTACGGGGATCCATAAGTTAAAAGAAATTCAGAGATATATGCAACATATGGACCTTATTTGAAACCTGACTTGAACTGGAAAATTAATTATGAGATAATTTTAAATGCTAACTGAATAATTACTAATAAATTGTTAACATTTAAGTGTGATAACAGTATTGTGGTTATCTTTAAGAGCTTTTTCTTTCAGACATACATAACTGAAATATTTACAAATGAAACTATTTGCTACCTGGGATTTGCTTCAAAATAAATCAGGGTTGGGAAGATGGGTGGCATACAGATAAATCAAGATCGGCCATGAATTGATTACGTGGAAGTAAGTTCATCATACTATTTTGTATATTCTGAAATTTAGCATTAGAAATAAAATAAACACTACACCAATGTCCACTACGTATTAAGAGCACAGGTGGCTGGCAGCAACTAAACAGAATCAACTAAAGTTTTACAAACTTAAGAAATTAATTTCTCAAAGCAAAAGAGCTCTGAGAAAATTAATAATGAGACTGACATATCTGTACAAATTACATATACAACGTTTTAAGTATTACCACCAGTCACAGGCTAACTGGGTAGTTATATCAATCACCGTACACACAATAGCACAAAGCAACAGCCATCAGCATCACTCTTTACCTACACAGTTTATCTCCTCACCAGAGTTCACTAAGGGACTGGAACTCCCACTGGAAGGGTATAACAACTACCCTCACTGGTTACAGAAAATACTGCCTTCAAGTAAGTGTAAGTACATTTCAAGTAATTTTACAGCAATCTCTCAGACCACCTTATGTTGGGTTGGCCAAAACATTCATTGGGGATTTTCCATTACATCGTATGGGAAACCTAAACGAACGTTTTGGCCAACCCAATACTTACCCAAATTGCACATCCTACAGACATGTCAATTAGGATAGCTAGATATATATATAACTTGCACACTTAAGATACATATCCACCAGAATGACAATAATAATAGTAATAATAATAAACATTCACAAGGATTTACAGAAGCTGCAACCCTTATGCATTGTGATAGGAATATTTTTAAATGGTACAGCCACTTTGGAAAACAGTTTGGCAGTTTAGAAAGTCAAACAAAATTTCCAAACAACCCGACAATTACACTCCTAGGAATCTACCTAAAAGAAATTAAAATATATGTCCACACAATGAAAAATAACAGGGAATGCTCACAGAGTTACTATTCATAACCAAAAATGTAAACAATCCAAATGTCCGACTGGTGAATGAATAAACAAAATGTAGTATATCCATACAATGCAATACTATACAGCAACTAAAAGAACTAAAGTACAGGTATACGCTATAACACGGACGAACCTCAGAAACATTATGCCAAGGGAAAGAAGCCAGATACAAAAGTCTTCAAATTGTATGGTTCTATTCACAGGTAATTTCTAGACAGGGAAAATTTATAGAAACAGATTAGTGTGGCTGCCTGGGGCTTGGGGTAGGAACAGAAACTAACTGCAAAGGACCAGGAGGGCAACTTTTATGGGCTGATGGAAATTTTCTAAAACTGGATTGTGATGATGGTTTTACAACTCCATGAATTTACTAAAACCACTGAATTATACACTTACAATGGGTGGATTTTACGGTGTGTAAATTATAGCTCAATAAAGTTGTTGTTGAGTACCATCACAATAAAGTCTTAAGAATGACTATTTTAAAGCTCTGGCTTTCATTTCATATAATTTCAATATATTTAATTCTAACATACTCTCAGGATTAAGAATATTGAAAACTAAACTAGCTATTTTCAAAGGATTCCAAGTACACACATCTCTAAACCTTACTGATCAAATATTGCTCTTTAAGCTCTGTGTCATGTAACTATGTGATAAAAATCACTGTCTAGAGCTTTCCTTAGTATTTCCCCTTAGCCATTTTGTTTTCCCCTAAACTTATGCCCTACAGTGTTCGTTTCTGTAAAAATCTCATTTGGCACCGCTCAAGTTTTCCATTAGATCCAATGTTTTCTTAAAATATTTCATAACCTGAAATAAAAATTTAAGTAGTTATATTAAACATCTACCTAAATACATATATACATTCTAAATATAAAATGAATATTATCCTTTTCTTCTTTGCTTTGTTCATTAAGTTACTCACATGCTGCCGTCTGTTAAGTTTCCAAACTTTGAAACAATGAAGTTTCAAATCAAGCTTTGTTTTCACTATTTTGGTTAAAAATTGTTTGTTTTAAACTTATTTGATGGATTCCGACTCCATCTCTTCCCATTCCACTGAAAAATCTGCCAAAGAGGTTATGTTCCCTATAAGCCAGTCATTAAAACAAACATTGTTTTAACCAAACATTTTTTCCCCAAACCAAATCTCATATGAAACGCCAATAACCTACAAGAGATAAAATAGAAAGCTTCCAACCTCATAAATACAGCAGCCTCAAGGTATGGCTTGAAAACAAATGCTTTAAGTTACAAGCTACACTGACTTCTGCACAGCACAAATACAGAAAAGGTAAGCTGAAAATACATAAGCAATACTTTTAAGAAAAACTTGGATATACTTGATTAAAAATATATTAGGAACTCAATTTTTAAAATGGATTAATTATAAAACGATTCCCCAAATAATCTGTCGTTAAAACTCCATAAATGAAGACATTACTTTTTGGGAATTCCATCTACTACAAGGGCTGTGCACATTTTATCATAATTTCCTTATTATGACAGATTAAAAAAAGACCAACAGAAGAGAAGTCAAAAGCCACATTAACACAAAACACTGAGCCTAGTGGAAAAGTGTCAAATAAATGAGTTTGTCAGTAAGAAATGCCAGTTACCCAACAGGCAGTAAAGAAAATAGATGGCAAGAATGCTCTGGTAAAACCATTTATGTAACTGTATTATGAATTAAGGGAAAAAAAAAAAAAAAACAGGACTATCTGCCTCCAGAATCAGGTACAAATCAAGCAAATATTCAACCAAAATAGGGACAAATAGGGTAAACCTGGAAAAGGGGATTTGTACTATTAGGAATTTTCAAATTTATCAACTACAAAATATAAACCCCTTCCCCTTCAGAAATCAAAGGTAAAGGTATCATGATATATAACTTCACCACATTTTTATAAAATAAAAATAGAAATTATTGCTATATGATTGTAAAAATGGAGGCAAGTAAAGAGTTCAGAAATATACTCGTTTATAATCAATTAAATGATGAGCCATAATTTGAACCCTAATTATCACATTATGTAGAAATCACAATTCAGGTATTGCGTCCTCAGATATTAAGTTATATGTTAAATAGTTCACATTTTAAAAACATTTTATCATTACATTATCAAATTTGATAAAATCTTATCAAAACATCTATGTATGCAATATAAATCATATTGTTAAAAGTATAAAGTAACATTTAAAGAAAACTGCTGAGGTGTCAAGTAAGTATTTTCTATTAAATATACACAATTTAACATTTAGAACTCCATAAATTAATTCCTTCTAAAAGTTGATTCAGGTTTACAAAGGCATACTTCGTGAACTATAATAAATTTCCCCAGCACCACTTTCCTTTTTTTATTCCAAAATTCTTTCATTAGGTTTAACTTTCTTCTGTCATTCATACGTAAAAGTTACAGAAGGTTTACAATACGTAGTCTTCATTGTAACATGTTTTTAAAAATCTAAGCAAAGTGCACATTAAACTGGCTACAACTACTCAAACCTCTTGATTATCGTCAAATAAAAAATAGATGAATACTTCATTCACTTAAATCTTTCTGAGGAAAAAAAATAGTATACCTTGCTTAAATAAGAATTCCCCAGTAAGCATATTATATAAAAGATTTCCCATGTTATTTTATTAAGTTTTCTTTCTCTCATTAAAACTTTTTAAAAGTCTAATGAAGAACACATACTTACAAAGCCGTATTACACAACTACAGTACTGTTAATTAAATAAAGCAGCCCAGTATAGTTGTAAACATTTTAAATGTAGTAAACAAGACTTGGCATGTCTTTTCTCCCCAAAACTTGCCATTATAATGCTCTTTCCATAAATAATTATCCTTTCTGGAAAAGTTTTCTGGTATATTTTAGTCTTTAAAAGTATTACACTGAAATAATATGTGAAAAGATTTAGTCATGGCAATTTCACTGAAGCTTTTATTGCCTCTGTTGGTAATATGACAGGGATGTAAGAAACACAATTGAACTTACAGAGATATGCAGATGATAGTCACTAAAGATAATCTTGATCTCAAGTATTTTTATATGTGGGCACTTCTAATTTTATACACTTTACTATTTAAAAAGCATTACATTGTAAAATGTGTACCTGTTTTGACATTTGGCAAAAAGGAAACTGTACCTGTGGTTCAGTTTAAAACAAAGAATCAGCATGGGGAGTTTACCAGAATGAAGACTGAAACACTAATGAATTAAAGCAATTCAAGTTGTGTGTGTGTGTGTGTGTGCGTGTGTGTGTGAGCATGTGTGTCTCTTTCAACCTGTCAATCTCTCTCTTTCACACACACGCACACACACACGGCCATTATGTGTAAGCATTTTTTAGTACAAAATATTCCCTGTAACCAGACATGTATCCTCAGAATAACCACACCACATTAAATCAGTCTTCTCTTTTCAGCCCTAGTAATAGTATTGTTTAATTCTAAGATGCCATCATAGAGTTAACAACCTTAACTTTTATGCTACATGATTATATTCAAAGCTTTATGTATTTTTCTGTTTATAATTACATAGTAATTATAAATGTTTAGTACCAAACTGAT
Organism: Grampus griseus; assembly: GCF_964374135.1. Lineage (NCBI taxonomy): Eukaryota > Metazoa > Chordata > Mammalia > Artiodactyla > Delphinidae > Grampus > Grampus griseus. The sequence continues at coordinate 59,869,714 of NC_138998.1, forward strand.
GACAAACACTATTTTGTTGAAAAGGTCTTGCATTTAAAAGGAAAAGTCTGTAAAACCCAAGGCACTAGGCCACGAATCAATATCAGACTTTTATGAAAAACAATTTATATTGGGGAAAAAAAGCTAATCGGATCTCATTTCAAAACACAGCATACCGGAATTAATTAATCAACTCAAAAACAATACCATAACTCAAAATCTTCAAGACAGGAAACAAAATAGTACATTTATATATATATATCTTTTAAAAATTTTTCATAATTGAAGTTCCTCTTAATATTTACAAATATGAAATCAGGAAATACTGAAAGCAGCAGGATTCTTCTTTTTTCTTTTCTTTTTTTAATAACCAATTCCAGTAACCTGAATAGAAATTTTCAAAATTTTCTTTTGATAGAATCATATTCTTGAATTAAAGTTATGATTAGAATATTAATATCTATGGGGAAAGCTTTCTAGTCAATTTCAAAATCGTAAATAAAAAGTAGTTTTAATATATCATTGTTTCTTAAAATCATTTCCGCATATACCTTATAATGTACTGCTATTCTGAAGTACATACCTTTGATAATTTCAACATTAGAACTTAGAGTGCATGGATACACCAAGCAAAATCTACTCCTGCTAAAAACCAGTCATCCAATATCAGAAATTTTACATTTTTTAACCTGCCTTATAGAAATGTTTAAGAAAGCAATAAACCCTTCTTCACAGGTCAAGAAGTGAACAAAGAAATGAGCATTTTCAGCATGAAAGCAGTTCATGGGTCTTGTAATGAAGGGAAAAAAAGAAACATACAAGACAGAGTGCTGCTTTGATGTGAAAACTGAGCTAATCTGAGTGAAACAAAGAACAGTAAAAATTAAATAATTTACGAAAATAGAAGCCAGATTGGTACTTTGCATCAAGTGCATGCCTGCTTGAAAATCTTTGCTCCTGAAATATTTGGCAACCACAGTGATTAGCAGTTAAAGCAACTTCAACAAAATAAGAAGTCATCAAAAATGGACTATTTGTCTGAAAGAGCAGTACCTATAAGAATTGAACTTTATGGCTCATTACAACCATTTTCAAAATTTAATTCCTACTATCTTCTTATAAATTAAGAGAATTTCATTTGTGTTCCATAGTGCGCTGACCAAAAAAACCCCAAAAAACAAAAATAAACCCTCATGCCTAAATTTAGAATATTGTATTATGTAGCAATCTAAAACATTCAAAACAAATTAAATAGTTTAACTTACTCGACAGGCATATCAGCGTTTCAAAATCATAATGAAATCCAATTATGGAGTGCATAATGTAGACAGGAGTAGAATCTAACATTATGCAGATGTTTTTCTAAATAAAACCCCCTGTAAGACAACTATATATAAACATGGGTAAGATAAGTGCAGACTAGATCTGTGGAACCTTCTGAAATCGAGGGTCTAAAACACAGTAAAATTTTGGGTAGGCACACCAAGTTATCCTAAAAATTTTTCACGTTGGTTATTTTGACTTTTTTTTCAACAGATACTCTACTCACGTTAACAATACATGTGATTTGCCAGGAAAAAAAAAAATCCCCCCATACCAAAACACCATTCCAGATCTGGTACACTTAAATATATCACTCTCACTGGAAGTGCTATCAGCATAGTCTTTGCAACTAGCCCAAAGCATATATTTAAGAAGTTTTTATAAATTGTGATGTTCACATGTTTAATTCTTATGCCAAACTGTTTTCTGATGAAGACAGCATTGTGCTTTATGCAAGAATGGAAACTTCAAAATAATCACCATAAAGCTTCTAAGACTTATGGGAGAATAAACTAGGATGGTCCACAGATATAAGATGAAATCCACAATGTTGGAATAATAAATGTTTAGAGCGGCCCAGACTAGAAGACAAGCCCAAACCACCATTAGAAGAATGAAATACGATATGGTCCAAGATGTATCCTTAAAGTTTTGTCTCAACCCTCAGTCTGAATTGTGAGGATTGATCTTCAGTTCAGTCCAGCCAGCAGAAATTGACTGTGCAATTTTCCATTGTATTTATTGTACAGACTATGTACATTCTAGAAGGTTCCTTTAGTGCTACACTGTTGTACTTTTTGTCCCAGCAATTTGAGGGCGTGCAAATTCCACAAAGTCATCAATAAGAACAGGCCATGCTCCTGTGGGGGGGGGGGGGCGGGGATGGGAGAAAGGAAAGAAAGAAAAGCAGAAATAAGGCTAACATTTTAATAGAATCCTTTATTTTTTTAAAATATCTTCCCCATAATTGTTAAAGTATGTCATTATAAGTATTCCCACTGATAGGACTTCCAAATTTCTAGCTCTTTAGAGTTTCTACCTAGAGTATTCCTTTCTCTCTTCTCTATTATTCCAATACTTGATAATTCCTTGAATGATAAAAAAATAACCCTTCTGGTAACTAATAATATTATGGTTTTCTGAAGGCCACTGAAGCCAGGCCACTGAAGTAATTTGGTCAAATCTGACCTTGATATGATGACATGCTGCCAGTGCTGCTGAAAGCACAGTAGGTTGGAGTTAATCTTTTTTTGCACTTTGTGGCAATCTTACAAAGGAAATTAACAGCAAGGATCAAACTCTAACCTATTTCATGATAATAAATTACTAAAGGATTTTAAATTACATATACGCATGCCTCTATACATGCCTCTTCTCTATGCCAACCTCCAAATAGGAAGTTCTTCACTTTTGTGTAAGGTCTAACAGAAAGCACAATTATCAATTATCAGTCATTTCTCACTTCTTAAAGAAGACAATACATGACAATGAAAACAAAGATAAGGAAATAACATTATCTTTGGTTACATTAAGTAGTTCCAGGACACTTTTAAGGAGACCAAGGTTACTAGAGATTTTTCAAAAAATACCTCTGCCTATTCAACAATATCAAAAAAAAAAAATCCTGCTAATTCTCAAGGGGAACTAGGTAAGTATGCGTGAAGAAACAAATGTAAATCACTGCCAGTTCCAGAAAAACAAAAGCACATGTCCTGATAGTGGATGGCAAAATCATCCTTATACATACATGAAGAAACAGCAGAAAAGCATTCAATCAGTGAATATTTACTGAATGCCAAGAGTACTACAGTAGGAAACTAAAGTCCATTTCCATTTGGACAAGGTCACTAAACTTAAGGAGTTTACAATCAAGTTCACAGACAAAACAAACAGACAACAACAAAAAATACATATACAAGTACTATAAAAGTACATTAAGAAAAGAATAGGTTCCTAAAGTAAACTGAAAATCTAAAACATGGATGAAAAGTACTCATGCCTTTCTGGAAGACAGGAATACACAGAATTGGTATTTAAGGAAACAATGCAGATTGGTAAAGAGGATGAAGGCATTTCATACATTCGGAAGAGCACAAATAAAAGCTCAGAAGAAGGAAATTAACTCTAAGAAAAACAGAAGTAGACAAGAAGTTCAAGACTGTGTGATAAAAGAAGACAAATTTTTCAAAAAACTGATAGAGCAAAATGTTCATTACCTTCTTCATCATAATTAGACATGTCATCTGCAATCATTGTACTGAAGTCTAAAAGAAGATTCCAAGTATCTTTTGGTATTGATCGTTTATGATGTTCCTATTAAAAAAAAAAAAGAAGCATCCAAATCACTAAAAAGAGTTTCAAAAAAACAGTCCAGATGATACCAAATACAAGAATGCAAAACAACCTATGTAATAAAATTCTGGAAATCAAATTTTTCATTCTATGTCCATTACATGCTCTGAAATGAGTTAGTTATGCTTTAAAATGTTAATTTATCTTCAAACAAAGCAAAAGTTTAGAGAAAACACCGAACTGCAGAAAATATGAACTTACCAACAAAAATTTATTCCATAAGTCTAAGAATTTAAATCTTCCATTAAGCACTAAATTCCAGTAGGCAATGGCCATTTCTAGATCTGTAATATTAAAAATAAATTATATACTTCAAATGTCAGGAATATTTGTCCCTGAAAAAAAAAAACACCAGGTAAGACAAAAGATAGCCTTTAAAAAAAAAAAAACAAAAGGCTTGTGTCCTGAATACTTACATAATAAAAATTTCCTATAGAGTTAAGTCCAAGCTTTGTATCCTGCTTCCATCACAAATGAATGGTGCCTTCAGGGCAAGAAGGATATCACTTACCTCATAAGGGGTTTCTGAAGTTTAAATAAGATAACGTAGGTAAGCATGTTTGACTAGCTCATAAGTATTCAAATATTAATGTACACCAGTATTTCCTGACCTCAGCACTTTTGACATTTTGGGGCAGATAATTTTTTGTTGTGGGAAGCTGTCCTGTGCATTACAGCACTAGCAGCATCCCTGGCCTCTATCCACTAGATGCCAGTAGCAGTTCTGCCCCATCCCCAGTGGTGACAACCAAAAGTATCTCCACATATTGACAAAGGTCCCCTGGGAGGCAAAACTGCCCCCAGCTGTAAATCACTGAGGTACACCTATAAGCTGTAATGCAAAGAATTACTACCCACAATCCTAACCAATCTTACGCTCCAAGCTGTTGGCTGACTGATCCTCAAGGAGACCATTAAGAATATTAAGAATTTAAAATTAATAATAAACTAAGATTTGTCTTTTTAAAAGTCTGATGAAGAGGATATAAATGACTATTTAACTGGTTTTGGAGCCGATAAGGATAAAGAAGCAATATTACCACATAACAAAAAACTATATCTGTCATAACAACAGAGAGAAAGAACTATGATCTCTTTCAAAGAACTAAAGTAGTTAGGTCAAGCTTTTATGAGTAAATTTACATTTCCAGGTCAGGAAAAATTACATCCCAAGTAACTTAAAAGTCCTTTTAGATATGATCTCCAAACTACTCTGGATAATCTGAGGAATCATGAAAGACTAGGAAAGACTCCAAAAAGACTCACATCCTACCTGAAAAAAAACATATAGGACATAAGGCAAAAAATCCCCCATCTTCACTAGACCCTAACCTCTTCAAGGATAGGGACTACATATCCCCAAACTAGCAGAATGAAACACACAGTAGGCATTCAGAAACTGCTGAATGAACAAGTTTCCTTGGAAAAGGTGCCTCTTCTCCCATCCAAGGTTAAGCCCCTAACACCATTATTATGGATCCAATATGCCATCCTGCCTTTTCAAGGAATCTGGTCTACTGATTAATTTTCTTCTCTCCCTGTATCTTCAACTTTGCCCTGTCTTCCAGCTTTCCCCTCCACAAAGGAACATGCTCAAGTTATCACCTATCTTTAATAAATCTTTCTTGTATCTCTCCATTCCCTTACAAGCTACCCTCTTTCTCCTTCCCTTCACAGATCATCTTGAGAGAGTACATGAGTCTTCTACTTTTATTTTTAATGTGCTCATGAAAACATGTCTGAAAGTCCAGTTCAGATCCCCAAGTTTTAAGAGAACTAGAAATATGACAACAACCCCTAACTAATCACAATTCCTTTTTAATCTTTGCAGTCTTTAAAGCTCTATACCAAATATTCCTTCCAGGTTCTTTAATTTTATTCTTTTCTTTACCAACCAAACATATAATTGTCTAGCTTAAGTGCAGTAAGATCGCTCTTATTAGCATGTATAGTAGGATTTGCTGTTATTAGCATGCTTAATGATATCCTTCTTCACTTCAAATGCATTAAATTTATGAGAACTAAGCTTATTACTAGTGTTAGCATTTTTTTCCCTTTTCAATTAATTTTTAGAAAATAAGGATGAGAAACAATGAAATATTCAAATAACTGTAAACCATGAGACACCTATAAAGGCCCATTTCTCAGCTGATATATTAACCTAAGAATCTTACAAGAATAGGAGTGTACATATATGATGTTTGAAAGTTCAGGTAGTTAAAAGAACTTTTTGTAATCTACATTCATTGTCCAATTTCCTCACCTACCACACATTTTAATTCTATAAACTAGTGTCCACCTCCGTCACTCACCCCACTGAAAGTAATCTCTGAAGGGTCACCAAGCCCTTCTGGTTGCCATATAAACCTTTAAGTCCTTAATTTACTTGGCTCTCTGCCGTATTTGACAAAACTGAGTACACCTCCTGGATGGAACTGTCGCTTCTCTCAGCTTTAATGGTATCACTCTATTGATTTTCCTCTGTCCTCTCTGGCCTTATTTTCTTTTACTGCTCCTCTTCCTCCATTTCTCCATTAAATGTTGATGTTCTATAACACTGTACGTCAGCAATAACCACCTCTACTTCTCTCAGTAGATTTTTCAAAGCTTTACCTTTTTTCAAGTTATATGCTCAAACCATCTCTAACAAGTCCTAAATCTGAAACTGCTCTTTCTATATTCTAGATTCTTACATCTAATTGCCTAAGGACATCTTCAACTGGATCTCCACAAACAACTCAAATTCAACAGGGCTCAAACTGAACTACAGACCTACCATTTTCTTTTCTCTCAATGAATGTCATCACCCTACAGTGTTTCTCAATGAAACACAATTTTTCATTGTAAGGAAATGAAGTCCTATGCACTGCAGGTCATTTAGCAGACCCCTAATCCCAGTAGAAGCCCTCAGTCATTACAACAATACCAAAAATACCCCCCCCACACATTTCCAAATATCCCCAAATGGGGGTTAAGACTAACTTCCTCATCACACTTTCAATCAAAGCTTTCTCATTTTGGCTTCTAAGCACCTTTTAAATCTCTCTCTTTTCTCCATCCCTTGCTAGGGCCTACGCTAGGGGCCTCTTCATGTCTAGCTAAATCACTGCAACAGCTTCATAACCAATTTCTCTTCCTCTAGTTCTGCCTCCACACCTTTTAAAGGACCACACTGCTTTCAGATGGACCTTTCAGGCATATAAATTTGGTTTCACTTCCATGTTAAAATTCTTCAATGATTAAAACAACAATGAGATACCACTACACACCTTTTGGAAGGGCCAAAATCCAAAACACTGACAACACCAAATGCTGGCGAGGATGTGAAGCAACAGGAGCTCTCATTCATTGCTGGTGGGAATGCAAAATAGTACAGCCACTTTGGAACAGTTTGGCAGTTTCTTACAAAACTAAACATACGCTTACCATGTGATCCAGCAATCACACTCCTGGGTATTTTCCCAAATGAACTGAAAACTTATATCCACACAAAAACCTGCACATGGATGTTTACAGAAGTCATAACTGCCAAAACTTGGAAGCAACCAAGATGTCCTTTAGTAGGTAGACAGATATATAAACTGTGGTACATCCAGATGAAGAAAAATTATTCAGTGCCAAAATGAAATGAGCTTTCAAGCCATGAAAAGATACGGAGGAAAACAAATGCATAATAATAATATTAAGTGAAGAAGTCAATCTGCAAAGGCTACATACTGCATGATTCCAACTATATGACATTCTGGAAAAGGCAAAGCTATGGAGAGAGTAAAAAGATCAGTGGTTGCCAGGGGTTAGGAGGGAGGAAAGGATGAACAGGCAGAGCACAGAGGTTTATTAGGGAGAGTGAAACTTCTCTGTATGAAGATATTATGGTGGATACATGTCATTATACATTTGTCCAAACTCATAGAATGTACAACATTAACAGTGAACCCTAGGGGAGGGATAAATTAGGAGTATGGGATTAAGATATACACACTACTATATATGGAGTAGAGAACCAACAAGGACCTACTGTATAGCACAGGGAACTATACTCAATATCTTGTAATAACCTATAATGGAAAAGAATCTTATATGTATCCCGTATATATATAACTGAATTACTTTGCTATACACCAGAAACTAACACAACATTGTACATCAACTATATTTCAATAAAATTAAAAAAAGAAAAAAAGAGTGAACCCTACCGTGAAGTTGAACTTTGGATGATAATGATGTGTCAATGTAGGTACAACTGTAACAAATGTACCATTCTGGTGGGGATTTGATAATGGGAAAAGCTATGCAGTGTGGGGGAAGGGAGTAGTTGGGAAATCTCTGTACCTTCTGCTCAATTTTGCTGTAAATCTAAAGCAGTTCAAAAAATAAAGTCTATTAACTTTTTTAAAATCTGCAATATTTCCTACTGCCTTCAGATAAAAATCTACATTTCTAGTCAAATGAACTTACTTGCAGTTTCTCAAAGGTGCTATGTCTCTCACCTCTAAGCAACTGAACTTGCTAATCTCTCCACATTAGAGATGTCTTCTTTTTCTTTTGGCTTTGAAAACATATATTCATTCTTCAAGGCTCAAAAATTATAATCTTTCTGAAGACTTTGCAAACTCACCCAGACAGACTTAAGATGTTCCTAACTCTATGCTCTCAGAGTAACCAGCCAATAAATGTTTTTGGATGAAACAGGAATATTCAAAAAGATTAATGTTATTATTAGGAGCTGAAACACATAAGATTAAGTTGTACAGGGATAAAATGTCAATTGCCACAAGCATATGAAAAACTGCCCTTTAGGGAATTCCCTGGTGGTCCAGTGGTTAGGATTCAGCACTCTCACTGCCAGGGCCCCAGGTTCAATCCCTGGTCAGGGAACTAAAATCCCATAAGCCTCACGGTACGGCCACACACACACACACACACACACACACACACAAACGGAAAGGAGGGGAGGGGGGAGGGGGGAGGGGACGGGAGGGGAGGGGAGGGGACGGGGGGAAAGGAAGGAAAGCTGCCCTTTAGTTAGAAATGTCTGAGTGACAAAGGAATAGCCCAGCTAGAGAGAAGTGGTTTAATATAGTAGTTTAGCTTCTTAAATCTCAACTCCACCACTAATTAAGTAGCCTCCGGCAACTAAGTTCACCTCTTGGTAATTCAGTTTAAAAAAAAGATAACAGTATCTACCCTCACAGGGTTGTTGTAATAATTAAACGAGTGAATACACCTAAAACATTGGAACAGTGCCTGGTAAATAACGTGTCCTTACTATTACTATTGTTTATTTTTAATAATTTTTAAAATTATTATTATAGATTCTGAAGCAGTATTGGAAAGAGAACAAAGTCAATAATAATGTAACAAGAAGCAACAACAGCAGTTAGAATAAACAGAAGGATAACACAGAGAAAAAGATACAAGCAAGTCTTAATAATAGTATTACCTAAAATTGAGATACTTGCAGAATGAATCCTTAAGCCCTTATAATAAAATTAAAAATGCAAACAGAGATAATCCCAGTGTCATTCTTTCAGACTGAATCAACAAGGGCAATGTGTTTCATAAAAGATGATCAACTGAGTGACATATGAATATGGAAATGAATTGAGACTGGATCCAAAAACCATCCCTAAGGGGAACAAAATGTTGCCAACTCACTAGGGAGGATGAATGGGGATTTAAAATCCTATTCACAAAGTCTTAATTTACCTAAAGATATCTATAGTTAGCACAACATAATATAATAAAAAGAATATAAAATGTGGAATCAGAAGATCTGAGGCTGAGTCCCAATTCTACCAACTCTAAAGTTATGTGACCTTAATAAGTCAGGCTCTCTGACCATGAGTTTCCTCATTTTTATGACAAAGAGGTTTTTTACTTAGCTCCAAGGGCTGTTATGAGAAACAAATAGGATTACGTAAATGAAAATACACATTAAAAACACTCTATAAAATTATTTCTGAATATTAAATGAATGTTTAACAAGTAATGTTAAAAATGTTTAAATCAACTGCACAGGTAATAACATTCTAGCTGAACCACAACAGTTCATAAGAAAATAACCTACAGACTTTAAGAAAGTTCAGGACGGTCCTAAAAATACCATGGCTGTAAAAAACAAATGTAATTTTTGAACAAATTAATAGAATGAACAGTCTCGCAAAAAATAACGGATCCATAGTATTCTACATTAAATAGCCTCCTTCTGGAGTATTATGTTCAGCTTTACGAACTCTATTTTGAGAGAAACTGAGAAATTGGGAATGTTATCTAGGGGTGACAGCAACGGAATAACAAAGGTCTTCTCAAATGAAGAACAGTTAAAATTTGGAATGCTGACCTGAAAAAAAGGAGAAGGGATAAATGAGAAAAAAAATGGTTAGACTTCCTTTGTGCTGCAGCAAAGGTCAAATAAAAACAATGGTAAAAGTTATAAAGACAAAGGAAGAGTATTCTGTGATAAGAATGGACCACTTTCTAAAACAATGTGTGTTCAATCCCCGCCCTGTATATTCAAACATAAAAGCCATATGAGCATCAGGTACAGGTGCTACTTTGCATAGGTTAGATTTAACACAGGACTTATGAAATTCCTTTCAAATTTAAGATTCAGAAGACCATCAGAAATGGCAGGTGACTGAAGCAGATGGTGACAGAGGAAGTACCCTATCCTGGTGTCACAAGAAATAAGGTTATAGAAAATGAGAAAATATGGAAAACACCAGCTCTCATTAGAATTAGCACAGCTATTTATAAATAAACCGCAGTGCTGTCACTGTCGCTCTTTGCCAATTTGTTTGGGCCTCACCTCCTCTCCTACGATGTCCTAATTCCTTTCTGCCAAATATTATAATTTAAGAGCCCTGTGAACCCTTAGAAAGGCTGTCAAGAAAACTGTTTTCTTTTTAATTAAGTTCTTCAACTAAGCAAGTCATTACATTTCCTGACACCCAATACCAATGCAAAACAAAAAGAGAAATTATGATTTGTCTTTTATTACATTTTTTTCTTTTTTTTAAATTAAGACTTTTTTAGTTTTAGGTTTATGGAAAAACTGAGCAGAAAGTACAGAGTTCCCATATACCTTTACCCCATCTTCCCCCCATTTCCACTATTTTTAAGATACTGTTTTAGTGTGGTATGTTTCTTATAACTGATAAGCCAATATTATTAACTAAAGTCCAGTATTTTACATCAGGGCTCACTCTGTGCTGTATATTCTATGGTTCAGGGCTTTTTTTAAAACAACTTCTAAATTGTGGTTAAATACACATAAAATGTATCATCTTAACCATTTTTCAGTGTACAGTTCAGTAGTGTTAGTTACATTCACGGTGTTGTACAATGAATCTCCAGAACTCTTCGTCTTACAAAACAGAAACTCTATACCCATTAAACAATGTTACATTTTTCTTAAGCTCAATACTTACTACATAATAGAATAAAACATAATTTTAAAATCGAATCCTTCAGCACAATATTTTTCTCAACTTTTCCTGTAATCTAAAATTCCAATTTACCATCATATTGATATATCGAACAGCTATAAAAATGTTAATTTTGCTTTATCTTCACCAAATATAATAAAAACTAAGCTTCAATATCAAGACTACATAGTCACCCAAAAACATCATTTATTTTGTGCTCTAGTAAGGGGTAGGGTTATAACTAAGGAATAGGTTCAGCCCCTTTAAATCAACACTTGAGATTCAAAACATTTTCTCTAATGGTATCAAAACATTGTGCTACATTTCTAAACACAAAGAAATAATTCTTTTAGTATATACATGTAAGTTCAAAGACGTTAATTGTTTTTTTGTGTGTTTTTTGCGGTACGCGGGCCTCTCACTGTTGTGGCCTCTCCCGTTGCGGAGCACAGGCTCCGGACACGCAGGCTCAGCGGCCATGGCTCACGGGCCCAGCCACTCCGTGGCATGTGGGATCCTCCCGGACTGGGGCATGAACCCGTGTCCCCTGCATCGGCAGGCGGACTCTCAACCACTGCGCCACCAGGGAAGCCCCCGTTAATTGGTTTTTATTTGTGGGAAGAAAAGAGGAGACTAGAAGAACTAGCCCAGTTAACTTGTGGCCACAGATACAAGATAGAGAAACTAACACTAGGTATCCCAGCTTATTTTGCCTGCAAAATGAAGAATTTTCCTGTAAGAATAAGATGCAACCTAAATTAATTGGAAAGGAGACTTCATTATTTCGAATATTGCTTAATAGGTATTTTGTAAATCTTAATTCAGTCACATTTAGTCACTCTTTAGGCCAATTCTCAAATACAAATGTTGTATATTCATCCCTTCTACTAGCTTTCAGTCACTTCCTCCAGTCTAATTCCTAGTCACATAATCCTTTTCTCAAAGCTTTTTTTCTAATCTAAAATATAAAGAATGATTAGTACAGGGGCTTCCCTGGTGGCGCAGTGGTTGAGAATCTGCCTGCCAATGCAGGGGACACGGGTTCGAGCCCTGGTCTGGGAGGATCACACATGCCGTGGAGCGACTAGGCCCGTGAGCCACAATTACTCAGCCTGCGCGTCGGGAGCCTGTGCTCCACAACAAGAGAAGCCGCCAGAGTGAGAGTCCCGCGCACCACGATGAAGAGTGGCCCCCATTTGCCGCAACTGGAGAGAGCCCTCGCACAGAAACGAAGACCCAACACAGCCAAAAATAAATAAATAAACAAAATGACGGAGGAATTATGTTTTAAAAAAGAATGATTAGTACAAGAGGCCCCTATTAGCCTCTCCAACTACTGTATCTTCAAAATCAAAAACTCACTTCCATCATTGGGTAAGTTATTTAACTTGCTGTGCCTCAGTTTCCTCATCTGCCAAATAAGGATAAAAAATGTCTAGCACTCTATGACTGGCACATGGCAGCTGGTGAATTACTGAATGAAAGAATGAATAACTCATAAAGTTGTTAAACACTAAATGAGGCAGTGTATGTAAAGTATTTAGCACACTGCCAGGCACACCAAAACCCCACATTAAATGGCTGTTACTGCCACCATCATCTTCGGTGCATCCCCATTGCCCATAAATTCCAATTTAAGCCTTTCTGTCCTGTTTTTAAAAGAAGGCTTATCTCACCAATTTAAGCTCCAAACAAACATTCCCACTAAAATCAAATCATTTTCTCTCTTCCACAAAGAAGCCAAGCTTATTTCTGAAGTCTTAGACCTTCGTTAATAACTATCCTCTCCCTGGAACATTTTTCATCATCCCTTGCGCAAATATCAAATCCTTTAGTTCTCATCACTCCTTGCCCAGGAAGCATTTCCCAACCATTCCTGCTTTTACTCATTTCTCCTTTTCTCTAAAACCCTCACACTCATATTTATTATTTTGCATTATGTGCTACTGTCTACTTTTTCTGAATAATCTGCAAATTACACTGTAGCTTTTACCTCCACTTCCCTTAGCCATCCCCAAAGCAAATGTGTGGTTGTTTCTACAGTATAAACTGACTGATCTAAACTGTTAACGGTGGCTATTTCTGGATAAGATTATGAATGACAATCATTTTTTTATTCTTTCTTATAGTTTCCAAATAATTCACACCAAAAAAGAATACATTTATCTGGCATTCTGTGACTCAGAAATCTTACAATGCTATTTCAACAGATACATAGTGAAAAACTTATGAGCCTAAGATCCTATAATATCTTCTGAAAAATAAACGATCAAACATACATACCTATGTCAGTGGAATTTTAACAACTATTTTCTGTATTGTAGTTCTTAAAAAAAAAAAAAAAAAATCAGTGGTTCACATATAGTATCCAGGGTTAACACTGTTATTGAATAGGCAGGGTATTTTCTGATTAACTAGAAGTTCACTGTTTCTCAGTATTTTTCAGTAACTGATAATGACTTTATGCTCAAAACACAGAACTTTCTATTACAAACGTGACGCTGTCAATGTATTTGAATATATCTGAAACACCAAATATAATTTTTAAAAATTCTTACCTAATCCTTTTTGTCCTGGATTCTTTGCAAAATTAAAAGTAAACTGGTAAAAATCCTTAAATCGTCCTGGTTCTTTCAATTCTTGTTCCATCTTGGGTATCTGGGCCTTTAGTTTTTCTATGCTGTCACATCTATATTGTAAAATTAAGTTTATAAAAGATAAACTTTTTCACTATATATTAAGAACATTTATTCCTACAACAGTTTATATTTCATAGAACTTCTTAAAAAATCCATTAAATTTTCATCTTTTTACATTACATAAACAAGTATGGGGTTAGATGGAGGAAGAAAAGATCTGGGGTGATTCAATGTTAGAAATAACTACTATTTTTAAAAGAAATGGGCTATTACTTTTAATTATGTAATTCACTGGACTGTCAACACAACCAAATTGTAGAAGTCAGCTGTAGTGAACAGATGAAAATGTAATCAGCTTTACAATCATCAGTTCAAACTGTAGCAGATATTCCTTACATGGTAACAAATCACATGTGTAGCTTCCAAACAAATTGAAAGCATAGTGTCTTGACTAGGTGAGGAAACAAGCATTCCTCTTGAAAACTTCTTGATATATACAAAGTATCATAATAAACATCATCTCCAACCATCTCCAACTGAAGTTACCTCAAATCAATATTAAACTTTGTATGTGCAAAGCATTCAATTTCCAAGGAGCTGAAAGGGTCCAAGTACCAAGTCCTACTTTCCACATAACAGCCATAAGGTAGAAATCTTCGATCTGTTATAGATTCCACAAACCAAGCATTCCACTTTTTTTCCTTCAAATCATTTTCGCTTTTATGTTCCTTCCATGCTCTTTATAACACCTCCCAGATTAGTTTGTAAATTAAAATTTTGATTTGGAAGTTCATTACATTTTACATGAACTCACTTTTAAATGGAAAAAAATAAAAGAGTTCTAATGAAACCTGTCCTGGCATAGAACATTTCAGCAAGTTCAGGATAAGGCTGGCTTTGGCTGTAGAACATAGTGGCTAGGCCAGTTATTAATTTATTGTCTCTCGGCTTTAAACTCACCCTTCTTTGCCCTACTTTGTGACTATCTGCAGTGGACTACAAATTGTGAAACTTCATTTTTCTTGCCAGCTGGTTCACTATTAGGTTCTACCAAGAGAGGGCGACGAAAGGCTGGAAGAGGACGAAAGAACTTTTCTTATCCCAGTCTGTTTTCTGCAGAGAGCAAGGGTTTCAGCGTGTTGGGAGGTCCCTGCAGTGTTCACCAATGGAGGCAACTTGCATGGCTCTGCAGCAAGTAGCCCCTAGCGAGCTTCTTCTCCACCAGAGAAGCAGGCAAGGCAAGCAGCGTGCTCCTACAGCAGCTACGCACTGTTTTCTGCGGTCGGAATCTCAGCCTTGTGGGGATCCTCTGAAGTGTCTAGGCTCCTTCCTTGTTTCCTTCCCTCCGTTCCAGGGGTGATGGCAGCTTCTTCCAACTGCCACCTTTGTTATGCTTAGAGTTTTCTTTTACCCCATTTACACAATAAAACAATTTTTTAAATTTACCCTGCTCAAATTACTGGTATGGTTTGTGTGTCTTGCCTGGACCCTGACTGATTACAATGTCCCTCAGGCCCAAGAATCAGAATGCCTGAGCCCAAATCCTGGCTTTAATACTACCTATCTAGTTTCTCTGTACCTCCATTTCCTCATCTCTAAAATGCGGATATAAACACCACTTCTCTCACAAAGTTGTTGTGAAGTGGTAGGTGCAGTACTTATTTAGCATAGTTCCTGAAAGAAAATAAACGTTCAGAAAGTGTTTAGCTATTATCATTCAAAAGCACCCACTAAAAACAGAAAGGGCAGCCTGTTACCGATCCACAAATTGAATACTTTTGGAGCTTCATCAAATACAGACAACTAAAGGCCACAGGTAAAACTGCTACCTGTGACTTTTCAATCTATTAATACCAAGACATTTAGCTAATCAGTTGTCCAGGTCTATGCAGAACAAAAAGTGATTAGTAACTTCCAAGATTTTAAATTCTAGGAGTTTGTTTATAAATTCAGAGTTCACAGCCTCACATTAGGAAATAACTTAAAACTTGCTCATTTCACTTACCCATATAAAATATTAAAGCATAGTAATTTTAACATTAGTCAATCTCCCTTAGAAACAAATGATAAAAGCATAATGCAAATAGAGTAGGTTGTACTAACTACACAAATAACTTGACATGGGAAGGAACTAGCATATTAGCCCATTTCTATCTATAGCAATGTTTGGGGGCACGAATGTCAGTTCCACAGTAATTCTCACAGTAACGTACCTAATTTCCTATGGTAATTATACACTCACCCTAATTCTGTCATGCCGTCCATGAACTCCTGTTTGGAGAACTCGCACTGTGTTGCTGCTCTGAACTTCCACGCGATGATCAACACACTAATGCTGGCCGGATCCAGTGCCAGGTCATCACAGAACTGCTGTATACCATCTATTCCAATTTTATTTTCATCTTGAGGATCTTCAAAAACAACAATGCAATATGAAATCAGTGCCATACTTTACTGTGCTACTACTGAAACTGAGAAAGGTATTGCTTTATATTCCATTTTTTTAAATGATCACGATAGACCAAAAATATGAAGCAGTACTGCTCTATGAGATATTTTCCCCCTGTAATATTTAAAGCCACTTTGCCCCTAAAACAGCATTCTTACAATTAACAGCAAGATATATATCCAGATAGACACCTGATTTTTAAGTCTCATTTATTCATATGAAAAAAGTTCCATACTTAACACACATTCAGAAAATCAGACATTCCTATATAGGGATAAAGGATTTTTACTGAACATAGCCACATTTTACAGAGGCATTCTAAACAGTATTATACACAGAAATTCTTTTTTTCTTAAAGTTCATTTCACTACAGAAATCACTTCTTAAAGAATATCGAAAAAAACATAAACTCTGCAATTCAATTTTAATCACAATACAAACATCTGTTGTTCAAATTAAAGAAGAAAACCCCCAACTATCAATATTTACTTTTCAGACAGCAAAAATTTAAATACAAGAAGAAAGAGGCACTCATACACTGTTGTCAAATGTGATTTGCTAACATCTCTAGGAATAAAAAATTTGCACAGCCTTTGATTTTTGGGGCATGAGCTATGCATAAAATATAATCCCACTTTTGGAAAAATTTTGAAATTTTTTTTGCATACATATTTCTGCATAAACATAAAAGACACAGAAAGTTGGACACCAGGCTATTAAATATTGGTTCCCTCAGGAGAATAAATAAGCAAAAGATGGAGAAACTATTAACATTTTCTTTATTCAATCTATTCTGCATTAACTTTTTAAGTGTATATTACTTTATAATTATTTAAAGGTTATTAAAATTATTAGGCAGGTTTTCTTAAAATCCGCTCAGCTGAGTTTTATAAGAAAATGAGGGAAAAAACCTAGTCCCCCAGCCCCCATTCTCAAATTGGATCACAAAGGAGGAAAGGCGGGGGGGGGGGGGGGGGCGGATAAAGGGGGAGGAAATAAAGACACTAAGAAGAAATTTTAGTGAAAAGAAGAAAATAATTTTTCAGGTTTCTTAAAGTAATTCTAAGATCTAAAGAGCTCTGTATCCACCCAATTAATGGTCTCTGTATCATTTGATTTCTCACAAGAAGCATGTAAATTTGGAAAACCTCGTTCAAAATATTTAAAGTCACAAGCAAACACTCACCTTTGTATCTATTGTATAGTTGTTCTAACTTCTTCCTGTCCAATGATCCTTTTACACTCTCTCGTATATAAAGTTCAGGATTTTGGAAAAAATTGTCTGTTGCAACATCTAACTTCCAGTCATTTTGAGACAGACAACTTACTGCTGTTTTTTCACTAGATTGTGTGAAGATCATAAACTGACGAACTTTATCCTTCTGCGATGATTTCAACTTGTTCTATTGAAACCAGAAAATCAACTGAAACTCTGTGTAACATCACAAAAGACTAAGTATTTCTATACTGCTGACTAAATCATTTTTAGCAGTACTTTTTCCTCATAAAATATTAAAACGTTTAGTTCAAGACTTATTTTCGATCTATTAATCAGAAAGACAAATTTTTTAAAAATCTAAAACACAAAATTGGTATCATTTGGGGAAAGAAACTAGGACAGAGGCAACAGAAGTTCACCCACCCTGCATTTCTCCTAAAATTGGGTCCTGTGAGCACGTACAAAGGCTCTCGAAGGGAAGGAGAGCTACTCTCAAAACATTAGCCAAGCAACAAAGCTCTAAGGGATGCTTAAGGAGTGGTGAGGAAGACCACCACTAACGTCACTAATGGTGACATTATTTAGCCAGTCAGAACAGTCAAGTGACCCTGAGGAACAACGAGATTAACAGGTATTTGTTGCAGTCCTAAAACCCATTATAAAGAATATGGGGTGCAATTCTCCCCAACCTCACCCCCACCCTACCCCCTTGTTTTCTTGCTATTTTTACCAATGTGAGAAAGCAACAGAATGTGAGAACTCTGCATTTCTCCTCGCATGTCCAGGAACCAAGATAATTATCCATAGAATTTCCTCATATTTTCAGTCAAATCAGAAGCAGTGAAATATGAACAAGCACCCCCCGCATCCTTCCAACAAAGGTAATTTTTAACAGAATTCTCTTTTTCACCCTGAAAGAATCATCTCTTTCCCTTAGCCTGAATCTAGTAGACGTTCTCTCTAACCCTCAGGCCTACTGTAATAACCTTCTCTCACTGGCCTTGTGTTGACACATATTCATTTCTCATCTAAGCCCTAAGCAAAATGAAGCAAGGCAATTAGGCCCTCCACTCTCTCCCAGTATCAAGGGCCATGTTCATTTTCTCCTCTCACCCAAGCTAGTCTCCTGTGAAATTTCAGCCTCCCCAGTATTACTCTTCCCTCTCGCAAGTCCTAATACCATCTCTCAGCAAAATACTTGGGTTCTTCCTGAGCTATTATTGCAAATGAAGGGGAAAAAAGCATGTGAGGAGGACACACATTAATAGATACAGTGTTCTGTGGTTTAAGCAACACATCTGAAAACCCCAGCATTTTTGATCTGGCCCAAACTGACAGATCACAAACCTCAACCACCTGATTGTACAGATGAGAGAACAGACCCCAAAGGTTAAGGAATTTATTTTAAAAAATCACCCAGGTTATTATTAGTAGAAATGGGACAAGAACAGAAAGCTCTCATGAATCTGGGTCTTAGTAATCTTTCCATAAATCACACTGCTTGCTGTACATATTTATAAACCTTTTTAGGTTTTCAGGAAAAAGGCTACCAAAGATATAAATATTTCTACCTACCACAGAGTAAAAATAAGACTATGCAAAATCAAATATGAAAACCGACCCTATCTTTTATACCCTGGAGTCTAATCTGTCAGCCATACTCTTCTCTCTCTGTAAATATGTTATTGCTTAGGATTACAGATTAAAATCTCAATCTCTGTTCTCCATTAAAATTGAGAAACTATAAATTCACTAACCTCCCGTTATTTCACAAATAACTCTACCACTTCTGGACACCCGATAACTCATATCTTATTATGGGACACATCTCTCAAATGTCTAGGAGTCTTCCCTCTTGAAAAGTCTCTCCTCAAGATGTTATTCAATTGCAACAAACCCACAATGAAATCAAATGCCAAGGAAGATACCTGCCTTATTTTAATATACTGTTTAACTGAAAGGAAACCACTTTGATTTCAACTTTTGTTACTGAGAGCCATTTTTAAAATTAGTATACTTTTCTAAGAGATATAGTATACATAAGAGATACAGTATCTAAGAGATACAGTATACTGACATATGTTTTAATCCTTTGAAGAACAGGGAAGTACCTAAGGGTCACTATAATCATCACTGACCACTGTACAATGCTGTACAAAGTACTGGAGATTAACCTAGAAGTATAACAACTACAGGCCACAACCTGGAAATTATAATTAAACCTGACATAACTTTTCTGTATAACCTTTTTCCATTCTCCTAAAAGTTAAAGGCAGCAAAACAATCAGGATTATTGGGGGTTTTACCATACAGTATTAAATCCAGTGTTCTCCCCTGAAGCTTGAATCAGTTTTGTTGAAGAGAGGGAGGAAAAACACAGCTTAAGTCACTTGTGCAAGCCTAAAAGAGTTGTTCACTCTACTAAAGACTTCCTGTTGGAAAGCAAAATATTAGAAAATTGGGGGGACCAAGTTAAAAAACAGTCTTATCCATAAAAACTAATAACAGAATTATGTAAGTGAATTCTTTAACTCCATTTCGTATCTTATTTGAAATAAAAGTATATGTAATCAATAATGTCTATGTATATGCAAATAGAAACTATTTTAACTGGTTTAAATTTCCAGTACATGGGGCAATATCAATATTTTTTAAGAAAAAGGGTTGCAGCTACCCATTTCCAACACCACAGAGGCTAATGAGTGATACCTCGCAGAGAACTGATAGTCTGAGTTCCTGCTAGGCCAAGTAGTAATAAGCAATTCCATTTCTGCAAAGTCTGATAAGTACCCTCCCCTTTCTTGTACTTAAAATGTACTCTGACCATTTCTCTGTCATCTCTCTCTGCCTAGAATAAATCTTAACACTTGTTCTCCCACTACGGAGGATGTACTCA
Organism: Grampus griseus; assembly: GCF_964374135.1. NCBI lineage: Eukaryota > Metazoa > Chordata > Mammalia > Artiodactyla > Delphinidae > Grampus > Grampus griseus. The sequence goes on from NC_138998.1 coordinate 59,890,001, forward strand.
ATTCTGTAGTCCCAAAGGCTGTCCTAGAGGAAAGTTGGAGTGGGCTACACAGACCTGCCCTTTCCCCAAGCCTATTTAGGAGAGCTACAACACTCCCACCCCCTTTTCCCAGGCCACAAGAGGGCACCAGGCAAGGTGTTCTGATTTTCTGAGTACAGCTCAAAGGTTTAAATTTCTATCAACTTAAGGAAGAGAAAAAGGGTATCTAGCCAGCAAAGAATTATTTTATAGGGGATGAGAGGGTGGATAGAAAACTGAGGTGGAAGAAATAACAGATGGGTTGTCTTTGTTTCTACTACAAACCCAGTGGGTATCTTCCTAAGAGCAAAAACATATGACAACTACAATGATTCAGCACTCAAATGTAGTACATACTATTTAAGACTTATTTAAAAGGAACTAGAGTGGTCATTAAATAAGATTAGGCAATACAATCTTCAGGACTCAAATGTGAAAACTATCTGGAGATTATCAAACTTTCAAGGAAATTCAATATTGGTTAAGTATGTAAAATGTATAAAATACAGAATATACCCTGATTATTTATAATTCTAGCAAAAACGGGGGGAAGGAGAAAGGAAGAAGGGAGGAAAGAGGAGGAAGGAGATAAAGGAATGCTGTCTCTTGTAATAGAAAGCTAATAACTGCATCAAAGATTACCAAAGTTAGAAATACTATTATTACTATAATCTAACCAGTAAAAAGCACCTACTTACTCATCTTTCCAAAATAAAAGAAAATTTGGTTATCAATATACATTGTTTAATACTTAAATCTAGCATGTTTGCAATTGTTTTCCACTCAAGAAATTTAAGAGTTACATTTAAAATAACAGTTTATCTGGGAAAAAAAAAATCAAATACTTTGGATGTAGCCAAGTATCATATAGTCAAGTGTATGACCACTGAACTTACAAAGTCTACTGTGATAGAAGAATAGGGATTCAGAAAAACTATAATAAAAAAATAATGCTGCGCGCCCCGGGGAGGGCCGGGGGAGGGGACGTCACCCCTGCCCACCTCCCACTGCCCCGCCTCCCACCCGCAGGCTCCCGAGCAGCAGTCTCGCCCAGCATACCGCTGCCCGGGAACCTCCCACCGGGCTCAACTTAGGCTCGGAACTGCAGGTGAACATCTTCACTGCCCGGGAATCATTGAGTGTGTGGACAGGACAGCCTCCTTGGAAGGCCGGCTATACCAGAGTCCCGCCTCAACATGGACCTTGCCATCGAGGCAGCTTCTCAGTCTGTGCCTGTCTGAGGATGCTGCCCATCATGGCATGGGGGCAGCCATCTCCCAGGGGGCCCTCACTGCCATCATCTGCAACGGCCTCCTAGGCTTCTTGCTGCTGCTGCTCTGGGTCATTCTCTGCTGGGCCTGCCACTCCAACTCTGCCAACATCGACTCCCTCTCCAAATCCAGTCCCAACTCCAGCCCTGGCCCCTGTCCCAAGAAGGCACCCCCGGCCCAGCTCAGCCGAAAAGGCAGCTACCTGCTGCATCCCTGAAGACCCCAGGCCTAGCCCGGAGTCTGGGACTTAAGTCCACCCCACTTGGAACCTGGAATCGGGATCCCAGGGTCCAGCCAGCCTAGGGTCCAGAACTCAGAGTCCAGCCTGTCTGGAGCTGGACCCAGCAACCCAGAGTCTGGTCGGCCTGGCTCCAGGAGGGGCTCTGCTGGCCCTCGGTAGACAGGCCTGGGGTCGGGGTTCATGAGTTGGTGCTAGGGCCAGGGCCATCTGGACTCTGCTCCATCCCAGCAGTCGGGGCTGGGTCCACCCGCCCCCTAGGCCAAGCGCCTCTAGGCCCTCGAGGTTGGGGAAGCAATCCATGGCAATAATGGGAGGGTGTTGAGGCTGGGCCCCTCCTCTGGTCCTCCTACTGTTTGCTGGATAATAAATGGAACTACGGCTTAAAAAAAAAAAAAAAGCTCATAAAGTTATAAAATTCCTCTTTTAAGTATTTCCATCAAGAAAAACAATAAACATGGAAGATTATTTTCTAGTTAAATAAAAATAATTTTAACAGGTAACATTTTTAAAAGCAAAAAATTAAAATTCATTATTTCTATTATTCTGAATAGAATCTCACCCTTAAGTTTCAATCTCTCACCCTTAAGTTTCAAATTCAGTCTAAACTCCAGAAAAAAAGACACCAAGGCCTTTATATATATATATATATATATATATATATTTTTTTTTTTTTTTTTTTTTTTGTGGTATGCGGGCCTCTCACTGTTGTGGCCTGTCCCGTTGCGGAGCACAGGCTCCGGATGCACAGGCTCAGCGGCCATGGCTCACGAGCCCAGCCGCTCTGCGGCATGTGGGATCTTCCCGGACTCTCAACCACTGCGCCACCAGGGAAGCCCCAAGGCCTTTATATTTTTAAAGGAATTAATTTCCTAACTCAATTCTAGTTATCTCAGGATTTGATGAATCTAGCTCACAAAAAAAAATGTTTAAAAAATCAAACACTGTAATGATCACCCATAATTTTCATTAAAAGCTCTGTATGTTGTTCTCATGTGTTTACCATACGACTAACAGTTTAACTTCATCTGAAATTTAGAAGAGCTGGTTTAAGTCCAGAAAATCATACTTTCCACATATGATACATAGTATGCAGCAGATATAGCCAGATGTTACCAATATCCCAAACCACTCATCTATAAAAGGCCTTCTCACAGATTATAGGTCTGAAGTCAAAAGTACAAGAAGGGCTTCCCTGGTGGCGCAGTGGTTGAGAGTCCGCCTGCCGATGCAGGGGACGCGGGTTCGCGCCCCGGTCCAGGAAGATCCCACATGCCGCGGAGCAGCTAGGCCCGTGAGCCATGGCCGCTGAGCCTGCGCGTCCAGAGCCTGTGCTCCGCAACGGGAGAGGCCACAACAGTGAGAGGCCCACGTACCGCAAAAAAAAAAAAAAAAAAAAAGTACAAGAAAAATCAATTCAACTAACCAGACTACCTACTCCTAGAGAAGACTTTCACCTAGGGGTAAAGTTCTACCAGAAAGCCAGGCTAAGAATCTAGGTAGGAGTAGCTAGAAACTCTCTTCCCTTCCACCTGCAGCAGAGAGGTGAAGAGTGCAGACTCTCAAATCAAACTGGCAAGATTTTAATTCCACCTGTGCCCCCTAATTGCTGTGTGACTTCGGGAAAATTACTTAATCTCTGTGTGCTTCAATTTCTTCATTTGTAAATAGGGTGTGAAGTTATCTGAACTAATTCAAGTTAAGCTCTTAGAACTGTAACTAGCACACAGTAAGGACTCCTTACAAGTTCACAAAGAATATACTCCAGAGAAAAAAGTAATTTTATGTAAATAAGAAGAAAGAATAACAACCACCATAATCAGAACACTGGTAGCTAACGTTTATTTGAGCTCCTACTGTGTGCCAACTCTGTGCTAGGTATTTAATTATTAACAATTCTGCAAGGTGGTTATCACTGATTCTGTTTTACCAATGAGGAGACCAAGCCTCAGAGCTCATTTTATCTAAACAGACTTATCCAAAAAGTAGCAGAGCCAGAAATGAAACCCTGGTGCCTGGCTTCAAGGCATGCAGTTTTCCATTTCTTCTACATTGTTGTCAAGTAAGAGAGAAAACAAAAAGGGCAAAAATGCAACCACTGAGTAATTATTGTGTGCACTGGGGAGAGAGGGGAATTATGAACAATATTTCTTCACCTATTTTTATGGAAAAGTTAAATAAGTAATCAACTGACCTTTTCCCTTTCAAATGTAAACAATTTGTATTCTGACTAAAAATTGCAAATTAAGCATTCCCTTACTAACTAAAAGACTAATTTAAGGATAGAACTTCCTTTCAGGGTTTTTTGGGAAGGGGGGAGGGGAGAAGAGGTGGATTGGTTATTTTTAAGACAAGTAATTCATCAGGAAGGAAAAATGTGTTTATAGTCCTGTCATAGTCTATTTTTAAAAAGATGGCCAAAATCTATAGCTTTAACTATACAGAGGTGGAAAATTAGGGGCACTGAAAGTCAGGGTTTCCTTTTCCAATGAGAAGGCTTGAAACCCAGAGGGGGAAAAAAAACATGTACAGGTTATAGCCAGATAATATAAGCAAATGTATACAATTTCAAATATTAAGCAAAACAAAAACAAAAACCCAAACCCTCAGTATTCATGTAAATTATAATCTGCAGTTTAGAATAGTTACTCATGGTAGGCCTGTGGGTCTTATCATTCATCCCTACACTTCCTGCGCTTTGAATGACAGTTACAATGAACTCTTCTTTGAGAGGAGCTGCATTACTTCTAAGTCAAAAGTGGAATAATATACTATACTGTGTAATCGTTGTACCCAATTATGTTTTATATTGATATAATGGCAATTCACCTGAAAAAATATTTCAGAAGTATATCTGTAAGATTCAAACTGGTTTTGTACGCTTTTAAATAATTTTCCTCAAAGTTTTTTAAAAAATATTCCATTAATGAAAATTTAAAGGATTTTCTCCTCCCCATCCTCAGAATTATTTTTCAAAAGATGACTACCACTGTAAATGGAATAAATGTTTTGATTCTGGTTTACAGAAGACTGTTTTGACTATTAAAAAGTTATTTTTGCTAATTCCTGATTATCTTTGATAATGGGATAGAAATAACCTCCTTAAAATACTTGTGTTAGCCATCGTCTTTCAACTGATTCTCCCAAACTTATTGCTTGAACATTTAACAAGTAGTCAAGGTAGCTAATTTAAATTTGCTCCTCCTCTCCATAAACATCTTTTCTAAAGAAATCTTGAATTAACTAAAAGATTACTGAGGTGAAAACAAAACAACAACAAAAAAGAATTAAATGAGATTTTTAAAGTTCCACAGTTAAAGAACTTACAATAATGACTAGCATTCTACAGTCATGGATATTTGTTTCATAAAGAGAATAAATGATCCTCGAAAAATGAAATTTCCTAATTCTAAGATTTGGTATCTACTCAAGCCCTAAATCTAGAAATAGTAAAATCCTATGTATAATAAGTGCTTTAAATGTTTACTGAAACAAAAATATCCTAATATAACAAAGGAATGGGCCACGTACTTCAACTTAATCTCTGTTGCTGAACACTATTCAGTGTTGAGAGATTCGAAAGTATAATGCAATAGAATTCTTCAGCAAAGAACTGTTGAAAAGTAAATCTCTCTTAAAATTTTACAATGCAAATAAGCAGTTTAATCACTCTAAATGATTAGGTACTAATCATATAAAATGGATTCAACAAAGTGATGAAAGACATTTCAGTGGCATTTTCCCCTTCTGCTTTTGCTTTTTCTTAGGTGGGGGGTATACACCTAAAGTGACTAGGTAAACTAGATAGTCAGCAGGTTATTCAAGAGCTTGTTTGTGTCCACAAAGCAACTGAATCCTATTTGGAACTATCTCTCTTCATCAAATGTCATGGCTAATACTATCACAACTTGAACAACAACACACTCAAATTTAAAAGGGGGCTTTCTCACAGATTTTCATTATGCTTGACCCAACCTACAAAGCCAAAATCAAAAGAGCCACTTGACTCACATGAGCTCAGCTCTTTTAAAACTTAAAAAACAAAACAAAAAAACCACAAGTTAATTTTACTTTCAACTTTTTTTTTTACCATATGTACCAAAAAAGTTCTAATTTTTCAATTAAATGTTTACATCAGATCATCTGATTTGATATGGAAACAACTAGGTCACTATTCAATATAAGGAAGAAACCAGAGTGAAACCAATCAAAAATTCCACACCTATACGGAAGGGGTGCTTGCTGGGTTTTTTTAAAAAAAAAAGAAGAGGAGTAAATAAACTGTGGAATCAGAGACCAGGCTGCTAATCCCTGCTCTGTCATATACTAGCTCTTTACCTTGGCCATCTCTTCAGAAACACTAAACCTCCTTTTTCAGGTATGTTAAAAGAAGGTAGCAATACCTATCTCACAAACAGGGGTGGAGATAAAATAAGAGTTGTGAATTGCCTGACTAGCAGACGTTATGTTCTCAGTAAAGATTAAGGTACTTCTTCCTTTCCAAAGGCCCAGTTTTCTGCATACGGTCATTAAACATGCAAACTACAAGAACATACTCAAAAGCAATCTACAAAAGAGATTGTGTTGTGTTGTTTTTATTAACCAGCATGGCTAGGTAAACTTGATGTTCAACGAGTTTTTATTGAATATTGGACAGTCATCTTAATCAGAATTCAAAACTCTGCACACAGAAACTGCATAAGTTGTCTTTAAAAACTGCTTTGAAGATAATTATGTATACTATAATTTTAATAGGACACTATGAGAGAGTAGAAACAAGGTCTATCATACTACTCAGAATCCTTCACTGGCTTCCCATTTCTCTTGGAGTAAAAAAACACAATATCCTTACAATAGCCACCCATGCCCATCTCCACTCCTTACCACTCAGACCTCATCTGCTCCAACGCCCAACATGCCCCCCTCCCCCCACCACGTTACCCCAGCCACACTGGACTCAGTGCTCCTCAAACTCTCTCTGACCACATCTGTGCATGGTTTACTCCTTCATCTCCTAGTCAGCTCAAAACCCACTTCATCAGTGGTGCAAACACCATTTTGCAACCCCAAATCCACTGTGCCCCAACACTCCCAATTCTTCTCCCTGACACTGCTTTTTCCCATAGCCCTTAACACTTTCTAACATAGTAAGGAAGAAAAATATATGCTATGTTTATTATTTGTCTCTCCCTACTAAAATGTAACCCTCACCAGGGCAGGGATTTTTATTTTTTCAGTGGGGGGATATATATATATATATATATATACACACACACACACATACACACACACACACATATATATGTATTTATTTATATAAAAATACATGTGTGTGTATCTATATCCTCAGTGCCTAGAACAGTGCCTGGCACATGGTAGGCATTTAAGAAATAATTATTAAAATTAATTAAGGCCCTCCCTTAATTTACTCATGTATATGCAAAACAATGTGAAACGAGTTCTACAGAGACAACCTTCAACAGGCCTACATTAATCTGGACTTACAAACTCTGATATTTGTTGAAAATATAATCTTAAATTTCAAAGTCCATACATTTTTTAAAAAAAAACATTAAAAACACAGTAAATTAACACCATTAATTTGAATTTTGTTATTTAACATTTTCATTAATAACACTTGGGTTTCCCTCTGTTTAAATGAGTAAATTAATTTCAAATCCAATTTTCAACCATTTCTTTAGATTTCATGTGAGTTAAAAGATTACATGTACCACAAATACTGGGAGAAATAGTAAAACCAGGAAAAGTTAGTTTCAGTTCTGCAACTAACAATTTTGCAAACTTGAACCTCAAAACCTCCTTGATCTTCAATTTCTTCTTCTGTAAAAGGGAAGAGGAGTAAATCAGATGATCTCTGAAGCCATTTCAGGTCTAAAAATTCTATGATGCTGTGAGTCTATAAAAATCTAGTAGGTTACACAGTCTACAAACTTCTCACACATCTAAGAAAAATAATTAAAATCAAAATTTTTAGCTGAATGTAACTTTGGAAATCATCAAATCCTGTCCTCTTACAAATAAGAAAACAAGCCAAAAATCAAACACTTTTTAAAAAGATTTTCAGGGGTAACAGAATATTGTCTAGTTTTGGAGTTATTTTTGGTCTTTCTACGTGGGTGTCAGGTAGGTTAAATGAACAATTTTTTTTTCTTACACAACATGTTCAGATATCCTGTCATTTAAATTTGCCCCAGAATTGACAATATAACATGTGCTCTAGAAATGGGCTGCATTACACACACTGAAAAACATTAGCCCCAAAATTGTATCAAGAAATAATTATAAGTAAAATAAATTTACAATGAAAAACTTAACTAGAAAATTCTTATGGCCTAACTTCTATTAGGGTCCATGATAATTTAGTTTCCAAACTAACAAGAGCATACCAAGACAATTCTAGTGACATGATCTGAGTTCGGCCACAAAAAGTGTTTTTAATTAGTGATATCTTGTCTTTAGTAGTGTAATTAAATAGTTATGGCTAAGTTCCAAAACTAGCTAATTTAATAGTAGTAAAAGGACAGAAGCTTACAAGCTCCAATACAAGCTGAACTCTCATATGAACCACATGACTCCTGAATTCGTAACAAGTAACGAGCATTATCAACACTTTGGATTCCAGAGGATGATGCTGATTGGAGACTATTATGAGCGGAACACATTTCAATGCTCTCACAGAGTGTTTACCAGGGAATTACATTTCATTACTTCAAGCATACTCTTACAAGCCAAGAGTCTGGAAACTTCAGGAGTAATGTCTATGACCGTCAAAATGCTTAAGAAATTGGAAACTGTTTAGCCGCCCTGGTGGATCTTTAAACACTGTAACATCAATCTAAACAATCACCCGTACTTTATGGCAAAGTTTTCTTACAAATACAAATGGTAAACTTTCATGGAACTTACCACAGAACCTAAGTTCTTGAGTATATGGCAAACTAAACCACATATCCATACGCGCGACACCAGAATTCTGCCAAGTTGGAGGCTGAGACTAGGTAAGTGTCATTCAGCAGAAATAAGACCAGCTAAAAACAAGACACCGGGGCATTCCCTTAACAGACACACACATACACCCTCCTCAAAGAGGCCTTTATGCTCCCCATGAGCAAAAAGAGAAGAACATCATTTTTACTGTCTATTCATACAGTAACCTGCATGGAATTCAACTCATGCTCAGATTATAATACTAAACATAGCTTCTGAAAAACAGAATGTCCAAGAATCAGGTACATAATTACCAAAATGTAAACAGATAACTTGAATACCACGTCTTCAAGCTTGTAAGACATTTTCCAAACAAAAAAGGAAGAGGGGACTAACTTGACAAACTGTTTTTTAAACATCACGAATGGTTTTTAACTGGCATAATAAGCAATTACTCCTCCCACCCCAAGGAAATAAAATATGTGCCCAAAAGGTAGCAAGTCTGTTTCTCCTAATTTTATGAAATGAGAACAGGTTGCACTTCCGTACTCCCCCCTCCCCCCACGTCCCCCAAGCTCAGCGGTCTCCCATGTTCTCAGTAGAGAGGTAAATATAACCTCCACCAACTGGCCAGTGAAACTCCCATTTTCCAGGACTACGGGGCGCATCGAGAGGTGATGGAGAAAGGAACAGGGCTGTTACCCCGCCCCAAGCAAAACTGCCTGGAGACTTGAGGGGTGTTGGAGCCGGAGCGGAGGAGGGAGGGGAGAGCTGGGAAAGTCTTTCCTTCTCCCCGGCGGAGCGGAGGGGGAAGCCCCGGCTCCGGGCGGGGGGAGGCTCCTCACCCGGAACCCCGGACCCCGGTCCCCGGCCAGACACAATGGAGCAGGCGTGGGGGCCGGGCAGAGACGGAGCCGTTGCCCCATCCCCTCCCCCGCCCCAACGCCTCCCCTAACCACGCCGGGCCCAGCAAGGGGCACCCGGGGCCGCTCCCCGCGCCCCAAACTACCCGGGGCTCCCGACTAGGCCCGGCTCCGCTCCGCCTCCTCGGCTCTCACGTAGCAGCGGCGCCCGGGCGGGAAGGGGCGAAGGAGGAAGGGAGAGACGGGGAGGAGAGCCCCGCCGGGGAGCTGGACGGAGGCCGCGGGCCGAAGCTCGGGGCGGCAGGGTCGCCGCGGGGCGGAGGACGGCCGGGGCGGGGGTGCGCGGCTGCGCCGGCCCCCAGCCGGCGGGGCGGGCGGCCGCAGTGCCTCACCATGTTGGTGTCCTCCAGGCCTCTCCCCTCCTCCTCCGGCTCCGCAGCGAATGGACGGCGGCGGCGGCGGCGGCTCCTCTCACGGGCTCGCCGGGCTCCCGCTCATGCGCAGTGCGGGGCGGCCCCAGCGCGGCCCGAAGAGGCAGCCCCGGGCCTCCGGGAGGCGGAGGGACTGGGGCGGGCGGCGGGCGCCCCGCGCGGGGCTTCCCCTGGGCGCGAGGGTCCCCCCGGGCGGGGGGCGCGGGGGGGACCAGGGGGCGACGCACACGCTGCGCGCGCCGACATCCTCCCGCCGCGCCCGGCGGGTGGGGGGCCGGGCGACACCACCTCCGCTTCCTACGCGCTCCTTCCGCCGTCCGATGGCCAGGGTCGTGTCTACACTGTCTCGAGGAGGGGAAGAGCTGTGGCTGATAACTTATGCAGCTGGGGCGACTGGAAGGGCTAGGACTGCGGCGCTAGATCCGTCCCAAACCACCCCTCCCCATAAATATCCAAAAAAAAAAACCGGAAGAAAACAGTAAAAACACCTGCACCCCCAAGTGTTTTCTTCTCCCAGTCCAGTGTCTGGACTGCGTCGGGTCCCCCACGTGAACATGCCAGAGGAGACCTTAGTCTAGCCATGTGGGAGCTGGAATGCCCTTTGGAATGGCCCAGACTCTAACCAGACCTGTGTCCACAGGAAGACTGGTGGGATGGCCCTAGGGTTCCAGGCGAGGAAGGCTGAGGATTCAGGGCCCCATTCATGCCACACTGGTGGCAGATATCAGCGCCTACCACTTTCTCTAAATATCCACTTAGTTCAACCTTCCTAGGGTGAAGTTTTGGGAAGTAACGAACATCTTTTTTTACCGAGGGTTGATGTCAGGCTTGTCCTAATTTTGGTTCTAAGTCTGCTAAGGCTGAGGGTACCAGAATTCTCTGCTGGGGGGTCAAGTGGACAAGTATGTGCTGCAGGAAGTAGAAAAGACTCTTTGGAGTGATCCCTGCCCTTAAGAAATCGACTATCCAATTGAAGAGATGAGACACTTTCACACACAAAGGAAGGAAATAAGAAAAACAGGTAATGAAGCAAACATCAGAAAATCACATCTAAGACTGAGCTAAAAAATCTGTGTTTCAGAACAGAACCAACCTGAGTGGAAGCGTTATCACCCTCACCTGTTATCACTGTACTCAGCAACATCCTTTTCCCCCCAACCCTGGCATAATCTGCCAGATCAACCCTATAACTTTATGGCTTTGAAATTCTTATCAAAGCAGCAGAACTTCTTTGGCAACTCCTGGGGGCCTCCTAACACTTCCTGGAGCAGCCATGTATCAGGAGCTCCAGGGACTCTACCAAAACAGATCCTGGGCCACCACTAAGCATACATCCATTCTTCTCAACAACTTTCAGTGTATACATATTAATGTGCCAGTCTCCTTGCTAGGCTCTGGGAAAACAGCTTGGTCAGGACAGGCCAGATCTGCCTTGTGGAGCGAGCCTGAAGCTGGACCACATCCATGGATGTTCTCCAGGAATTCACCTAGCATTTGACCTGAAATATCAACTAACATCTAGGGTCTTAATGAAGAGGATTCACTGTATCTCTTTCCCCATACTGTTATACTTCACTGAGGTAATACCTCATGGGTTTTAAGCTCTTTTTCCTAATTGCCAACTCCAGCGAACAGCACTTAGTTCTCATTCTACTTGACCTATCTCCTGCATTAGAACACTTCTTCCTTAAATTCCCTCTCCATCATTTTCCATGATCCACTTTCTTCTGTGTTTCCTCCTTCCTCTGTGACCACTCTCCCTGGCTGGCTCAGCTCTCTTTGGCTCTTAAATCGTGGGCTTTCCAGAACTATCCCTGAATCTCTTCCTGTATATGAGCTGTGTCATGCTCTCACTCACATTCCCACAATGTCAACTACTACCTGTGTCTTGAGGAGTCCTAAATCTTGACTTCTAAGGTCCTGAGTGGCAGGCCTACACACTAATTTTGGTTACTCCACGGGCCTGTCAATCTTGACAAATCCAAAACCTCATCCCCAAACCTGCTTTTCCTCCTGTCTTTTTACCAGATCATCCAAGCCAGAAATCTAAGAGTCATTCACAACTCGTCCTACTTCATCCACCGTAATCTAATCGCTCACCAAACCTCACCAGTTTTACCACCTAAATAACTTTGCATTTGCATTCTATTCTCTATCCCTCAGCCAAGCCTATATTATCTCTCTTCTCATCAACAGCCTCTTAACCAATGTTCTGGCCTCTACTCTTTCCCCACCGCTCCAGAGTTCTCTTTCTATAACACAAATCTGAATTTCATCCTTAAAACTCTCCTTGGGCTCCATAAACGTGAGCCTCTTTGGTGTGGCATACAAGGCTCTCTCCCCATAATCTGTCCACTCACCTTGCTGTTTTCCACCACCTCCCACACAAATACACCTCATATTTCAGTTTTAACAATCCAAGCCTGCCATTTCTCATTCTGCTATCCCTGGAGGACTGGCTAACACTGACTGAGGGCTTTCCATGTACCAGGCACTGTTTTAAACCCATGACACATTCTAACTCACATAATCCTCACTTCAACCTATGAACTATGACCAATGATTATGCCCATTCTACCAAGGGAGAAACTGAAGAATGGAGAGGTTAAATAACATGCCAAATGTTCCTCAGCTGATATGTAGTAGAGCTGGTACTTAAACCCAGATAGTCTGGCTACAGACTCTATTCTCTTAACCACCACACTGTATTTGCTACCAAGACCTCACAGTCAACTCAAAGACCATCTTCTCTGTGATTATCTGCTGACCTCATCACCTGGATTCCAGCTGGTAGGTATGTTTCTCCTTCTGTACTTCTGTGACCGCCTGTATACACTTCTATTACACTTATGACCTATGATAATTATTAGCCGCCATGACTTCCCCTGCCAGGTTGTGCACTGCTCCAGGCCAGAGACCCAGTTGCACACATCTTTGAGTTTTCAGTGTCAAAATGAGTGCCGAGGGACTTCCCTCGTGGTCCAGTGGTTAAGAATCCGCTTTCCGATGCAGGGGATGCGGGTTTGATCCCTGGTCAGGAACTAAGATCCCACATGCCGCGGGGGCAACTAAGCCCACGTGCTGCAACTACTGAGCACGAGGGCCACAACTAGAGAGCCCACGTGACGCAACAAAGCTCCTGTGTGCCACAACTAAGACCCGATGCAGCCAAAGTAAATAAATAAATAAATAAATATTTTAAAAAATAAGTGCCGAGCATCATATAGGAGATATATATATATATATGCTACGTGGTAATACTTGGATAAATTAAAAGAAAGAAGTTATCTAATTGATGTCTTACCTGCCTTAAGACTGTGCCTATATTTTTTGTTATTGTAATGGAATATCTTTCCTCCTTGGCAGATGTATGTTATACCATATGGTCAGATGGTAAATGTAGTAGCAACGGTACCCATTACTGCATTTCCAAGCTACAGTACTGAATGTGAAGTAGAGAATTATTACTCAATCGTTATTGAGTTAGAGAAACATACTTGTTAAAATTGTCCTGATTTCTTTTCTTTTTTTTTTTTTTTTTGCGGTACGCGGGCCTCTCACTGTTGTGGCCTCCCCCGTTGCGGAGCACAGGCTCCGGATGCGCAGGCTCAGCGGCCATGGCTCACGGGCCCAGCCGCTCTGCGGCATGTGGGATCTTCCCGGACCGGGGCACGACCCCACGTCCCCTGCATCGGCAGGCGGACGCTCAAACACTGCGCCACCAGGGAAGCCCCCTGATTACTTTTTAAATGGAAAAATCCTGAAGATAAAGCATAAATTACAAGATTTAATTAACTAAAGAGTATTCATTAACATGTTCATATCACTTTTTATGTTATGAGGTTTCAAGTATTTGTTAAGAAGCTGAGGTGTCTTTTTTTTGTTTTTTTTTTTGCGGTACGCGGGCCTCTCACTGTTGTGGCCTCTCCCGTTGCGGAGCACAGGTTCCGGACGCGCAGGCTCAGCGGCCATAGCTCACGGGCGCAGCCGCTCCGTGGCATGTGGGATTTTCCCGGACCGGGAAACGAACCCGTGTCCCCTGCATCGGCTGGCAGACTCTCAACCACTGCGCCACCAGGGAAGCCCTGAGGTTTCTTAAGTAGAGAATTTGTAAAGATTTTCTGCAGTGACAATCTCAATATAACAAGAAAAATAAGATGGAAACATCTAGCTGAAATCCACTATCATTCTCCCTTTCCCCCACAAGATAGATATCTGTATCTATATATAGATATGGAAAAAGATATCGATATATAGATACACATATGTATATATACACACACACATATGTGTGTGTGTATATATATAGAGAGAAAACGCATACACAGTCACTGTATACTTATAGATACATAGACAAATATACAGTATTTGTACATAGTATAATTTTTCTAGGTAAAACATGCAACTATTTGAAAATAATTGTTGCCTCAGATATTTAAAATTCATGTTAAGATATATTTGCTGATAAAATTGTTACAAGTCTGTTTAAAGAAACATGTAAAACCAAGGATTCCATACTTTTAAAATCTATCTTTCAGCAAAAAGAAAGAGCATAAGTAATCTGAAAAGACAGATTGCTAACATTTCTGGTAGTTCATCTAGCTAAAATTAAGCTTGCAGGGTAACTATGTAGACATAGTTACAGTTCAAAGGCACTAGTCTGGGACACACAGCCACCACCCTCCCACACTTAACTTGGGTGGACTCAGTTTTGCCCAACATTTACATAAACGTGCTTATTGAATTCAAGCTTGCCTATTTATAAATATGTAAGAGTAAATGAGACTGACCAATGCAACCTATTTTAGTTAGAGCAAAACATGACATTTAGATTTTATCAGTCCAGAATTATAACTTTTTAAAGGTACAGCAGACAGGATTAGGCCTCAAGGACAGGGATGTCTAATGTGAGAACCATGGTCCCAAATTCACACCAAACTCACCGGAGTAGGGGAAGAGGTGGAAGGCTTTGGGCGCTCCTGTCCCTGATAAGTGTTACCAGTGAAGCCAAAGAAATGACTGCCTGAGACTCTTTCCCCAACATTCGGAACCATTTGTAAAGGAATCCTTAATCAGGACAAGGGAATAAACTTCAAGGAGTGTCCCTAGGAAACTGGACACCATTGTCCTCTTCACACAAAAGAGCCAATAAAAGCAGTATTCCAGTGGGTCGCCTTCTAAATAGGAAAATGGGAATATTCACCTCAAGGTACATGTGAATCTGTTGATTTTAGCTGCTCCACACTCATGGTAGAGGAACGGAATTTGCAGTAGCAGCTGAGACTGGAGGGCCAGCAACGGGAAACCATCTGAGACCATCACTGATGATGTCACAATGCCCTACTGTCCCAGGAGGTCCATCTTGGACCTCCCTGCCTGGCTCAGCTTGGTCCTTCCTACATGATACTGTGGCTCAGCCCAGGTATCTGTCTAGAACAGTTCTGCTCAGTTGCAAGGAGTGAATTCATTGAAATCATAATGACTGAAACAGTTCTACAGGTAGCAAGCTAGATGATCAACTAGAATCCCAGGCGTTTGTTCCTAGGTACTTTTGCTGTCCTCATCATTTTCCACTGTTGATGACACAGGAAAAGCTGGTACTGAATCAAAACCTTGCTTTTCTGTCTTTATTCAGTGGATAGCTAATAAGGCATGCAGATTTCTCTGGGACTCGGTACTCTCAAAATGAAGAGACTGGGCTGAACTGTAATAAGTTTCTATCAACCCCTAAGTTTGTTTGATTCCTTTCTGGTAGACTATTATGAGCTGTCCTCGAATATCAGGAAAGCAGAGCTTGTCTCATTTATTCACTCATTCATTCATTGTGCAGAGTATGAAGCGCCTAAGCTAGCACCGCACTGACAAATACGATGCAAGCCACAAACGTGAGGCACATATGACATTTAAGCTTTTCTAGTATTGAAATTTTTAAAAGTAAAAAGAAACAGGCTTCACCTGTTTTGTTTTTAGTATTTTATTTAATCCAAGATAGCCAAGATATCAGCATTTCAACATGTACTCAATATAAAATATTATTGAGATATTTTACTTTTTTTTTCATAGGTAAGTCTTTGAAATCTGATGTGTATGTTACACTTAAAGTCATCTTAATTTGGACTAGTTACATTTCAAGTGCTCAATTGCACATATGGTGAACGGCTACTATATTGGTCAGCACTGGCTTAGGCAGTGGCTGGCCTGCAGTGGATGCCCAACAAATGGGAGTAATAAGTACCCTTACTTCTGGGAAATAGATGAAAACCAAAGTAAACCTGGAATATCAATATATAACCAATAGTAGCACAAAAATATTTAGCATTTGGGAAGCTAACACAGTTCAATTGGAGGAAAACAATTAGCAGGAAGGCAATAAGAATTATTATTATTATTTTTTGGCCATGCCACGCGGCATGCAGGATCTTAGTTCCCGGACCAGAGATCAAACCCACACCCCCTGCATTGGAAGCACAGAGTCTTAACCACTGGACCGCCAGGGAAGTCCCAAGAATTATTCTTTAAATATGCATCTATATCTGGGATAAATGTTTTCAGTGTGTATAGCAAACTAGGAAAATCACCTATACGCATTAATAAATGTCTACCAAGCACCAATAATCTGCCTGACCCTGAACATGTCATCCTATTAAATGTAATTTCTGCATTTTTCAATCAAAAGTAGACATTAAACACTGAAATGCACTTCACAAGCACTTTAGAGTTCTGAGGTGTTTTCCTCAGGGCTACACACTAAGTAAATGCCATTTTTTCCTATTTCTTTCAAGATATGTCACTCTTTTCAAAGAAATTATTTGGGATTGGAGACAAGAGAAGGGTTTGGTGAAAGAGAGAGTTTCTGTGCAAATATTGTAAAACTAAAAAAATTAATATTAAGGTCGGTTTAGCCCTACAGCACTGTGAAAGAGAAAAAACAATTTAAAAATGTTAATGTGAGATTATCATTTTGAAAATAAATATACAGAAAGAGGAAGTCAATGAAGGAATCTAAAGACAAAACCCAAATGGGTTAATCTGTTGTGGGAGACCTGGAAACACCCTTCAGGACATTTGGGAAAGGAGATGACAGGGCAAAGTTCTTTTAGATGAAATGTGACCTGGCCACCCTTAATTGACCGCAAGTGAAAGAAAGGAAAATGTGGCTACAGATCACCACTTTGAAACAAAGTAATGAATTTTAGAGAACTTGAAGAGGTCCCTTGATTTTGTTGGTAGTCTGACCTGGAAGAAGGGTGTGGGGATTAACGGTTGAGTGGAGGGGAAGCAAGCATGAAGGTCTAGGGTCAGGCCTGACGGGTGAGCTCTAGGGAGGTGTTGGTGGCAGCATAATTTGCAGATCAGGTCTGGCTGGAAAGAACAGCCAGAGGGAAGGTTAGGAGAGAGGAAGGGATTATTTTCATTCCTGATCGATAGGATACAGTGCTACAGAGTAACAACATAGCTGTGAGATGTTTAAGAGAACACCTGGCTCAGGCTGGGCGGATGTGACAGGGCCACATACCTTGGGTGAAGTGTATGGCTCAGAGCCCAGGCTCTTTAGTCCACTTCCCCCAGAGCCAGATGTTTCATGTGTTTGGTTGATCTTGTGGCTGAGAAGTGCCTAAGATTTGATTCCAGTCTTTCAGATGGATGATTTCTCAAAAGAAATAATGAATAATATTGTCAGATATGAAGGTACTGCAGTTGGAATATTTTCTTTACATTATATGAAGTTCAGATCCCTTTTTTTTTACATTTGTATTTCTCTTATTTAACTTACAAACTGAGGAGTGGCATCAACTTTAAACATTTGAAATAGGCCTGTTTCATGAAAATTTCAAGGGGTTACATGAAAAAGTCACAGACTAAGACAACGGTGTTCTAGTCTAGCTCCATATGACTGGGCAAATTATACCTGTCTCCTCGGAGCCACAATTCCTCAGAATGGCAAATTTGGATTAGATAAATTATTGGTTCCCTTCCAACTTCAAATCTGAGCTTTGCTCAAAATTCTAGGAAGTATAATTGTTCCCATTCAGTCATTTATTTCAACATTCATTGAACACCTACGTGTCAGCCACAGTGTGAAATACTAGGAATATAAAGAAAGAACCAAACAGACCCGGCATCACTGCCCACCCACCCCAGGAACTTAGGATCAGGCAATGTGGAAGCTATGAGAGTTGAAGAAAGGGTCTTTGGGAAGGTTCTACAAGTCCTGCATCTAGGAAACCCAACAGGACTATGGGCACAAGGCTGTGTGTAGCAGGAGAGCGTGGGCTTCGAGTTACTAGGATCTTCGCTTGAACAAGAGTCTACTGCTTATTTTGGTGGTGATGTTGGCATATATCTTAATATGATCCCCAGTTCCTTTATCTCCAAAATACCTACCTCAGAGTATTGTGTGAAAAGTCAATTAGACAAGAAAAGACCACAAATAAATGTTGGTGAGGATGTGGAAAAAAGGGAACACTTCTACACTGTTGATGGGACTATAAATTGGTACAGCCATGGTAGAAAACAGTATGGAGGTTCCTCAAAAAACTAAACATAAAACTACCACATGATACAGCAATTCCACTCCTGGGTATATAGCGAAAGAAAAAAAGCACATTAATTCCAAAAGATACATGCACCCCAATGTTCACAGCAGTGTTATTTACAATAGCCAAGATATGGAAGCAACCTAAGTGTCCATCAGCAGATGAATGGATAAAGAAGATGCAAGAGTCTGTATATACACACACACGCACACGCACACGATGGAATACTACTCAGCCATAACAAAGAATGAAATTTTGCATTTGCAACGACATGGGTAGACCTGGAGGGTATTATGCTTAGTGAAATAAGTCAGACAGAGAAAGACAAATACTGTATGTTATCACTTATATGTGGAATCTAAAAAATAAAACAAATGGGGCTTCCCTGGTGGCGCAGTGGTTGGGAGTCTGCCTGCCGATGCAGGGGACACGGGTTCGTGCCCCGGTCCGGGAAGATCCCACATGCTGCAGAGCGGCTGGGCGCGTGAGCCATGGCCGCTGGGCCTGCGCGTCCGGAGTCTGTGCTCCGTGGCGGGAGAGGCCGCAGCAGTGAGAGGCCTGCATACCGCACAAAAAACCAAAAACAAAAACAAACAAAAAATATAAAACAAATGAATGAATATAACAAAATAGAAACAGACTCACAGATACAGAGAACAAACTAGTGGTTACCAGTGGGGAGAGGGAAGAGGGGGAGGGGCAATATAGGGGCAGGGGATTAAGAGGTACAAACTACTATGTATAAAATAAATAAGCTACAAGGATATAGCACAGGGAATATAGCCAATATTTTATAATAATTTAAATGGAGTATAATCTATAAAAACTTTGAATCACTATGTTGTACACCTGAGACTAATATAATATTATAAATCAACTATACCTCAACTATGGCAAGAACATGAAGGGCTTCAATATAAACCACTTGTTTCACCACTTGCCTGCCTGGCAGGCACATGTCCACTTGTAAGCTTTGGGATGCCTCTTCTCTCTGGCAACAGCCAGGGACATTGGTCTTACAGCAAGAGAACACAGAAAAGAAAGAATGGGAGAAAGGATACTAGTAAAAAATCATTTACTAGCTCATGCAATTTTATGTGTAATAATGCTTATCAATGAGAAGGAGAAAAATCATCTGCAAGAATATACATTATTTTTTTGCTACCAAGTTTCTTTTATAGGAGCCTTGAATGATATAATTTTATTAATTAGAGCTATTACCCCAACTACTGTTTGGAAAGGTAGCAATAAGGATCACAGACCATTTTCAATATGTAAAGAAGTCTAACAGAAATGGTTTAGCTAAAGAAAAGCTTTCTACTGCTAAAAAGATTGAAATTCTTTCCTTTTAGCTGGGACTGTTTTAGTTCGGGGTAGTAATACATGTTACTCCAAGCTCATTATGAACTGCATGTGTTCTTTCATTACTTAAAAAAAAGTGGAGGGACCTCCCTGGAGGCCCAGTGGTTAAGACGCTGTGCTCCCAATGCTGGGGGCCCGGGTTCGATCCCTAGTCCGGGAACTCGATCCCATATGCATGCTGCAACTAAGAGTTCGCATGTCACGACTAAGGAGCTAGCAAGCTACAATTAAGGAGCCGGTGAGCTGCAACTAAGGAGTCAGCGAGCCTCAACTAAGGAGACCACCTGCTGCAACTAAGGAGCCCATGAGCTGCAACTAAGGAACCAGCGAGCCACAACTAAGGAGCCCACATGCCGCAACTAAGGAGCCCACCTGCTGCAACTAAGACCCGACGCAACCAAATAATAAATAAATAATTTTTTTTAAGTGGAGAAATTACTTGATAATTTCTTAACAAATACATGTGGTTATTTGTTTAGGAGAAAATTGTTTTAATACCAAAAGTCCTTGTTGATAGAAATAATTAAGGAGAATCTAAAAGGGTAAAGAGCTTGGGAACCACTAAACTAGATAGTAATCGATATTAGAATAGATATTGTAAACTGACCTTTCAAAATATTAAAAATTTACTCCCTTCTCATTGATGGGATCATTGTGTATAGTATGAATCTAAAATCAAATAATAGTGGCATCAGATTTTCTATTTAGTAACAGTGACTTGAATGATTACAGTGATGTAATTCAATGAATTAAGGGGAACAATGGCAACAAAGAGGGAATACAAGAAAAGGAATGTCAGTAGTTTCTGAGGGTGTACGAGGTTTATACTACCAATTTCAATTTTAATTCAAAACAATTCAAATCAAAAGAAAAATGAATCATTTTCTCCTTACTTGAAAAACTGCAGAAAATTAAGATTTTATTTTGAAATTTTACATTTGTTTTGCTGGAAGATTTTTGATTTGGACTTTTTGTGTGTGTTAGTTATATACTCTATTGATTAATTCAACCCAATGCCAAGGAAGGCAGGAATTGAAGTGCTGGCAGATGTTACTGCTTCTAATAGACATAGTATATAAGAGAAGAGCCAACCGGTTTCCATGTTGTGGTTTCAATTAGAGCTCAGAATGAATAAACTCACCCGAGAGAATTCAGGATTTCACTGGCCCTGAGGAAACTCATAAGATGAATCATTTCTGTTTTATTCCCAAATAAACATAGATTTTAAAGTTCAGGCAGGAGTCAAGTTTCTCACTAACCAAGCTGCTTTGTCAACATCTCCCTTCCAGGTAGATGCCTCTACTGAGACCCAACCATAGGGGTCTGGTAGAGGTCCAGGAGGAAAGTGCAAGCAGGCTGTCCAGGGGTAAAGGTGGAGAGGGTTCCAAATGGTGTGATGGACCATTGAGGCTCCAGTCATATTTAGTGTTTTGATATCACAATAGAAGGAAGACTAAACAAGGTGTAATAATTTTTCACTCTAAATGTTCTCAAATATATACAAAGTACACCAAACGGTATAATTAACTCCCATATACCCATCACCCAACTTCTACAATTTCATCTCAAGGGCAGCCTTCTCTCATCCATACCCACCCCATTCCCATGGCCTGCATCATTTTGATGCAAATCTCAGATGTTATTAAAACATTTCATTCGTATTTCAGTATCTCTTCTTTAGGAAAAAAAAAAAAACCCCACAATACCAGGAACTCATCTAAAAAATTAACAATAATTCCTTAATATCTTCAAGTATCCGTTTTGTGTCTACATTTCCCTGGAGTGTCTACACATTTCTTAAGAGCATAAACTTTACTTAGAAAGTTAATTAACTCAGGTTTATGTTCTTGATTTCCTAGTAAATTATAAACTCCTCGAGCAGAGGGCCTGTGTTTTGTTTATGCCTGCTTCTGAGCGCTTTGCTGATACTTATGCCCAGATTTCAAAGTAAAGGTAATTAATTAAATGCATAATAAAAGAGCTTTTTATGACTTTCCATGTAACTACATTCACAAATCAGAAAAAAATCCTCACAGTACCTGTTCGGATTTTTGGTACAGGAAGTAGGGACAATATAGATCCTCAATTTCTTGAATTAAATTGAAATGAAAATGTCATATATAACATGGGCAGTCGCAAACCTGAAACATCTGGCTACTAAAAATCTCTTGATAGCTATCACAATATCTGACAACCTGAGAAACTGAGTCTCTAGAGAGAATCTGTCAGTTTTTGCATACTGTCCACGGTCACCAAATAAAAGTAAGAGAATATCCCTGATAGGAGAAAGATGCATTCTATGAATTTTAATACAAAAATGGAAGGTTTGTCTTGGATTAAATCAAGGTAAATAGTTTTGAATATCTATGCATGAGGGATTTTCCTTTTTGTATCATCTCCCCACCTGTTTCTCTCTCTCACTTCCACCCCAATACTAGTTCTTTTTTAGAGTGGACAAATAAAATATATGGGTTTATAGGAAAAAGAAAAATGAGGGATGTATATCCTTAAGCATATGATCCTAATAGGAAAAAAGAAAGCTTTGTAAATCAAAGTAAGTGCTGCTTCATTTTATAATAGCAAAAACTTAAAATAATCTGAATGTCTAAGATTAGGAAAATGGATATATAAATTATATTCTGTTCAATTACCAGGAATAACTAAGAAATAATTATGATGTTTTTAAAATTAGGATTATAGGGCTTCCTGGTGGCGCAGTAGTTGAGAGTCCGCCTGCCGATGCAGGGGACACGGGTTTGTGCACCGGTCCGGGAAGATCCCACATGCCGCAGAGCAGCTGGGCCCGTGAGCCATGGCTGCTGAGCCTGTGCGTCTGGAGCCTGTGCTCCGCAACAGGAGAGGCCACAACAGTGAGAGACCCGCGTACCGCAAAAATAATAATAATAATAAAATAAAATAAAATTAGTATTATGAAGACCATGTAGCAACATGGAAAATGCTTACGATGTGTTAGGTAAAAACAATCAGGATTGAAATTTTATGAACATTATGATTTTAACTATGTGAAAAGTGTACCTGTAACTAGAAGACTGAAAGGAAATACAATAAAGTAATAATAGTGGTTATGTAAGTGTGGTGGAATTATGCATGATTTTAAAAATATTATATGTCTGGCCTTTAGAATATGCTAAATAAATAACAATTTCTTTTGTTTTTCTGTTCCCTCTACCTAACGTTTTTAAAAATTGTATGATTGTAAACTAAAAAATTTTAAAGCTAAAAATGGTATTAAATTTAAATATATTTTCTTTGTTTTAAAGTGTGTATCCAGCTTAGGGACTTCCCTGGTAGTCCAG
This sequence comes from Grampus griseus, assembly GCF_964374135.1. Classification (NCBI taxonomy): domain Eukaryota; kingdom Metazoa; phylum Chordata; class Mammalia; order Artiodactyla; family Delphinidae; genus Grampus; species Grampus griseus. Next base: position 59,912,986 of record NC_138998.1, read on the forward strand.
TGGGTAAGACTTCGCACTCCCAATGCAGGGGGCCTGGGTTCAATCCCTGGTTGGGGAACTAGATCCCGCATGTGGGCCGCGACTAAAGAGTTCACACGCTACCACTAAGAGTCCGCATGCCACAGCTAAGAAGCCCGTATGCCGCAACTAAAGATCCCACATGCTGCAGCGAAGATCCCGGGTGCTGCAACTAAGACCTGGTGCAGCCAAAATAAATAAATAAATAGATAAGTAAATAAATATTAAAAAATTTAAAAAGTGTGTATCCGGCTTATATATATATTTTATATTTTTAGTTATTTATATATAAAATAGTGAAAGAATCAGATTAACTTTTTAAAAATGGTGAAATAAAACATAATTATTTTATTTCTTTTATTAAATTTTACTTTTTACTTAAATATTAAATACTATAAAGTATTTAATAACACAATACCTAGCAGGGATCCTTACACATTTAGGCCCTTGACATATATTGGCTGAACAGATTTGAAAACACTCATTTATTGTTCATTCATTCAACAAATATTTGTTGATGATCTACTTCCCAATGAAATGAGTTTTTTTTTTTTTTTTTTTTTTTTTTTTGGCCAATGCGGGATCTTAGTTCCTGACCAGGGATAGAACTCATGTCCCTTGCAGTGGAAGCTAGGAGTCTTAACCACTGGACCGCCAGGGAAGTCCCTGAAATTAGTATTTTTGCTGACTTAGAAAAGAGTCAAATTATTTTTTAAATTATGAAATATGCATGAGTGCAAAAAATATAAGTGCACAGCTTAATAAATTATTGTAAAATGAATCCCCACCAAGGTTAAGAAACAGAACATCAGCAGAACACCTGCAGACCTGATCCCAACCCCTACCTGCACACCAGTGGTCACCAGGACAGAGGGGGATGTGCCAGGACACTTGGGAAGCTCCAGGGCCTGGACATTTGCTTTCTGTAAAATTTGCAAAAGTAAACATTTTCCCACCTTTGGTTAAGACCTCTGTGTACTTTCATAGCTAATTTTGTATTCATAATTTCACATTTTTTTTCTTAGAGTCGCCCCAAATGGTATAATCTTCAGGACCCACAAAATCTGAATCTGCCCCTAGAACCACTATCCTGACTATTAGGTATTGTTTGCTTCCAGGTGGATTACACAATGTAAAACTGTCCGTTTCCCAATTTAGAATGTTCCAAATAGTTCCATGAGCACTAGCCCTTGGCTGCTCAGAGCTACTTAAAGGGAAGAATTGACTGGCCTTGCACAGGATAATGGTACGTGGTTTCAGCTGGGGTTTCACAGCTGTGGACCCCCAGAGCTGGGGATAGACCTCGGCTTGGCTCTCTCTTCTTTCTGAGACAGACATAAGTCTCAGTGATGCACAGTGAGGGAGAAGACCAGCCTATCACCTCCCGGACTAGGACTAGTTTCTCCAAGGTAGAGTTACTAACAGAAGCCTAGCTTGTTAGGCACACAGAATATTTACAAACCTGAATAGTTTGCCACCATTTAAAAATCAAGAGATTTCACATGAAAAGTTGGCTTTCTGACTTCTTTTAAGCGGCTGGAAGATGTACCCACATTCCCGCACAGCCTGGCTCTGACTGGGTGGAGCTGAGAAGCTGCTGTTTTCTGAGGCCAAAGCTCCTCCCTGAACCCATCACTTCACTCACAGGTGTCATCTGGCTATTTGGTCCCTTTGGGCATTTGTATTGGCATCTTAACCATTACCTTGTATTAATACAAAATGCTTTCTTCAGTGATCTTTAAAAATTAAATGTAAAGATAACAAGGAACAGGGACTTCCCTGGCAGTCCGGTGATTAAGACTGTCCACACTTCCAATGCAGGGGGCGCAGATTCGATCCCTGGTCGGGGAACTAAGATCCCACATGATGCACGGTGCAGACAAAAAAAAAAAAAAAAAAGATAAAAAGGAACAAATTCCCCCAAAATACTCAATGATGACTTTCTTGCTAATGTTTCCTGAACCCTTTACAATGGTGCTAGCAAGATACCACCTCAAATGGAGTTAAACTGTCTAAATGTACACAAGACGAATAAAATTAGAAACATGCAAAGGTTCATCTCAAATGAAATAATTTCCTCATCAGAAACAGTTAAGAAGCAGCTAAGCATAACTTTAGATCTGTAGTTGTTGAATTTTAGGATGTATCAAAATCTTACCTGGAGACCTTGTTAAAACAGATTGCTGGGTTGCATCCCCAGAGTTTCTGATTCAGTAGGTGTAGGGTGGGGCTGAGACTGCATTTCTAAGAGGTTCTCAGCTATTGCTCATCCTGCTAGCCCTGGAGCACTTTCTGAGAGCCACAGAGGCATGCTACTCAGTGTGGTCCCCAGCCTAGACGCCTGGGAGCTTGTTAGGAAGGAGAATCTCGGGCCCTCTCTTGACCAATGGAATCAGGATATGCAGGTGGCTTGTAGGAACTTTACATTTTGAGTTGCAGTGAACTAACTTGTCGTTTCCAAACCTTCCTGGGGCCTTTGTTAACTATGCAGAATGCCAGGCCTTTCCCTTAGAAATTTATTGAGAAATCTTTTTTCTTTTTGGCTTCACAGCAGCATGTGGGAACATAGTTCCCTGACCAGGGGTCAAAACTATGCCCCCTGCATTGGAAGCGCAGAGACTTAACTGTTGGACCTCCAGGGAAGTCCCTCAGAAACCTATTTTTGTCAAGCGCTCCAAGTGATTCTTATTATCAGGAAGGCTTAGGGAGAATAGGCTAATGGTGGTATTAATAAAACTAAAGAAAGAATATATTTTTAAAAACAAGGATCAGCAAATGAAAATTTTAAAAATAGAAATTCCAGGGGAGAAAATTGGTAGCTTGTCTTCAACCATTTGGGGCTCTGTAGCCCCAAATGGTATGCGTTCTTTTTGTGGAGAGAGATGAATCAAATTGTCAGATCTTTTACCACACACCAAACTGCTTTTATCTGGGTCCCTGCTCATCAAGAAGTCTCATTATTATAAGTTGGCTTCCAAGTTTTTTTGTCTTTTTTTTTAAATCACAAGGGACAGAAGTTGTTGTGACTCACATGGTCTATATGAGTGTCGCCCAACAGAACTTTCCATTACTGTGGAAATGCTCTATTTCCTTTTTCCTAAAATTAATTAATTAACTAATTAATTAATTTTTGACTGCATTGGGTCTTCGTTGCTGTGTGTGGGCTTTCTCTAGTTGCAGCGAGTGGAGGCTACTCTTCGTTGTGGTGCGCGGGCTTCTCATTGCTGGCTTCTCTTGTTGGGAAGCATGGGCTCTAGGCATGTGGGCTTCAGTAGTTGTGACATATGGGTTCAGTAGTTGTGGCTCACGGGCTCTAGAGCACAGGCTCAGTAGTTGTGGCGCACGGGCTTAGTTGCTCCGCAGCATGTGGGATCTTCTTGGATCAGGGCTCAAACCCATGTCCCCTGCATTGGCAGGCAGATTCTTAACCACTGCACCACCAGGGAAGTCCCCCAAGTGTTTTTCATACCAGGAGAAACACACCAGTCAAATCAATGTAAGTATTCTGATTTGTGACAGGTACATTTCTCACTGTGAATCAAGAAATCATCATTAAGGCATTGATATATTTTTCTGTGGGTTCTATTAGTGTCTCTAAGAGATCAAACCACTTTTGTTTTAATAACAAAATCAAACTTCTGTGCACATGTATATGATGTTCTGTTGGAGGAAGGAGCAAATACTTTTGCCCATAAAATTTTCTTACATGTGGATCCCACTGTGTAGTTTTAATGTTTTTCATACATCTCTTTAAGCAGGTCAGATTTTTTTTTGAAAGGAGAATTACATTAGCAAATAATAAAAGTGTACAAAATATACAAGAATAAACATCTAAGAAAGCAAAGAGTTGATAAGGAAATTGTCTTTTTAATTCTTTCAGTGTTTATAAATGAAATACTGGCCTTGGTGAGTCCTATCTTTTCCCTTAATCTGTCTTCACAATTCTCCAGGAGGAGGGTAAAATTTTACACTTCTGCTTAGAAGAACTAAACTATCGCTGAATCTACCTATGAAGTACATTTTCCCAAATATCAGATGTTTCCAAAGTCCTTTCAAGGAATATAAATCTCTGAGAATTGTGGACCTCATCACCTCCATCTATCATCCAATTTCTGGGAAGTTAACACATTCCCAGGGATTTTCATCTGGGAAATTAACAAATTCCTTGTCGAAGTTGAAACACGGTATTTCTATTGAGGTTTCAGTGGATAATCTTATTCTAGAAATCAGGCCATCAGAGGATCGGTTTGTTTGGAGGATAGTTTAATGTTAACCCCCATTCTGAATAGAACAGTTTTTATTTCCAAGGTTCCAGTTACACCTTAAGTTGCACTGAGTTTTTAAAGGCGACTGATCTGGCCAGTAGCATGATTGTGATCCTCTGGTCAAGCCAGTGTTGGGGCCCTGGTACCATTAAGTTCTCTGGGTGGAGATCTGAAAGAGTGAGAGGATACTCAGCCAAGGAGGGAAGGCTTTCAGAAAATGGGTAAGAGTGTAACTGAGCAGGACCCTATGGGGCCTTCCCAGGACAGACCCCTCCCCCATATTCTCTGCTTTAGCTCCTCTCTGGAGTAAGTAGATAATTGTATCTGATGCACATTTCCCGAGTTATTTTACAGATGTGAAAGTCCCCACCAAATGGAACATGTTAAGTACTTGATGATCATGAGCACATGGTCCCCAGGCCTACTGGAGCCTGAGGATTGATAATGTCAACCCCTGTGGCACCACCCTGTTGCCTCACCATCAGCCAATCAGAGAACTGTGCACGAGCTGATCACTTGCCCTGAGACACCCCCCCCACCCCACCCCCCCCACTCCTTTAAAAACGCTTTGCTGAAAACTTTCAGGGAGTTTGGGGCCTTAGAGCATGAGCCACCCATTCTCCTTATATTGGCAACTTTACAATAAATGCTGCGCTTTCCTTCAACTCAACCTGGTATCAGTAGATTGGCTTTACTACAAATGGGCAAGCAGACCCCAGTTTGGTGCGGTAACAAGAGGAGAACATAAATTGTGGATGAATAAAATTGCCTCTTTCACACCCCCCCCATCCCCCTACCCCTGCCCCGGCCTGGCTACTTCAGGAGACAGCATTATATAGTTAGAAAGCAGAGAATTTTGGAATGAAAAGTCTTGGTTTCAGTTTTGGTGCCAGTAACTATGCAAAGTATGATCGTTTTGAAGTTTCTTATAATTTCAGTTCCTTCAAATTTCTATGAGGATAGCAGTGTTGATACCTCTCTTGGTGATAAAATGTCAGTACACCCTAAAATGCTTTATAAAGGTGAGTTGTTACTGTGGGCACAGTAACAATACCTTCAAATACTGGTGGTTTTAGCTTAATTTTTTTCAGTTTTAACTTATTTTCATCACTTGTTCTTTATGATCCAGATATTTTAAAATGCAATGAAAATTAACTTTCCATGATATGTCAGGGACTGGAAGTAAAAAAATTTTCAAACTGCAAATGAGTTACACAAATGAAAATATCAAATGGAGGTCCAGTTATCAAAATGAAAGCACTCAACATATTAAAAGTTCACAATTATTTGTTTAGAGCACATAAAAAAGTCAGCTTGCTAACCAACGGTTGTGATTTTTAGAGAACTACTGCAGAGGTTTGAAGAAAATAGATTTATTAGTTAACTTATAAAGAGATTAAAGAGCTTGAAACAAGTATTGAAAAGAAATTTGTGGGCTTCCCTGATGGCATAGTGGTTAAGAATCTGCCTGCCAAGGTAGGGGACACAGGCTCGAGCCCTGGTCCGGGAAGATCCCACATGCTGCAGAGCAACTAAGCCCGTGAGCCACAACTACTGAGCCTGCGCTCTGGAGCCCGCGAACCACAACTACTGAAGCCCGCATGCCTAGAGTCCGTGCTCTGCAACAAGAGAAGTCACCGCAATGAGAAGCCTGCGCACCGCAACGAAGAGTAGCCCCCACTCGCCACAACTAGAGAGAGCACGTGCACAGCAACGAAGACCCAACTCAGCCAAAAATAAATAAATTAATAAGTTAATAAAAAAATAAATTAGAATGGTGTTAGGCTTTAAATATACCAATTTGGGTAATCAAATTATTCATTTTTTAATAAGAAATGACACGGCAGAAATGCTGGTCCAACAGTCTTGTCTTTACTGTTCCTTGTCTTTACTGTTCCTTTAAAGAGAGAAACAGAATGCAAGGAATCAGAAAGCACTAGCAGGCATCAATTAATCCAAGATACTAGCTTCTTAGTTCCAAAAGCACTTGCAAAGAAAACCATTGGGGGGCACAGGGTATGGAAGCACTTCATAATAACTGGAATCCCATGAGTGTGTGTGTAAGCCAAGTCTCATAGGCTATTTCTTGTATTTGTCTTTTACTTGGTCACTTTTTTTCCCTCAAATACTAGTTTTTCTTTGACGTTTTTTCCTCAGAGTATAAAAAGTATGAAATATAAACAAGCTCCTGCATTGCACACTTCAGAGTGTACAATTCAAGCATTATAGAGCTATCTACATACCAATAAATCCCATCAAATCTTGGATAATTCAATAATATACAAAATACCAGGGCACAGAAAGAACTAAAACACACTTCTTTTTGTTACACATAAGATTCAAATATTCAATCTAAAGAAAATCACTTAATCATTTTGGCTTTCCTCTACATTCACATGTTGATATACTTATTAAAATATTCTGTATTATTATGTTTGGTCTTATTATTTCAAGTCAGGTTTACAACCTCAAAACCAGCCATCCAGACAAAACAGGTAATCAGAAAGATTATTTCTTCCCCACCTCCCTAATCCCAATAACTATGAAGCCAATTTTATGACATGACTCCAAACACTGGATTGTGACAAAAAAATGCTAGGTCCAATTTCTTCATAATCCTTTTTGGTGTGGCATACTTGGTAGAACTCAGGTGTGGAAGCCAGCATGGATCCTCCAAACCAAACTGCATATCACTGCATGTGATATGTAATGACTTGTACATCAGTAGGCTTTGGCTTCAATCTACCACCACTCAATTCTCACTTAATTTCAGCCTGGCATCTACAGTTCTTTTCCAATCTCTTTGCAAGCGACGTCTAAAGTCCCTGAACATGGTTGAACCTCCAGAGAGGACAATATTCTTGTAGAGAGGACGTCTGACATCAATAGGACAATTCTGAATTACTTCTTCTACAACTTCTGAGATAGGCTGAGTAAAGTCTGGATTAGCAAACTCTGGATGAAAAAAAATTTCAGGTCCCAAGAATCTCTCATATCCAACATCAATGGAAAATTCTTTCTTTGAGATAGCATTGATTCCAGTATACTGTTTAATCCACTTTGATCCATCTGTATCATACTTGTTAATCTGGGCAGACATAACTATAGCTCTCCTTTACTGCCTTAGCAGTTTCCAAGGATTGCTCTGGAGGAATTCCTACTTCTCGGTCTCTCAGCAATTGCTGAATAAAATATGTTATATCTCATCCTGCGATTGGAATGTGCTTAATACAGCTGCCAATCACATACCCTTCAGCCACAGGGATGACACGAGTGACACCATCTCCACTGTCTATTACTGTACCAGTCAGCGTCCGTTCTCCTACTTGTCTGGTGGTCCAGGATGCAGCTAAGGCAAGAACAGCCTGTACAGCAATGTACAAGCCTGGAACATTGAAGGACTCAAACATTATTTCAGCAGTATATTCCCTGTTTTCTGGAGTATTCAGTGGAGGTTCAGTCAAAAGAAAATAATGGTCTTCAGGTTCCGCCCTTAAATAGTTAAAGATCACTTGCTCCATAAACCTTTCCATCGAGTCCCGGTCTTCAACTATACCACGGCGGATTGGCCACTTTGTTGCATATGTAGATTTTTCTATTGCTTCATCATCAGTGAAGGAGTCTAGGTCATCAACACCTTTCATCACCCTCCTTTGTGCTTGATCACCCACTTCCGCTGACTCCTTAATAGCAATACAGGAAGGGATGATAAACCGTGGTTCCGTATTTCCAGCATATCCTAGTTTTGTATACCCTGTGCCACAGTCCCCCACACAGGCCGGCAGCCGTCCCGTCATCTTCCTCTTCGCCTGCTGCTGCCATCTGCTCTGTGCTGGTTGGGGCCAGGGGTGGGTGGCGAGAGCTAGAAGCTATCTGACCATCTACGGCCGGGCCGCCCTCTCCATCCGGGGGGTTGGGGGGAGCCGGGAAGCCAAAGCAGTAGCGAGAGAGCAGCAGGCTCGGTCAGCGGCTTAATTTTTCAATACTTTATAATTGGTCTTTGACCCAGCAATTCACTTCTATGAATTTATCCTAACAGATATAACTGAGTATGTGCAAAATAAGGTATTGTCAAGTTATTCACTGCAGCATTTTTTATAATACCAAAATGTTAAAAACAGTCTAGGTATCTACCGATAACGGTCTGATTGAGTAAATTATATCCATTTGGTGGAACAAATGGAATACCATGCAGCTGTGAAACAGAATAAGGAAACTCCCTATATATTGTTATGGAAGGATCTCTAACACACATTATTAAATAAAAAAGCAAAGTGCGGAGCTTGACTTTTACTGTAGAAGGGAGAAACAAAGGAAAAGCAGTTCAGAAACAATAGTCAACAGAGTGCTCTTCAAGGGATATACCTAACAATCTAATACATATCTGAGTTGTTTGCAGGAACTCAGATCCCCACACCGGTGTTAACTACAAGCTAAGATCCCAGACTGGTCAGAATTTGGGGAATGATGATGTTGACCTTTTCTGACCCTCTGTGACTTCAATCAACTAAAGCTTGGACTCTGCCAACCTTTGCTCCACTTCTACACCGAATTCTCCTCGGCTCCAGCTCCCTTCATGAACATACATTCACCACCCAAGCCCCTGTATGAATATGCACATACCCTTAGTGGTTAAGAACCCTTAGTGGTTAAGTGGTTAAAAGGTCCCCAGTTTTGCTGTTTGGGGAGACACTGCTTTGGGAAAGATCCCGGTGTTCTCCTTACCTGCTGTGAGTAATAAACCCTTCCTTCTCCCAATCTTTGGCTTGGTTGTGTCTTTTGGTCCACCGAGGCGAGCTCAGTTTTCGGGTAACAGAAAGATACACAACAAACAATTGTGGTCAAATAGGGAATTCCCTGGTTGCCCAATGGTTAGAACTCCATGCTTTCACTGCCGAGGGCGCGGGTAAGGTCCTGCAAGCCGTGCAGTGCGGCCAAAAAAAATAGTGGTTAACTACTGGCAGAGGTGAGGGGGCTGTGTGGGTGGGAGGGAGATTTTCACTGTGTATCTTTTAATATACATTTTTGGATTTTGAATCATGGGAATATATTACCTATTCCAAAATTAAGTTAATACTTATTTGAGAAGAGACTAATATTTACGTGGCTAAGGAACTAAATAAAGATCTATGACTTATCTTGCGTGTAAGAGCTCTTCAATAATTATTTGATGTGTTGAATTTGGGTGGAATGACTCCAGCATTAAGGTGTGTGATGGGTCGGGCCTCTGAGAGGAGCAGGGAAGATCGAGGGCAATTGAGGATGAGTCTGTTTAGACGGGCATATCAAAAAGCAAAGCTCTGCATGGGGCCAGATGGGTAACAGGGGAACAAACTTAGGCGGGTGCCGGTCTGCATTATAATTAACATGAAGCATGCTTTCAGGAATGGAGAAAACCATGTGCTTTTTTTTCTTTTCTTTTTTTTTTTGCGGTACGCGGGGCTCTCACTGCTGTGGCCTCTCCCTGCTGTGGCCTCTCCCGTTGCGGAGCACAGGCTCCGGATGCGCAGGCTCAGCGGCCATGGCTCACGGGGCCTAGCTGCTCCGTGGCATGTGGGATCTTACCGGAGCCGGGGCACGAACCCGTGTTCCCCGCATCGGCAGGCGGACTCTCAACCACTGCCCCACCAGGGAAGCTCAACCATGTGATTTTATAATATAGGTGGTAATGAGAAAGGAGTAAGAATAATTGGGAACACAGAGAAGTAACAAGTTACCTTTCTTTGTTGTTGTTAGCGTTTTTTAAAATCTTCTTCTGGGGTGGGAGTGGTGTATTTGGAATGAGAGTTATTTCAAATCTCATCAAAGCGTTTAGCAAAATACTAACCAGCGGTGGTGTGAACAGAGAATGTTAGCCATCTTAGGAGGGAGGGAGTTACATCCAGGCTGTGCTTGGAGGTTTAAGGGGAGGGCAACTCACTGCGGGAATCTGAGCCAGTTAGAGGCACAAAGACATTCTGATTCCTAGGATCCAGCAGATGGGAGACAAATGTCAGGGTGACAGGGTCATCACTGGTATCAGGGCTATGATCTGCCAGCGGCCCAGGCACTGCCAGCGGCCCAGGCACAGCGGCCCAGGTCCAGAAGAAATGGTGTCCCCAGGGTAACTCACAGGGAGTGGGGGTGGGTAGGCAAGACTGCTCCTACCCAGCTGGAGACTTCGAGAGAGCCCGGGCAGGTCGCTGGAGAACTGCTAACCCCACGGCTGCAACTCCCTGGGACCAGCCCTCAGGGAGCAGTGTGTCATTAGCAGGAAGGGACTAATGACCCAAGACTCCGTGCTCTGGGCTTGGAGCAAAGCATTTGGGGACATCCATCTCCTCCCCTCTCACCACACAGTTTAAAATCACATTTTCCTCTTCCTGGGTATTTTGAAGCTTAGTGTGAATATCTAGGAGTGCTTTTTGAGATCCTCTGATGAAAGGTGCAACAGAAGTGCAAAGTATTACCATCAACACTGTAAATATTTTAACGACAACAGAAGTGCCACGTGTAGGCAGAACACAGACGCACATTCCAACGTCCAATATTCCTAAGAGAACTACTGGAGAGTTCAGAATGGCACATGTGCAAGAGAAGCCAGTCACAGAAGAAAAAAAGAGATAGTTGAGCTAAGTAAGAGACTTCCCTACAATGCTGCCCAGCGGAACACTAATGCCCACTCAAACAGGCTTCAGCCGGATACCAAGGTCTCCCCTCCAAGTACCAGCTACACACGTGTGTGACAACCGATGTGGAAGATGGAGCAAGCGCAGGCCCAGCCTTTGTGCAAGAGGCGAGCTGCTGCTGGGAGTGCTTCTGTCCCATTAGCAGGCAGGCTCTGGAACATGCCAGCCTGGCAGCTGACTGTGGCTGACGGTGGGGGGTGTGGGGGTGTGGGGCTGATGGAGGCTTCCCCTGGCAGCACCACAGTCTGCCTGTGGTGGACAGGTGCCTGGCTGGCCCTGGAGCAGGCTAGAGCTGAGGGAGGGAGTGAAGAGAGGGGACAGGGTGATGCATGACCAGGCAGGATTTTTCACCACCATGGGACCTGGGAATTTGGCTGGCAAGGATGATCAGCTGGGCTTAATTTAGAGCAGTTTCTCAATTGCTCTCAAGCAATAGCTGAAGTTAAGAAATTAATAACTACCAGGTGAGTATAAATGATGTTTCAAGCACAGTGCTAAAGGCAGCCTCTGTATTTTCTCATTTAATCTTCACAACAACTCTGTGAGGTAGTGCTACTACCCTTGCTCACAGATAGAGCTCAGAGGAAGTAAAGGACGTGCCCAAGACACTACAGTAAGTGGCAAGGCTCAGATCTGCATGCAAGAATTGTAATTCCAAAGCTGTTTTGTCTACAATGCTATGTGGCTTCCTCAGTGACTAAAAAGCAACTATCAGGGCTCTTAGATTTTGTTTTCTTGGTTATTACAGACCTAAACACACTGTATCCAGAATGCTATTGTCAAAGATAAGGTAACAAATGACTTTCTTCCAACAATATGGTTCAGGTTTTGATCCATGCCTATAAATGGATCTTATCCAAAAGAAGAGCTACTTTTAAGTCAAGGAGATGTACACCGAGGCCTGTCTTCTGGACCTGGACCACCCAGGCCAGGCTTCCATATTTGGTGCCTCTTTTGGACACACTGTCTCCAGTCTCCCTCCACTTTCCAATCTGTATTCCAGACTGTGGACAGAAATAACTTTGAAAAACCTGTCTGTTTGAAAATCTGCAGGGCTCCCAACTGCCTCCAGAATAAAGTCCTTCCCCGGCTAGGCAGCCACGTCCCCCAGAATAAAGTCCTTCCCTGGCTAGGCAGCCACGTCCCCCAGAATAAAGTCCTTCCCTGGCTAGACAGCCACGTCCCAGCCCTGCTCGGCCACGCCCCACGGTCCAGCCTCTGCTGGATTCCTCTGTGCCCCGAACAGTGTGCATTTTCACACCTCACTGTTATTATTAGCCCTGCTAGTCCCTCTCCCTGCAATGGCCTGGTCTTACCTTCTTCCTCCCTCTGGCAAATGGCTCTCCTCCAAAGCCCAGGTCAAATATCACTGCGCTCCCTCAGCTTCCTGACCCAAAGTAGAATTTATTACTCCACTCATTTGAGCCCCTCTGTGGCACCTGGTGCCCAAGCATATTATACTACTTACCATCAATTACAGTACTTTATTCTATACAGCTGGATCCTCTTTCGCTTTAATTGAGGCAAGGGCAAAAACCATTTCTTACCATCTTTGTTTCCAGAGGCCCTGGTATACAGCAAATGCCCTGAATGTTTTAGAAGAAACAGATGCAGTCATGTGCAAAGGAACTCTGCTCACACAGTACTACAGCGATGATCTCAAAGAATTTCGCCAGTATGTGGGTAATTGGGATGGCTGGCTTCAAATTCCTTCTCTACACATTATTACCTGTGATCTACATAGCCCCTCAACAATGAAACAGAGAATAACTATCTTGTTCCCCTGAAGGATATGAAAGGGAGCATACAGCAACCCCAAATTTCCACCAGAGCACCTTCGCTTCTTCCTCTTGTCAACAGAGGAAGTTTTGTTTGGGCAGGGCAGAAGACTGTGCTGCTAAAACTATAGTTAAAAGCATTGGTTTAGGGAATTCCCTGGTGGTCCAGTGGTTAGGACTCCGTGCTTTCATTGCCCAGGGCCTCGTGGCGTGGCCAAAAAGAAAAAAAAAAAGCACTGGTTTAGATGGCCTCTTCCTTTACTACCTCATGCCTAAATATCTATCTGTAAGCACCTCTTCCTAACTGGTTCTCAAGCCTCTAGTCTTCTCCTCCTCCATTCAACTTGCAAGTTACTGCCGGATGAAATTTTCTAAAACATTATTTGCATCATATGTAACATGTTAGTTTTGTAACATAATTGCATAATAAATATAACCAACCAAACACTCAGCTCCACAACTAGAACATTAAGAGTAACTTGCATCTACCTGTACATGCTTCACGCATGTCAACCCGTTGCTTAATACCTGGAGTTAATCACTGTCTTTAATTTTAAATTTTTTATTCTACTTTTTAAAGAATGTAGTTTTATTAAAGGGGAGAGGGAGGGGGTAGGGGTAAATTAGGAGTATGGGATTAACAGATACAAACTACTATGCATAAAATAGCAACAAGGAATTACTGTATAGCATAGGGAACTATATTCAATATCTTGTAATAACCTATAATGGAAAAGAATCTGAAAAAGGATATATAAGTGAATCACTTTGCTGTACACCTGAAACTGACACCATATTGTAAATTAACCATACCTCAATCAAAAAAAAGAAAGAATATAGCTTTATTTTACACATATGAATATAGTTGATTTTGCTGATTTTGGAAGACTGTAAAGGTAGTACCATACTGTGTATATCTCCTGGTATGTGCTATTTCACTACTATGAATCCAAGATTCATCCACGTTGATGCTCTTGTTTAGTTTGCTGTTACATAGTATTCAACCGTGCGCCATACCAGTTATTTACTCCTCCTGCCAGCCAACTCGGACTGTTTCCAGTGCTTTGCTATTATGGGTAATGTGGCTATCAACATTCTTGGTGCACAAGTGCATTTGTGCATTTCTGAAGTGGGATGTTAGGTCACAGGGTATACAAATGTTCAACCTTGTGAAATAATGTCAAAGTTGTTTTTAAAGGGGCACTAACAGCCAGATAATTTTTTTCAAAATCACTGCTTTCCCTATTGAAAAATAATTCAGTGTAACCACAACTTGCAAGATAAAATCCAAACCTGCCATTCCATGCCAGTTAAAATCTGGTCCCGGGCTTCCCTGGTGGCGCGGTGGTTGAGAGTCCGCTTGCCAATGCAGGGGACGTGGGTTCGTGCCCCGTTCCGGGAAGATCCCACATGCCGCAGAGCAGCTGGGCCCGTGAGCCATGGCTGCTGAGCCTGCGCGTCCGGAGCCTGTGCTCCGCAACGGGAGAGGCCACAACAGTGAGAGGCCCGCTTACCACAAGAAAAAAAAAAATCTGGTCCCAACCTAAATTTTATACCTTTTCTCTTATTGTCCCTCCCTAACCCCCAAGCACCTCCCACCCCAATCGGGCAGATCTGCTCCCAGATACAGAACACAACTTACTCATTTTCAACAGCTCCTTCCTTTCTAGTCTGCAACCCCCCTGCACCCCTGCTACTGCCCTTGGGTTCTCCTTCCTAATGAAACCTACCCTGAGCACACCTGCCCACAGGACTCTCTTCCCCCCAGCTCCTAGAAGACATGTCCTGCCCCAGTCATATGCCATCAGCCTTCACCCCCATCCACGTCTTAGTGTGCTAGGTTTCATGCTGCCTTTTTGGAAAAATGGACATTCTAACTAAGCTGTGTGATCAGATTTACTTGAGAACTCAGTGTTTCCAAATTTAGTATTTGGTACCTTTCTCACCACTCTCTGGACAATGGAATTGCTTAATTGTGGATTTGACTGTTTTCCCACATAACTTTCGACATGATTATGTCTTATTTCCCCAATTAAATCATCAGTATCTTAAAAGTACAGAGACCATATTTTTAAATTTCTTTGTATTCTCTATAACATTTAACATAATCTCATGTGTGCAGTAAGAACTCAGTTCAACAAATATTTAACACTTCAGTGGATACCTGAAAATGCAGGGGACTGAAAGTGCATTTCTAGAAAAAATATGTTCTAGCATACAATTTAAACATATAATATGTAGGTGTATAAAATACATATACACAAAAGCATGTGTGTGTGTATATATATTTATACAAGCTTAGAAAGTACAATAAAGGCAGAGGCAGTCTAGATAGAAACTTTCCAATCACAAAAACAAGAAACAAATAGCATCCATGTGTTTAAACTACCTAAGAAGTTACTCTTTGGCAAAAAAACTCTTAGGTTTAGTGCTATGGCATCTGTCTCTGAAATATGTTACTGTCCATTTTCATCATGACTGTGACTAGGAAATAATTCATTTAGTTAAATGACCTTTTCTTTTTCAGTTGTTCTCCTTTGATCAAGTTGCTGCTCACCTTCCTAAAAACACTACATTGTATAAAATTTGAGTCAGAAACAAACTATATTGTCTCCCAATAAAAAAGTATCATTTTATTAGTATGAAATATTCTGAGATAATTTATTGTATTTGTGACCCAAGTATATGATTCTTAAATACGAAACGGTTTTAAGCGCAATCATACAATCATTTAGTAAAAGTGCTGGTCATCAGACCCCGAGAAAAGCAGGAAGGCACTTTCCCATTTTGGTGTAGAGATACTACACTTAAGAGGCTGCTTAATTGGCCGCTTATTTAATGGAGTTTATTCTGCTTCCCTTTTGTCAGATTCTTCCTCCTCAAACTCGACTAAAGGAGCGTGTCTGTTGGCCTGAGAACCTTCTTTGTAGAACACTTTCTTGATAGTGCCATCCTTTGGAGCCTTTATGGTATGCTGCAAAGACAAAAGGCATGACAAACAATGGCTGTGATGCTAATGAGGGTTGAGCACACACCAAGTCAAGAAACATGAAAAGTGAAAAATGAAGCCAATTATTTTGATGTTTTGTCATGTATCAGTGCTTCCCGACCTTTCTCATATCACAGCACACAGAGAAAATAATAACAGTTTTATGGTGCGCTTGGGGATTGAGAAGAATCACTACCTTGATGCATCTGGTCAATAATTGGGAAGCTCTGAATTAGCTAGTAATTCTCAGCTCAAGCTTCACAGTAGACTCTCACCTGGGAAGCTTTTAAAAACTACTGATCCTTGGGCTCCCCTAAAGGAAATCCCAGTTCAACTGGTCTGGGAGGTACTTTTGCAAAAAGCTTCCCCGGTGCAATTTGTGACCAGGGCTCAGAACCAATGGCCTACAATTTCTAACCATCTAAAAACCTAAACAGCTAATTTAACTTGACTGAGGTTTTCACTTTGATACTGATATTTGGCATCCTAGGTATGGCCTTAGAAAATACCAGTAGCTAATATTCTGTTGGGTTACTGCCTGACTCTAAGCTATTGATAATTTCAGAATCACTAATGACAGGCACAATCTCACAAAATGAAAATGTAAGAGAAGGATGGTTTGGTTTTGTTTCCTGCAGTTAAGGCTTCATCAATCCATGGTTCTTAATATTTAAAATGGTCTTAATTTACAAAATAAGACAAAAGAATGATTGGGACTGATAGCTCCCATAGTTTATTTGGCAAGTGAACCCGTGATTTCACTTACCTCCATCTTCATGGCGATCATAACCATCAAAGAATCTCCAGCTTTTACTTTGTCTCCAGCTTTCACAAACACCTAGAGAGTCAGAGTGACAGGTTAATATTTAAAAACGCAGAGGTCCTTTGTGGTCCACGGAGTTGGTATATAAATGTACACAGCAGAAGTGTGTGTCTGTGTGGTTGTCTTATCTGCCAAAGACAAACATACTGGCACAACTCAGAGACCCATAGGTCAGTCTGGCATTGCGGGCACTGTTGTCAGTGGGGGGCACTCCTTAGCTACCCATCCCTGCCCCCTAACCCACTGAGTTTTCCTTGAATCAGATGAATACACTTAATGTATTTCAAGATCCTTTTGTGTTTTCATGAATACACAGACAAGACATGTCACCAACGGGGAAGGACTGACTACAGGTACACCTCGTTTTATTGCTCTTCACTTTTATTTTGCCCCACAGATATTGCTCTTTTTTTTTCTTTTTAAGAAATTGAAGGTTTGTGGCAACTCTTCATCAAGCAAGTCTATGGGCGCCATTTCTCCCACAGCATTTGCTCACTTTGTGCCTCTGTGTCACATTTTGGTAATTCTTGCAAAATTTCAAACCCTCTATGAGTAAAAAGATTATGACTCTCTGAGGGTTCTGATGATGGTTAGCATGTTTTAGCAATACAGGTTTTTAAAAAATTTTTATTTTATATTGGAGTACAGTTGATTACAATGTTGTGTTAGTTTCAGGCATACAGCAAAGTGATTCGGTTATACATCTATCTAAGTATTTTTTAATCAAGGTATGTACACTTTTTTTTAAGACATACTGCTATTGCACACTTAACAGGCTACAGTGTAGTATAAACATAACTTTTATATGCACTGGGAAACCAAGAAATTCATGTGACTTGCTGTACTGTGGTGGTCTGGAACCAAACCTGCAATCTCTCTGCTGTATGCCTGTACTACACTTAAATGTTTTCACGACAGGCAGGGTGGAGGGTCTTGCCTGGTTTTCCAGTTTTTAGGTTGTTTAGGATAGTGTTTCAAGTCTTTAGGGCCTTGTGTAGTAAATGCATAGACAATCTTCATGTGAAAGAATTAAACTTACTGGCAACACAGAAAAATATCTCTATTTTCCTTTTTTCAAGTATAAATGAACTCATATATCCCATATGGTTTTACTGTCTTCTTGGTTAACATGGTTATCAAGTAGTTTTCAGAAACATCACACAGTAGAGTTAGGTTCTGAAGTCAATGTGTACAGTCAAAACTGTGAAAAATGAGAAACATGTCTGAGAGCCCCACAATCACCCAATGCTGGGTGATAACTTTAGTAGCATTCAATGAAATCAATGATCTGGGTTTAGGTCAGTTATGGGGGAAAAAAGTGCATGTTTAAAAGTACACCCTGAGTAGGGATGCCCATATTACAAGAGGCCTGTGGGAACTGAGACTGAATGAGCAAAAGGCAGGTCCAAGTCCCTCAAGTCTGTTGCCCTTCTGGGGCAAACATTTCCAGACAGGAATGGTGGGTGAAATCACTCACACTATTTAAATAGTTGTTTTCTTCTTTTATTTATGGGTACCAAGAACATACAGTTGAATTTTTATGACTTAAATACATTTAAGGGGACTCTACTATATGTAAGTATATAAAAGGAGACTACTGATCTACCACCATTGGAAGATCTCAACTCTGAATACATGTGGCATTCAACACCAAACCACATTGTTCTTCACCAATACCATTCAAATTTTGGATAATGCTTGGTGAATGTGTCATTTTAATCGTATAAAGACAACCTTGATTATTTGTACTTTGATGGAAATTCCCACTTCAAAGAAGAGTCTTTATCATAAATTAGGCAAATGGGGACTTCCCTGGTGGCACAGTGGTTAAGAATCCGCCTGCCAATGCAGGGGACACGGTTTGATCCCTGGTCCGGGAAGATCCCACATGCGGTGGAGCAACTAAGTCTGTGCGCCACAACTACTGAGCCTGCGCTCTAGAGCCCAGGAGTCACAACTACCAAGCCCGCGCGCACCATCTAGTGAAGCCCGCGTGCTCTAGGGCCCGCAAGCCGCAACTACTGAGCCCGTGTGCTGCAACTACTGAAGCCCGCGTGCCTAGAGCCCGTGCTCCGTACAAGAGAAGCCACTGCAATGAGAAGCCTGTGCACCGCAACAAAGAGTAGCCCCTGCTCGCTGCAACTAGAGAAAGCCTGCGCGCAGCAACGAAGACCCGACACAGCCATAAAAAAAAAAAAAAAATTAGGTAAATGGTATTTTCACTGTAATATAGAATTTGAATCTATAATAGATCCTCTTGTTTTCTTGAAATGGATGCTTTCCTATGAGCAAGATTTAGAGAGGGGGAAAAAGAATATATACAACAAAGTTCAACAAAGACATTTATTAGGACTTATTGTACATCATTCTACATACGTTCACATCATTACCTTTTCAACAGTTCCAGTCATAGGAGCTATGGCACCTCCTTGGGTTCCTTCTGAGCTCACTGCGGACAAGTATCTGGGGACTGGAATGCCAATCTGAATACTGCCATCCTATAAATAGAAATGATATTTATGGGGCATATATTTGTAACATAAATCAGAAATGAAATTAAGATCACTATAGTTTTACTAATAGACCTGAGGTGATGATTATTTTCAAACTATTTGTTAAATATCAGTCATCTTTAATACCATGGTTCTAGTTTAGCTTTGTACCTTGAGCAAATTACGAAACCCCTCAGTCTTGGTTTCCCACTGTAAAGAAGTAATGGCATACATGCCTCACAGGGGATTAAAAGAATTAAAGGATATAACTGTCGGTAAAAGACAGCCACTGTCTGGAAGCCATTTTTAGTAGCAACCCCACTATAAGGTGCTTAGTCTAAGCCAGGAACTCTTCGTAACAACTGTATGAACATATAATGTCATTGATGGTCCCAACAACCTTATGAGTTGGGTTCTGTTATTTATTTATTTCTGTTCATAGATGGGAGAACTGAAGCCTAGAGAGTTTAACTTGCTCAAGGTCAAGCAGATGCTGGTAGGGCCAGGATTTGAACCCAAGTAGCTTCATACTCCAGAACTCATGCCCTTCACCACTCCACTCTACGGCCTCTGCCATCATATTGTTCTAGCACATTGACTACGGCAAGAAATGCCTGGTAAAATGAGATCAACCTTGACTCCAAATATGTAGTTTAATTACTGGAATACTAAAGGCATCTCATCACAAAGGACTGTGGTCTGGAAGATGGTTCCCAAATGTGAGAAGACTCCGAAGAGGCCACAGTATATCTGATAATCCATTCCCTTTCTTCGCCCATGCAGAACACCAAGGTCTTCTAACAAGCTCCTAACCAAATCCATGCCGAGCCTACCCCAACCATCCTTTGACTGCCACGAGACCACCACTAACCCCACCCACCGCCCCCATAAGGAGTATTCGGTCCACAGACTCCTCCCACAATGGTCACCCTCCCAAGTCCCCAGGATTCCCAGTGCTAGGAGGATGGTGATTGGGGGAAGTTTTCAGGCCTCAAATCCCTGAGAGAACACTGCCCCCTGAGCAGGGAGATTCGCTCTGACAAAAAGGGGGTAAGGGTGTTTAAGAATTAAAGGAAGAAATGGATATGTGTCTGTCAGTGAGAATCTGTGAGAACAAAAGGGATGAATGGAGAAATAGAGAAGGTGGAAATGTGACAAAGAAATAGACTGAAAGGGAGACAGAGAAAAGGTCACAGCAGTGAGAGAAGGAAGCAGGATCTTTCTACTATCTCAGTGGAATACCTCTGGTCAAGCAATTTTCTCCCAATCTCCACAACAGTGTTATTATATTATTATTATTTTTTTGCGGTACGCGGGCCTGTCACTGTTGTAGCCTCTCCCGTTGCGGAGCACAGGCTCCGGATGCGCAGGCTCAGTGGCCATGGCTTACGGGCCCAGCTGCTCCGCAGCATGTGGGATCCTCCCGGATGGGGCACGAACCCGTGTCCCCCGCATTGGCAGGCGGACTCTCAACCACTGCACCACCAGGGAAGCCCCCACAACAGTGTTATTATAAAGAAAAGACACTACCATGGAAAATAGGTAAATAGTGTTTTCCAGGATAACCAGCTTAGTTTTACTAGCAACTCCATTAACAGAAGATTTCAGGTAAGTGCAGTCTCCCTCACTGCAAAGATCACCAAGGACATGGAAAGTTTTATCTTCAATCTGAAAAAACAGAAAAATAAGATCCTTAAAATAAAATAAATGAACAACCCTACAGAATTAAAATCAAAATCAATTCTTTACTAGTAAGTTTCAAAAGGTAATAGGTAAAATGTTTTTTTTAAAAGTCATGTAGGAAATTTCCTCCTAAGATTCATAAACAAAATACTCTAGAAAGAAACAGCAGTAAGATAATTAAAAGGAAAACAAAAGTTATAGAACATATCTATAGCATCATACTGCTACAGAAAAAGGTTCATTTAAGAATAGCAATAAAAAAGTGAAATAGAAATACAGATCAAAGTAAGCAAAATTATTAAAATTCAGTTGAGTATATTACATGTTAGTACTCATTTCTGAGTACCCAAAGTCAAATTTAGTTTTACTGTGCCAAAGTTAGTAATGAAAAAAGCCAGAACCCCATAATTAGATAGATTTTACCAGCATGTAGATCCAATTCATGGGTTTCAGTTATGATTTAAGAAGATAAATTAGCGGGAGATTGACCACAATTTTCTTACTCTGAGAGAGAGGGTACCGAAGAACAGATTTCACACTTAACCTTCCAAGGAAGCTGACAAAAGGACATGAAACCTTTCTGTTTAAAAGAATGCTTTCTCATATACACACTCAAGAAAAAGATTTCCCTTACACACAGAAAATTCATTTAAATCTTCTTTCTTTATTTTTCATTTCAATTCCCATGTTAGTGTCAGAGTCCTGTGGCTATTCTTTTCAAATATATTATGTAGGCTAAAGTGAAATAGGTCACACTGCAGTATTTATACATGGTTCTCATCTATCCTAAGTTAAAAAATATGACATTTTTCTCTGCTTTGGAACCTACTAAAACAGCCATTTGAATGTTTGTGGAATTCTCAGGACGTAAAGATTAGATTGGGAACAGTTTTGTTTAAAGATCTACAGAAGCACATTCTAAGTTCGTGAATGTAGTTCCATGAGCAGATTAGAACAAATCTGCAATTTAATTTACCATTTACCAAGGGATAAGAAGGGGTTCCTAAACCAGAGGTACCAATATGAATTGCAACTCTCACATACTAAAGTAAGTAGATTTCCCATCATTTGTCTGAATCTCAGAGAAAGAAAACCAATGTGTCTCAAAGCCTTGGATAATCTAAAGCACATCATTGATAAATTCATTTTGCAGGATTTGAAATCTCTTAGCTCGTACTAAAAATGATTTTTTCTGTTCTCTGAATATATACTTACTATAGGAATTTGGTTGAGTTCTCATATTGTTTTTTAACCCTTTTAGCATTTCATTTTGCCCGTATAATGGACTTTTGAAAATTGAGGTCTATCATAAAAATTTTGACTAGAGATTCTGAAAGTATGACCTGTGGATCCCTTGGGGTCCCCAAAACCCCTTTAGGAGTTCCACAAAGTCAAACAATTTCATAATAACATAATGTTATTTGTCTTTTTTTACCCTCATTTTCTCAAGTATACAGTGGAATTTTCTAGAGATTGCAGGACACGTGATAATGTTATTGCTCTGTTGGCTAATGGAATGTGTGCTTGTAATAAACTTTTCTCCGTTTATCCTGCAACTCAACAAAAAACCCAACCCGGTTTTTAAAAAAAGGCAAATAATTTGAATAGACATTTCTTTAAAGAAGATAAACAAATAGTCAATCAGCATACCAAAAGATGCTTAACATCATTAGTCATTATGGAAATGCAAATCAAAACCACAGTCAGATACTACTTCCACACCTGAGAATGGTTTCTTAAAAAAAAGAAAAACAACAACAACAAAACAAAAAAACCCACCAGAATATAACTGTTGGCAAGGAAGGATGTGGAGAAATTGGATCCTTTGTGCACTGTTGGTGGGAATGTAAAATGGTACAGACACTATGGAAAAAAGTATGGTAGTTCCCCCCAAAATTAAAAAGAAAATTACCATATGACCCAGCAATTCTACTTCTTTGGGTATATGCCTAAAAGAACTGAAATCAGGGTCTCGAAGAGATATTTGTATACCGATGTTCATAGCAGCATTATTCACGATAGGCAAAAGGTGGAAGCAACCCAAGTGTCCATTGAAAGATGATAAATAAAGTGTGGTATATACATACAATGGAATATTATTCAGCCTTAAAACAGGAAGGGAATTTGGACATATGCTACAACAACAGAAGGACCTCTTCAGCCTTAAAAAGGAAGGCAATTTGGACATATGCTACAACAACAGAAGGACCTCAAAGACATTATGCTAAGTGAAATAAGCCAATTACAAAAGGAGGAACGCTGAATGATTCCACTTATATGAGGTACCTAGAGTAGTTAAATCCACAGAGACAGAAAGTGGAATGGTGACTGCTGGAGGAGGGGTGGGTGGAGAAGTGGGAGTGGGCTCTTACTGTTTAATGGGTACAGAGTTTCAGTTTTGGAAGAGGAGAAAAGTTCTGCAGATGGATGGTGGTTGCACAACAATGTAAATGTATTTAATGCCACTAAATTGTACACTTAAAAATGGTTAAAATGGTAAATTACACATTATGTATATTTTAAAAATGTACATTAAAAGAATAATAATTTTTTTCTCTGTGTAATTTTCTAAATGGTAAATATTAATAGATGTAACTAATACAAACAAAAGCTCTTAGGGGAGTCTCAATAACTTTTAAGAGTGCACAGAGGTCTTGAGACCAAAAAATTTGAGAACTACTACTTTAGATATAAATATATTCACATAATTTAGGGGCTTATTACGTGTCTGATTCAAAACTATTATTATTATTATTATTTTTTAACCCATCTTTTATTCTTAAGGAACCCCACAGACAAACTGAATAAATAATCAGAAACTGTATAGGGGGTAATTTCTCCAAATTGGTCTGAAATAAAAGCTCATGACATTCTCCTAATTATAGTCATAATAATCAATGGCTTAAGAGAAAGTAGAGAGTTAAAAAATACTCTACTTAGTATGACAGAGATCAGATTCAGCTCTGAGCTGTAGAACAAAACCAGAAAGGCTTACCTGCATGCTGTGTGAGCCATCACGGTTATATGTTACAGCTATGGTTACATCTTTATGGAGAAAGGGGGGAAATTGAAGAAAAATTAGAAGACATTCATTTATTCAGTAACTGAGATTCTGAAAACATCACTTTCAACCTAAGGATAACTAGTTGTTAGGGATATCAACATCTTTTAACTCTCTGACAATAAAGATTTAAAAAATTTAAAAATCAGACAGGTTTCAATAAAGGTGTATTTCAAACTTTTCTTTTTTAAAACTGGAGTTTTAGCTCTTTTAAGTTTATAGGATATTTCAGATACTTTCCCGTCAACAAGAAAGGCTGTAGTGTCATAGTAGAAAATGTAAGTAATTGGGAAAGAGAAGTTCTGGCTTAAGACCCAAATTTGCCGTCTGTGGCAAGATCACCTCTGTGATCTTGACCAAGTCATTTAAAATCTTGCTTTTCTGATCCATTCTGACCCATCAACTGGGTATGAGAATGTAAATGATTAAATAAATGTGAGGGCTTCCCTGGTGGCGCAGTGGTTGGGAGTCCGCCTGCCGATGCAGGGGACACGGGTTCGTGCCCCAGTCCGGGAGGATCCCGCATGCCATGGAGCGGCTAGGCCCGTGAGCCATGGCCGCTGAGCCTGCGCGTCCGGAGCCTGTGCTCCGCCACGGGAGAGGCCACAGCAGTGAGAGGCCCGTGTACCACAAAAAGATAAAAAATTTTTAAAAATAAATAAATGTGAAAGTGCAGACTTTACAAATATAATATACAATATAGTTATATCATTATGTGACTACAGAATAGGTTAAAGACTATCCTAGGAGATGGAAATTTCGTGGGGTAGAGAATGCAGACCAAAGTCATTTCATCTACTCCTGACACATCAACCAGCATCTTGATGCTGCCAGCTCAAATCTGTTTCCAGCCTTGACCTTCCTTCTCCAGAACTCTAGTTAGTCACTCCTAGCAGGATCCTCCATTGGCAATTTAAAATAAACATGGTGGAGCCAACAAATCATCTCCCCACTCCGCCTGCCTTCCCTCCTGACCTGTGAGCTCCATGACTGACACCATTTTTCTTGTCATCCAGGTTTATAACCTATCATTCTTGCCTTCTCCTTCTCCTTTGCTTTCCACCTCCAAGAGTCACCACAAAGCTGCCAAATTCTTCCCCTGGAGGACCTGTCATCTACACTTCCTCCTGTCCATTCCCATTGCTCTACTCTGATTCAGTCCCACAGCTTCTGGCCTGGCTGCCTCCAAAGAGGTCCTTCCAAAACTTCCTGCTTCCTGTCTCAACCGTTCCAGCTGATGCTGCCTAGCATGTCCCCACCACATTCAAAATACTTGGCCTGGTGTGGAAGGCACCAAACTCCCAGTCTTGGTTCCCACTATTCTTCTACATAGCCCTGTGTTCCAAACAAATGGAAAAAATGGGCCAATTAATATTCTCCATATATGCCTCTAGCCTTGCCCACAATTGTGCCTCTTTGCTCATGCTCCTCCTTCACACTTTGCTGGTCCTCAGCCACACCAACTGACACATCACGCTCACTCACTGTCCTTGGGAGGAGTCTGTCTAGGTGGAATGAATTCTCTCTCCTCTGAACATTAAGACTTCGGCATATAAAATACCATTATGATTCTCCCCTCATCCAGTTTTATATGACAGTGATTTTTCTCTTTATCAGTTGTTTTTACAAATTGCAAAAATAGGACTTCCCTCGTGGCACAGTGGTTAAGAATCCGCCTGCCAAGGGAGGGGACACCGGTTCGAGCCCTGTTCCAGGAAGATCCCACATGCCGCGGAGCAACTAAGCCTGTGTGCCACAACTACTGAAGCACACGTGCCTGGAGCCCGTGCTCCGCAACAAGTCACTGCAATGAGAAGCCCGCTCACCACAAGTAGAGAAAAGCTCGTGCGCAGCAATGAAGACCCAATGCAGCCAAAAATAATAAATAAATAAAATAAAAAATATTTTTTAAAAATTGCAAAAATAAAAATATTCACAAAAGTTAAATACTGAAGTTCATAAACTAAAAAGTCCCCTCTACTGCCCAGATGTATTACTACTGAACATTTAATGTGTGAATCCTTTTAGATTTTTTCAAACGCACAAACTTATATTTTTCTTTTATAAAAATAGGATATTGTTATAATATTGTTCTGCAACCAACTTTTAAAAATTAACATGTGACATACATATCTATTTTGTTCTTTTCATAGTAGCAAGGGGATAATTTAATAATAATGATGATGATAGCTACTGTTTATTGACTGCTTGCTCTAGGTCATTCAATGAGCTAAATGCTAATGAGCTAAATGCTTTATAGGTGTTGCCGCATTTCATACACTCAACAACCCAAGGAAGTAACTGCCATCACCATCCCCATTTACGGCTGAGGACACTAGATGCTTAGAGAGGGTGACTTGCCCAAGGGTCACAGACAAGAGGGGAGCGGAATTCAACCCATACAGTCTGACTCCAGGGCCTGCATTATTAACCACTATACCGTCCGTCTTGCCAACATATACACTTCTCCTTTGCCAAGTGGTAAATTTCTTACATCTTTTTTTCTCCTCTTTACATTACTCAGAATATCTGTTTTTTCAAAAACTTTGTACTGAATGTATGAATGAATGAAACTTTCCCCATATATCTTACCAATATCTTTAAACTTTCTTATAAGAAAATACATCCAATTATGCCAGATCAGTTTTCTTTCAATTTGTAAGATATGAAAAGTATTTAACTGACATGAATGCCGAATGAATCATAGTAAAGGACTTCCCTGGTGGCTCAGTGGTTAAGAATCCGCCTGCCAATGCAGGAGACACGGGTTTGATTGCTGGTCCGGGAAGATCCCACATGCCGCAGAGCACCTAAGCCTGTGCACCACAACAACTGAGCCTGTGCTCTAGAGCCCAGGAGCTACAATTACTGAGCCCACGCACCGTAGAGTCTGCGCGCTGCAACTACTGAGCCCACGCACCACAACTACCGAAGCCTCTGCGCTCTAGGGCCCAAGTGCCGCAAATACTGAGTCCACATGCTGCAACTACTGAAGTCCACGCACCTAGAGCCCATGCTCTGCAACAAGAGAAGTCACCGCAATGAGAAGCCCACGCACCACAACGAAGAGTAGCCCCTGCTCGCCGCAACTAGAGAAAGCCTGTGCGCAGCAACGAAGACCCAATGCAGCCAAAAATAAAAAAATAAAATGAATAAATTTTTTAAAAATTAAAAAAATCATAGTAAAGACATTGCCAGGAAAACTCTAAATTCTTTTATATATTATAGGGTAACTGAATTTGTTCCTCCCTCCTCTAGGTATCTCTTGACCCCCACAAGAGAACCTTAAACATCTTCTTATAAATTTAATATATGTTTAATATCCTCTTACATACTTAATAAAGTATATAAGTTTAGCATGGTGCAGTGTTAGGTAAGCACATGTACCCTGGAGCATGGGCTCATATTCTGGCTCCACCAATTAGTTTTGGTGTGACTTCAAGAAAACTATTAATCTCTCTAAGACATGGTTCTCAATTTACAAAGTTGACACTAATAATAACACTGATCTCATTGGCCTATTCTGAAAATGCAAATGAAATAATCCATGGAACGTGCTTAACAAAGTGTCTGATATATACCAAACACTCAATAAATCTTAGCCATTAGTATTGAGGGTAGGGCAGGGTTCTGTGAAACATGGCCATAGTAACAAAGGAAGATTATTTTTCAAGCCCTGAATATTTAAAATGCTGGGTCGTTCTTACTGAGATCATTAGGAGTTGGTTCTACTTTAGATTCACAAATGCTTCTGGGCTCTTAGACTTCCTCTTTGGAGCACTCTCTTATTCAACCATGGTCACTACTGATTATATTAGAGACTCACCATAACATTCTGAAAGCTATTATATTCAGACCTGGATTATTGTTGAAAAATACTACCAAAAGGATGTAGTGAACAGCATGCATATTGGCTTTTCAATTATATATTTATTTATTTTAAAAATTAAAAAAGCAAAATCCCCAAAAATGCAGCATAATTCAAAACACTGCTCAGAGCCTTAGTGAAGACCCATGCCAGATAACACAGTTGGCTCATCTGAATTACAATCACACATGTGATTTTTCTGTTTAATTTAGGTTGAAGAGGTCACTGAAACTTTGCTGCTGATACTTGTGTTCAGCATAGAGGATTCTAGAGTAAGATATTCCCAGATTTTGGAGGCTGTTTTTTAGGACGAAATGAATAAATACACCAGTATAAAATGGATAGGTTGACCATTTGCAGAATGCTACTTTGTAAGGGATGTTTGCAAACTTTCTTTCCATGTACTCAAGGCACTTAGGGCAATGACCATCTAGGTTCAGAAAGAAAAAATACCTAAAGAGCTATAACCCAATCAACTTCTGTGAACAAAGAATCTTTTAGTAAATGACTGGATATCTACACAGAGTTGAGGCACAGAACATCTCACTCTGTCTGGGGCAGAGGGTGCTGTGATGAGCTGGCAGGAGCATTCTGTTCTACCTGGTAGGCGCATTCTGATAATGGAGTTATCACAGTTCATTGACATCTCACATTTAAGGCCATCCAGTCGTCCCAGCCCTGACTCTGTACATCTGGCTTGCCAGGCAAACTGTCCTGCAGCAAGAGGGATACAGCCACCTGCTATCACAGGATTCTGGTTCCTCTGGTACACTGTTCCAGCCATAAGTTTATAAACCACCTTCTGGTTTAGGTGTCAGCCCTTCCTGACTTAAGTTACAATAAATCAGGCCCCCTCCTGAGCCTATTCAAATTAGTTTGCAATCAAAACTCAATTTTCCACTGGAAAAGTGGTGAAAATAGCACAGGGGCCAAGGTCAAAAAGACTGGGTATCAATCTTGGCTCTGCCACTTACTAGCCTTGAGTAAGTTTTACTGCACCTCCCATGCCTAAGTTTCACCACCAATAGGTGGGTAAAACAGTGACTCCCCTTCATTAACGCTGCCTGAGCATTGGGCAATCCTTCCCTGGAGTAGTTCTGGTTACTGTTTTTCTTCTTTAAAAGTCATACACGCTCACTGAAGAAAAACTGCAAAGCAAAGAAAGTACAAAGAAGAGGCGGAAAAAAGACTGCTTCAAATCCCACCATCCAACGGTAATCTCACTAATGTTTTGTCATATTTCATTTGTCATTTTGCTATGTACGTTTTATGACATATTTTAAAAATAGTTACCAAATATAGAAAAAGTGTAAAAAAAAAGTCATTAACTCTACCGCCCAGAGCCAATCAATTCTATTATTTTCGCATGCTTCCTTCCAATGTTTAGGCTAGGGATCTGAAAAAATGTAATTGATAGTGGCCAGACTGAATCCTTTTTTTTCAGGTAAATATGCTATATTTCTACAAAGCACATTCTTCTTTTAATAAAACATTACTTACTGTTTTTACCATCCCTAAGAGTCATGCTTCTGGTATAACAGATATTCAATCTTCTTCCACTGCTGGATACAAAAGGAGAGTATTGATCTAGAAAAAATTTAAAATTCAACAACAAATTAATGAACATCAAGCTTACTAACAAAAGAAAATGTAGAGGTCCTATATCAGCAGCTCAAATGTGTTTTCTTTGTTCTATTCATTGCTTTAAATTTATTTTTAAAAAAGTTTTTTTAAAAGCTATTTTCTTCTTTTTAAAATATTTATTTATTTATTTTTGCCTGCCTTGGGTCTCAGTGGCGGCACGTGGGATCCTTCGTTGCGGCACGCGGGCTTCTCTCTAGCTGTGGCACGTGGGCTCCAAAGCGCAAGGGCTCAGTAGTTGTGGCTCGTGGGCTCCAGAGTGCATAGGTTCTGTAGTTGCAGTATGTGGGCTCTCTAGTTGTGGCGCGTGGGCTCAGTAGTTGCAGTGCGTGGGCTTAGTTGCCCTGTGGCATGTGGGATCTTAGTTCGATGCCCTGACCAGGGATCGAACCCATATCCCCGAATTGGAAGGCAGATTCTTAACCACTGGACAACCAGGGAAGCCCTCTCATTGCTTTAAATTTAAATTAGACACTTTCATTTACGGCTCAGGAAATTTTATATGAAAAATATCCCAGTTTCTCTTGAAAATCAGAATATTTGCAGCCTCAATTCTCATTCTCTGGTTACATAAACTGCACAGTGGTCACCTTTTTTGACAGGACAAATGCATTCCAGGTCACCCAAATCCTCACCACTCACTATTTTTCTTTTACCTGGCCTCTTTTACTCTTCTCTGTTACTGGTCCGCCCCAGACATTTGTGTGTTCACCCTCTGTTAGACAATATCCAGGAGCTACAGAGTAGCTAAATTGAAGCAATTTATTCTGAAACTCCTCACTGTGCTAGTTATAAATTTTAAAAAGGAAAGTGAGAGTAAGAGGACACTCCATTCTAAAAATGCTAAGTCCAGGCTTAGGAATACCAGATGGGGTATAGTTAGATGCATTTATTTAATGTAAAAGGACCAAATGAGGACACAGCACAAATCTCCAAATATAGTTTTATATTTTAAGCTTTCAATGTAACCTTCTTGAATGAATCTAGAAATTTATTATTAGGATTATTATTATAAGATCCCAATAACAGGATCCTATAATAATAATCCTAATAATAATAAAGGGATAAATGGATTCAATTTTTTTTTTTCTGTTTGCTCCAAAGATCAGAAACAGCCTGAGGAAACATTATGGAGCAAATTTGGGAGAGCTCAGATTTTGCCAATTTAGAGGGAAGAACTTCTTAACGGAGAACTGACTGAAACTGTAATTAACTAACGAATTTTCATTATGAATTTCCAGCTTCCTGAGGTGTTAGGAGGCTGGGCAACAACTCAGCAGGGATGCTGAAGCAGGGATGCACGCGTGTGGCAGCCAGGATGAATCTCTCATAGGCCCCCCACCCCCACCCCGTGCCCAGATTCTATGATACAATGAAGTACCTAGGTGTCTAGCTAGTCAGAAATTTGATCACAGAATAGAAAAAGAGAGGAGGAACTAACTCAACAATAAATCATGGGTAACCCAAGGGAATCTGAGCATCTCTGGCGCTCTGTCTTTAGTCTCCAGGACCAAGGAAGTTGCTGCAGGTACAGAGGATACAACAAAGTAGGCCACAAGGAGTGGTGAATAAAAGAAGTTGGAAGGAAATGAAAAATAAATTAAAAAAAAAAAGTTGGAAGGGATATCAGCATGGGATGCGGGGAGAACTTGTGTTTGCTTGAAAATAATTCCTTCTTTACATTACGCTGTTAGGTGATAAGTTATATTTAATGGGTTAAAGGGTGTTGATTGGCGCACCCATGTTATGTGAGGAGCTCTACTTCACACTAAAAAACACTTTAGCAGAGGAAGGTGTCAATCACTGACAGAAGAAAAGGGAGGTAGGAGTGGCATAAAGAAAGAAAAGCGGGAGTTCCCTGGTGGCCTAGTGGTTAGGATTCTGGGCATTCACTACTGTGGCCTGGGTTCAATCCCTGGTTGGGAACTGAGATCCCATAAGCCGTGTGGCACAGCCAAAAAAAAAAAAAAAAAAAGCATGTTCAATGATTATTCATAAAATCTTGATAAGCAGAAGAAAGAGAAAAGCATTCCATACCTTGTGTCTGGATTTTGAAAACATCAGTCATAGCTTTCTCCTTGAGGATGAGCCCCAGAGCTGCCTGGCATAAAAATTCTTTGGCTGTGGTCTTCCGATGGGGCAACAGTTCTTTGCGGTGCTGAGGGATGAAATCAGTGTGCACGTTCCCAGCTTCAAACTCTGGGTGGCCAGACAGTTTGAGGAGGAAGTCAATGTTGGTGTTCAGCCCAACAATCTAAGGGGGAAAAAAAAGCCGATGTCCCCAGTGAGTGGGGAAAACAACATATTCAGAAAAACATTTCTATGGCATCTGCTCTTTCTACTAAGTATTTTCTACTATGAATAACCCTCAGAAAGAACAAAATAAAACGAAAAAACCCACTTCACCATCACTATACATCCGCACACAACACTATGTAATTTACTATGATAAAGACAATGTAGGAAATGGTGTTGGGTAGGTAGTGTGGAGATGTTTAATTGACTCAGATTAGGAAAGCAAGTAAACGTTAAGAAACTTAAGTGAGATTTACTTGCAAGATATCGAAGACTTGCCGCTCAGAACACACCCACGAAATAGGAAAACCACAGAGTAAGATTGCTGCACTGGGGATGGGTAGGATCATACGACCTGAAAAAAGCTTCCTTCCAACACTAAAATCCAACTTTGACACATTGATATAAAAATTTAAAAAGGTATAAAATTAACCCCAATCCACCCAATAAATAGGATCCCAGGCAAAACTGCTATCTGAGCCTTGGGTTCATTCATTCATTCACTCATTCATCCATTCATTCATTTATTTTATAGCCATTTACTGAGTGCCTTTTAGGTGCCAGGCCCTGACCTGGATACTGTGGACGCAGTGAGGAACAAAACACAGTGAGGAACAAAACACAGTCCTTGCCTCCACATTCAAGGGACACATGACAGCAATATCTATAAACAAATATCTAATATAATGGCAGGTGATATGAAGAAAAAGAAGGCTGGCTAAAGGAAGAGAGAACGCAAAGGGTTCTGTGGGGTGGCCTGGAGGACTCTGAGGGTCACAGTGAGCAGGGCTCAGGATGGTGAGGAGGCAGTCATGTGGGGGAAGAATATTCTGGAAGGGAGAACGGGAACACATGGCTCCATGCTGGGGTGTCTAAGGAGTAGCAAAGAGGCCAGTGTGGGTGGAGCCACAGAAAAAGGAAGTTTGATCAAATTCACGATATATAATAATTTGAATATCATGGGTTAATAAGAAGTCCTTCTATGAAGCTAAATCAATGTGGTACGGGACTTACTGCACCAAGGAAATGAATGGCTACAGAAAAGCAACAAACTCTTTTAAATGGATAAGACTGAACATAATTATCTTCCTTCACAGAAAATAACACCAGACTATAGGCCACACGCGTGTCGTGGCCTCATCTACAGGATGAATAGAAATTTCATACTGAGGTTAACACTGATGCTAATAGTTTTAGTCTTGCAATCTTTCTTTTCTAGCTGAAATTAAGAAGTCCTCAAACTCTATTCTGACCCATGGGAAATTCTCCCATGTGAAATTATTCTGTTAGTGACATATGGGTAATTGGAGGAAATAAGTTGACAAGGACAAAGTTGACCAAGCTTGGCTGTAGAGATGCAGAGAACAACAGGGCCACTGACACAGCCCCAGGTCACTCACACTGTACTGTCGAAGGCTGTACTGCAGTTTCGTCAAGGCTGCCTGGCGATCTGCAGCCCACACAACCAGCTTTGCAATCATGGGGTCATAATGCACTGAAACTTCATCTCCTGAAATTGAAAAACCACAGTAACCAAAGTTAAAGAGAGAAAATATGATAAGTAAGACATTCTCCTGGGGCTTTACGTACATTTCACACTTAATCCTCACAAACTCCTGCACCACAGATATCCTTATCACCATTTTATTCATTAGGAACTGAGGCTCACGGGGGTTTAAAAACAGAAGCTGTTAAGGAGGGTGTGGCCATCCAAGAGCACCACGCCCCAGATAGTCATTCAATGACACACAGGCTGGTTTTCCTCATCTTATCTTCGTCTGAACCTTCTTTTCCCTTCTCATTTTGGGAAGTCAGTACAAACTCCCTCTACCTATCATATCACAATCACTTCTGTCTTTGGCATTTCCTTCCCTCCACCCCCTCAGTTTCCTCATCAGAAAAAAAGGACAATAATTCCTCTATCCTATATGCTTGTTGGGAGGATTGACAATCAAGTGTCAAATGCCATACCTGGCAGAGCTGATAAACAAACAGCAGCTGTCATTACTGTGACCAGAGTCTCAGAGAACAAGGATGTGAACCATGCACATCTCACTGGTTAGAATGGTTCAAGACAAAAGGATGTGGTGTATTACATAGAATACTGTTCTAGGACCTTTCTGTGGTTTTGACAGGCCACTGGACCCCTCTGAACCCCAGAGTCTTCATCTGTAGAATCAAGGGGTTAGATCACACTTCCTTATCCACCCATCCATCCACCCACCCACCTACCAACACATATTGAACACCTTCTAGGTCTAGGGTTGAGCAAAGTCCTGCAATTATAACATAGAAGACACAGTCCCTCTCTTAAGACTCTTATAGTCTAATGGAGAAGCTAGACAACGAGTAAAAGATCATCATAAGATAATATAAAAGGGCAATGCCCAAGGAATACACGAGGGACTCAGGGAACACAAAAGAGGAGGGTTGGGGAAATCTTCCTAGACTAGATTATCCTCCTCAGTGCCAGGATGTGAATCTGGGAGTCTGTTTTAGAATTATATCTCTGTTATCCTTTGAGCACCTTTAATAAAGTATATTGCAAGCTTTGCTTGCCTCACAGATTCCTTTTTTCTATTGCAATTTCCCTCTTCTCTCTATGATGTGCCGCTGATATGAAAAAATTTACTGACTACCAAATCTTGCTGTGGGTTAGCCAGAACTCTCAAAATGCTGCCAGTTTATCATTAAGAAGTCCTCATTCATTTTGGCTTTCCAGACCCTATACAATTTGCTTTCATTCTGTATCTCCAGCCATATCTCCAACTACTCACTGTCCTGAACCCTTTTCTCCAGCCACATATTTTCTCACAGTTCTTCAAACACATCTTTAGTTAAATCCTCTTTTCTTTACCTTTCTGTATGCTGTTAAATCTGCCTACTCAAATCCACTCCAGACTTCCCCTTAGAAGCGTGTCCTGATTACACCAGCCTAACATAACCTGTTATTCTGAGAATTGCTGTATTTTATCACTCACCATCTGTATAACTTCTCTGGCAACTAAAGTTAAGGTGGCAGTAGACAGTGGTGGCTCAGAGCATAAAACCTGGAGCCAGAATGACTGGGTCTGAATCTTGGCTCCAAGGGTGACCTTGGACAAGTCACTTCTCTGTGCCCTGGCTTCCTCATCTGGAAAATGGGAGTGATAATAACATCTATTCATAGGGTAGTTCTCATAGTTAAAGGAGCCCAGGTAGAAAAATCACCTAGAACAGTGCCTGTACATAGTAAGTACTAAATAACTGTTATGACCATCGTTATTAGTCATATGTGAATCGTGATAGTTCTTGCACTGTCATTTTTTTTCTTTTCTTTCTTTTATTTATTACTGTTTAGCTCGCACTAAATTTATTTATTAATTTTTCAGCTTGACTTTCAGTACCTTGAAGGCAGAGTGCCTTGGACATAGCAGTTATCAGTCACCTTAAATTATATGTGGAACTAGGCAAAGTAAAAAATATAAAACAGTACCCACAAAATATTTGTTGCTTAGGCTTCACTAAGTGCTGCTGCATTTCAAAAAAGAGAGTAGTACTGCTTTAAAATACTAGTTATTCTTTAAAAATGACTATTCCAGAAGGAAAAGTAAAGATTACAGAGAAATCAATTAAATCCTTTATTTTTAAAGCACATTAGATATATCCACAAGACATAGGGAAAAGACCCCATACAAAACCAATAATGTACTAACAACTTTTAAACACTGAGACTTTTTGCTTTATTTCACTTTACCTTGCCGTACTCCAGTTTCAATCCTAGTGGCAAGGTCTGCTCGAGGGGTGGAGAGATGCACTAATGGTCCAGCCCCTGGCATGAAGTTATTGTTAGGATCTTCTGCATATATTCTAGCTTCAAAGGCATGGCCTCGCAGAGTTATCTCTTCCTGGCTCAAAGGAATCTTCTCTCCTGCTGCAATCTGGTAAAAGAAGAGTATGTGCTTCTTATGAATATCCACCTTCTAGCAGCTATGAGACTTAGTCGACGGTCTTATCCTTTTCTACGTAAAATGTACATCAGGACTT
Source organism: Grampus griseus (assembly GCF_964374135.1). Lineage (NCBI taxonomy): Eukaryota > Metazoa > Chordata > Mammalia > Artiodactyla > Delphinidae > Grampus > Grampus griseus. Next base: position 59,948,593 of record NC_138998.1, read on the forward strand.
TATAATGAAGCCAAATAAAAACTCTTATTTTATCCACCTACTCGAGTATTGGGCAAAAGCAAAAGTAGATTAAAAAACAGATGCAGCTTGAAAATACTGTACTTATTACAATGGGTTTCTAGAATTTTTAAATAGAGAAAACAGGCAAACCAATGACTAAATCACAAATATAAGTATCAGTGCTTTTTCAATATAATGAAAACTGAAATTTCTTACTGGCAAGATATTCTCAGTTTTCATTTAAAACATTAGCACTCAGTTACCAAATCAAGCTTTTTTATAGTAAATTATTAGTTGGTGTTTAGGACTATTTTCACAGCTATGCCTAAAGCGTGGCATTAGTCATCTTTGTCATCTTCATCACCAAGTGATCAAGCAAAACAGAGGAACATGATGTTCTTAAAATTTTGTTATGTTTATTGCAAGATACCAGATTATAAACAGGATGATCAGCATTGTTTACCACTACTGATATTATTATTATTTTGGCTCTTATATACTAATACAACAAATCTCTCTTCAACTAATATAACTTGGAAAAGGCTATTGGAGGGCACACTGTCACTCTCTTCTCTCTTCCCTTAAGTTTTCCTCCAAGATGAGAAAACGACAAACTGAGATGGCAAAAGATACAGGGAAAAACTCTAACTGAGCAGCACACTGAACTAGACAGGTAAGTGTAAAACAAGCAAAGGTCTCATCTCTTTAAATCTGTAGATAAGAAAAATCAGGAACCACAACAGTGAAAATGAAAGGAAAATGGACTAAATTGAATGGCTTTATGCCATGGTGTTTGGAACCAAAGACTCTGCAGCCGTATTGCCTGGGTTCAAATTCTGTCTCTATACTTATTCTGTTCCGGGCATACTCATATTCTGGGTAAGTTTCTGTAACCTCTTAATGCTTCAGAGAAAAATGCCTGGCATAAAGTAAGCACTATGTAAGTGTTAGCTATTATCATTTCATTCTTATCCTTTATAATAAAATACTCTTTAATGTTCTGATAAAGAATTCTATTTCAAAAAAAAATAGAATTCTATTTGTTTTAGTATAAAAAGGAAAAGAATGACCATATGTCCGTATTCTAAGATGTGATCTTATTGCTGACTACATAGCGCAATTTCAACCTGGCTATCTTTGCCTATCTGTTTTCCTCTGAAGTTGGTTTCTATATGGGCCCAGAAGAGACTGACCCAACCATGCCTCTGGGTACTTAGAAAATGGTACCATCTGAGTTCTCTGGGGCTTAGACATTGACTCTTTGGAAGCCCCGGACCTTGGATATTTCACCAGCCTCTCCTGAAACCACTAACCATCTGAACCTGCAGCTGGGTGCTCACATCATTGCACCCTTGCTCTAGGAAGCTGGTGACTCCACAGACAGGTCCTGGAGCTTGAACTCTTGCCTCACCACATGGAGAGGCCCCTTGTTTTACCTCTGTTTGGAAGCCAGACTCCAAAGTACCTTGAACACTGTAAACAGGGTCCAATGGCATCCCTAAGTTCTAGAAACCCTCCCCAGATGATAAAACCCTATTTTTCTTTCTAGAGCTCTTACAGTTTCTTGACTTGCAGAATAAATGTCTGCTCGTCCCTCTAATGTCCAAAAGCTTTCTCCTCTTTAATCCTTGGAAACCCTTTATCCTTCATGATTTCAAAATTCTGGACTCTCGTGGTTACCGCTTCAGAAAAAAATATTCTTTTCCTTGAATTCTGGAAACATAAGCACTCTTTCCAAAAGTTTCTAAACCCACTACAGTTTTCCTGACACTTACTAACACTTACTAGCCTGATGTGCCTGGTTTTCATTAGCTCCCAATGCCCAGAAGGCCCAGAATAATCTTATGGCTTAATTAAAACCACCAATCATCTCCAAAGAACCAGCAAAAGGAACGTTATATTATTGTCCACAGAAGTTCTGCAAAGACAAAATTATCAAAATAATCACGACTTTAGCATCACAACGTGGAAAAAATAATTTCGTTTCAGGATATATAAAGAACCAAGAATCCTACAGAGATCAAGAATATTCATACTACTTAAAAACATTTTTTATATTAAACAACAGGTTGTAAAAATCTACTGTTTTCAATAAAGAGAACAAAACAGACTAAGTTATTATCATTAATATTTGAAGGAATAAGCTTGTAGAACTCAGATTCAGGCCAGTGAAGAACAGCTGTAGACTTAAGATTTCAGTAAAATTCAGTAGATGTGTCACAGAAATGTTAAAGTGCTTTAAAATTTTCTAAACGTTTACTCTGAGTGGCTACATTTATCCCTTCATGGGCCATCAACAGTCTGTCAGCACTTGCACGTGGACCCCTCTGTTAATCTAGACCCTTCCCTTGGCTCTTCATTCCCATCTTTTCCTTAGCTTATTTCACCTTGGCTAGCATCTGTCCTGCCTCTAAAATCTCATGATGGCCTGGACCTGAATGATGTAGTCTCAGGGCACAAGGTTTTGTGTTGAGACAGTGTGGTCACAAGCAAGCCTCAGTGACAGCAGTTCGCCTGCTGGCTGCCCCATGTCTAAGGGGGAAAGATGGTAAGTGACAGATTAGGAATCTGAGTCCATAAAGTGCATCAAATGTAATGCCACCTTTAACCTCCCATTTTCCTATCCTCATGACAACCACTAAGAATTGAACCCTTGTCCAAAGCAATGCCTCCTTTTAAGAGGTTTTAAGAAGGGAATGTATTCTCGACACTGATTTTTTTTTTTTTTTTTTCCCGGTACGCGGGCCCCTCACTGTTGTGGCCTCTCCCGTTGTGGAACACAGGCTCCAGACGCGCAGGCTCAGTGGCCATGGCTCACGGGCCCAGCCGCTCTGCGGCATGTGGGATCTTCCCGGACCAGGGCACGAACTCGTGTCCCCTGCATCGGCAGGCGGACTCTCAACCACTGCGCCACCAGGGAAGCCCCTCGACACTGATTTTTTTTTTTTTTTTGACACTGATTTTTAACAGAAAAATTACTCCCACCCTAAGCTGCCATTCCACCAAGTCAGTTCCTGTGATCATCTCAGTAACAGGATGTTCCACTTGCAGCCTTGTATTCATCTCCATGAAGTAGAAATTGTGCTTTGAGTCCATAATAAACTCCACGGTTCCTAAATACAAAATACAGTGGGTCACATTTCAACAGTATATAATCAGTAGGAATCAAAATCTTTCTTGATAGATTATATCAAGTTTTACAGCTGCCTTCATTCAATGGTAAACATTTTGCATTTCATGAAGAAAACATCTCACATTTTGCAGCAGCAAATGATTCTCAATCAAAAATATGGAGCCACATGAAATTTAACAATAGAAAAGTATATCTGAGGTTTCAAGCAAATGGTAAGCCCAGGTTATGAATCAGTCTCAACTGTTGTAGCAGTTAGAACATGGTTGGACCATGTGTTACTGCTTCTGTGTACCAAGATCCCTGGAAACCTCACTGTGACATCCCATCTCACTCTAACTCTGTGGAGGAAAACACAACATTTTTTTCTCCTGACTGTGCGCTTTGGAAGTGTCTTTAAAAGTCCTTTTTCTAGTGACCCACTGGGAGATTACTTAGGAACTAACACTATGTTAGTCTTATCTAGTGACATTCTATTAAGTACTACACTTCCCCCAACTTTATTAAGGTATAATTCCAGACAGTAAAATTTATCTATTTTAAATATTGTGTGCTGAGTTTCAGCAATTGAATACAGTCATATAACCCCCACCACAATGAAAATACAACATACTTCCATCATCCAAAACATTCCCTTGTTCCCTTTGCAGTCAGTCCCTTCCCCAGGCCCCAGCTCCAGTCAATCACTGGTCTGCTTTCTATCACAGTTTTTTTCTAGAATGTCACATAAATGAAATAATATAGTATACAGTCTTTTGTGTTTGAATTTTTTTCACTTAGCCTAAGGCTAATTCCATATAATTTAAAACTTGCTTTTCAAACTGTGGATCACAACCTATTAGTGGATTGTAAAAATTTAGTGAAGACTTCCAGTTTCTTGCCCAGCATGGAAGGAACTTAGAAGTTGCCATTCCATTCTGACAACAAGAAAATGCTGAATAAGATGAAAAATCAACAACTCTTCTTAGATGCGTCACAGACATGAGGTTACAAGGCAAGCCGCTGCCCCCCAAATTAGAGAGACAGAAAGGTGAAAACAGAGATTCACAACTTATTGGAACAGAAACCCATGAGCAAAAACCTCTGTGGGAACACATACTGGAGAAGGAAAACCTGGACTGTAATTGACAAATTGCTGGAGGCTCAGTGTGGACAGTTCCAAGAGTTAAAAACTCCAGGGGGGACCAAGTTATAGGGAGCTCCGAACACTTTTATAAGTTTTACCTCCAGAAGCTCTACCAGGTCCTCACAGTGAACATTGGAGAAAAAAACCCCTTGAGTTCCCAGCAGTGGGAGGGGAAAACGAACCATATGAAGTATGCCAGAGTTCTGTTCTTCTGAACAAGATCCGTCCTTAAGAGAAACTATTTTATTACAGCCTAAACTATTGGGATTTTATCAGGGCCTAATTAATGTAATTGAGGGAAGAGAAATACACAACTCCAGCCATTCTGTCCCACATAAGGGAATAAATAAAAAAAAAATAAACAAAAACCAACTGAAAAACACTGATGAAGTTCACAGTTCAGAGCGCAAGCTCACCAAAAGACTTAGACTAAATCACAGGTCTATAGAACATTTCACCTTCCCTGTACCTAACCACTACACTACTAAAGACCTATTTACCACAGTTCCTTTTACCTGGTACATCAACGTCTGGCTATCAAGAACAAATTACACGGCATCCTAAGAGGCAAAAAACACAGTTTAGAGAGACTGAAAAAGCATCATAACCAGACTCAGATATGATAGAATTATAGTTATCATAATTATCTGATATCATAATTATCTGATAATTATAATTATATAATTATCTGATATCATAATTATCTGATAGAATTTAAAAACCCTTTAATTAATATGTTAAGGGTTTTAATGGAAAAAGTACACAACATGTAAGAACAGTTAAATATAAGTAGACATGGAATTTTTTTTTTTTTTTTTTTGCGGTACGCAGGCCTCTCACTGTCGTGGCCTCTCCCATTGCGGAGCACAGGCTCCGGACGCGCAGGCTTAGCGGCCATGGCTCACAGGCCCAGCCGCTCCGCAGCATGTGGGATCCTCCCGGACTGGGACACGAACCCGTGTCCCCTGCATCGGCAGGTGGACTCTCAACCACTGTGCCACCAGGGAAGCCCAGACATGGAAATTTTAAGAAAGAAAAAAAAAATTCTACAGATCAAACATACCATAAGAGAAATGAAGAATGCCTTTGATGGACTTATCAGTAGATTGCACACAGCCAAGGAAAGAATCTCTGAGCTTGAGGATATGACAACAGAAACTTCCAAAATTAAAATCAAAGAGAAAAAAGACTGAAAAAAAACAGCACAGAATATCCAAGAACTGTGGAGAACTAGAAAAGGTGTAACATGCATAATGGGAATACCATTAGATAAGTAAAGAAAGGAACAAAAGCAGTATCTGAAGCAATAATGACTAAAAATTAATGTTGGACACTGAATCACTGATCCAGGGAGGTCAGAGAACACAAAGCAGGATAAATGCCAGAAAAACTATACCTAGGCAAACTATACCTATAATATCATTTTCAAAGTACAGAAAATCAAAAATCCTGAAAGAACCCAAGGAAAAAAACACACCTTATTTATAAAGGAGAAAAGATAAGAATTACATCTGACTTCTCCTCAGAAACCATGCAACCAAGGACAGCAGAGTGAACTATTTAAAGTGTTGTCTAAAAAAACCATCAAGGGCTTCCCTGGTGGCACAGTGGTTAAGAATCCGCCTGCCGGGCTTCCCTGGTGGCGCAGTGGTTGAGAGTCCGCCTGCCGATGCAGGGAACACGGGTTCGTGCCCCAGTCTGGGAAGATCCCACATGCCACGGAGCGGCTGGGCCCATGAGCCATGGCCGCTGAGCCTGCGCATCCGGAGCCTGTGCTCCGCAACGGAAGAATCTGCCTGCCAATGCAGGGTACACGGGTTCGAGCCCTGGTCCGGGAAGATCACACATGCCGCGGAGCAACTAAGCCCATGCGCCACAACTACTGAGCCTGCGCTCTAGAGCCAGCAAGCCACAACTACTGAAGCCTGCGTGCTTAGAGCCCGTGCTCCACAACGAGAAGCCACCACAACGAGAAGCCCGTGCACCGCAACGAAGAGTAGCCCTTGCTCGCCACAACTAGAGAAAGCCTATGTGCAGCAACGAAGGCCCAACACAGCCAAAATAAATAAATGAATGAATAAATAAATAAATTTCAAAAATCTATCAAGAAACTCAGCCAAGTATACAAAAAAAATCATCAACCTATAATTCTGTATCTTGTTAAGTTATCCTTCCAAAGTGAAGGAGAAATAAAGACTATCTTAGATAAACAAAAATTGAGAGAGTTTATTGGCAGTAGACCTGCCCTGCAAGAAATGTTAAAAGAAGTTCTTCATAGAGAAGGAAATGAAATAGGGTCAATAATCCAAGATGTAACAATACTTAATGTTTACGCATCTGAAAACAGGGTGTCAAAATACATCAGGTAAAAACTAAGAACTGCAAGAATAAATAGATGAATCCACTAATCAATTGGAGACTTTAATACCCCTCTATTAGAAATGGACAAACCCAGCAGGCAGAATATTAGTAAGGACATAGATGAACTCAATAGCACAGTCAATAAAATGGAATAATTGACATCTATAGACTAATTCATCCAACAACAGCAGATTACATATTGTCATACTTGCATGGAACAATCACCATGACAGAACACATTCAGGGCCATAAAAAAGACCTTAACAAATTTAAAAGAATAGATAACATATAATGTCTGCTCTCAGACCACAATTAAACTAAAAATCAGTAAATTGAACTAGAAATCATAACAGAAAGATAGCTGGAAAAAATCCCCCAATACTTGCAGATTAAACAACACACTACTAAATAACACGTGTCAAAGAAGAAATCTCAAAAGAAATCTAAAAATTGTTTAAACTAGATGAAAATGAGGATACAACTTTTCAAAATTTGTGAGATGCATAGAAAGCAGTACTTAGATGGCAAAGTATAGCATTGAATCCATATATTTGAAGAGAAGAAAGATCTAAAATTAATCTAAGCTTCTATTTTAGGAAACCAAAAAAGGAAAAGCAAATTAATTCCAAGGCAAACAGAAGAAAATAAATAATAGAGTAGAAATTCATGAAACTGAAGACAGAAAATAGAAAAAAAAAAATCAACAAAACCAAAAGTTGGTTCTTTGAAAAGATCAATAAAAGTGATAAGCCTCTAGACAGGCTATCTAAGAAAAAAAGAGGACAGAAATTACTAACATCAGACATGAAGGAAGGAACATCACTACAGACCTTATGAACATTAAAAGGATAATAAAGGAATATTATTAACAACATTATGCTCACAAATTTAATAACCTAGATGAAATGGGCCAATTCCTTGAAAGACATAATCTGCCAAAACTCACACAAGCAAAAAACAGACAATTTAAATAGGCCTATATCTATTAAAGAGATTGATAAATCATTAATAACCTTCAAAACAGAAAGCAGCAGGCCCAGATTGGGTCACTGGTAAATTCTACCAAACACTGAAGGCAGAATTTATACCAATTTTCTACAATCTCTTCCAGAACATAGAGTTTTTCCTAACTCATTCTATGAGGCCAGCATTACCTTAATACCAAAACCAAAGATGCTACAAGAAAACTACAGACCAATATCTCTTAAGAACACTGATGAAGCAATCCTCAGGAAAATATTAGCAAATCAAATCCAACAATGTATAAAAATCCCACCATGACCAGGTAGGATTTATCCCAGGTACGCAAGGCTGGTTCAACATTAGAAAATCAATTAGTGTAATCTATCACATCAATAGGCTAAAGAAAAACCATGTGATCATATCAATAAATTCAGAAAAAGCATTTGATGAAATCTAGTACCCAATTATAATAAAAACTCTCAACAAACTAGGAACAGAGGGGAACTTCCTCAATTTGATAAAGAAGATTTACAAAAACCTACAGCTAGCATCATACTTAATGGTGAGAAACTAGAAGCCTTCCCCCTAAGATCAGAAATAAGGCAAGGATGTCCACTCTCACCACTCCTTTTCAACATCATACGAGAAGTCCTATCTAATACAGTAAGACAAGAAAAGGAAATAAATGGTATATAGATTGGGAAAGAAGAAATAAAACTAACTGTTCACAGATGACTTGATCATCTTTATAAAAAATTCAAAAAAGTTGACCAAAAAACCTCCTGGAACTGATAAGTGACCACATCATTGTTGCAGGATACAAGGTTAATATACAAAAGTCAATTGTTTTCCAACATACCAGCAAACAAGTTGAATTTGAAATTAAAAACACAATACTATTTACATTAGCACACTCCCCCATGAAATAGGTATAAATCTAACAGAATATGTATAAGATCTACATGAGGAAACTATAAAATTCTGGTAAAAGAAGTCAAAGAAGAATTAAATAAATGGAGAAATATTCCATGTTCATGGGTAGGAAGACTCAACATTGTCAAGACATCAGTTCTTCCCAACTTGTTATATAGAGTCAATGCAACCCCAATCAAAATCCCAGCAAGTTATTTTGTGGATATCAGAAAACTGATTCTAACGGTTATACGGAGAGGCAAGAGACCCGAATAACCAACTCAGTCTGACAAAATGACAAAATGGGAAGACTGACACTATCTGAATTCAAGACTTACTATAAAGCTACAGTAATCAAAACAGTGAAGTACCAGTGAGAGAACAAATAGATCAGTGGAACAGAATAGAGAGTCCAGAAATAGACCCACATAAATATAGACAACTGACCTTTGACAAAGGAGCAAAGGCAATACAATGGAGAAAAAACAGTTTTTCAAGAAACGGTGCTGGAACAACTGGGCAACTACATGCAAAAAAAATCTCAACACAGACCTTACAAAAATTAACTCAAAATGGTTCAAAGACCTAAATGTAAAACACAAAACCATAAAACTCCTAGAAGACGACACAGGAAAAAACCTAGTTGACCTTGAGCATGGTGATGTCCTTTTAGATACAACAGCAAAGGCATGATCCATGAAAAAAATAATTGATAAACTGGACTTCGCTAAAATTAAAAACTTCTGCTTGGCGAAAGACAATGTCAACAGAATGCAAAAACTAGCCACAGACTGAGAGAAAATATTTGCAAAAGGTACATCTGATGAAGGACTGTTATCTAATATATAAAGAAACCTTAAAGCTCGAAAATAAGAAAGCAAACAACCCAATTAAAAAATGGGCAGGGCTCCCTGGTGGCGCAGTGGTTAAGAATCTGCCTGCCAATGCAAGGGACACGGGTTTGAGCCCCGGTCTGGGAAGATCCCACATGCCGCAGAGCAACTAGGCCCGTGAGCCACAACTACTGAGTCTGCGCGTCTGGAGCCTGTGCTCCGCAACAAGAGAGGCCGCGACAGCGAGAGGCCCGCGCACCGCGATGAAGAGGGGCCCCCGCTCGCTGCAATTAGAGAAAGCCCTCACACAGAAACGAAGACCCAACACAGCCAAAAAATAAATTAATTAATTAATTAATTAAAAAAAAAATATGGGCAAAGACCTGAAGAGACACCTCACCAAAGACATACAGATGGCAAGTAAGCATATGAGAAGATGCTCCATGTCGTATGTTATCAGGAAAATGCAAATTAAAACACTGAGATACCACTACACACGTATTAGAATAGCCATAATCTGGAACACTGACAATACCAAATGCTGGTGAGGATGTGGAGCAACAGGAACTCTCATACTCTGCTGGTGGAAATGCAAAATGGTACAGCCACTTTGGAACACTTTGGCAGCTTCTTACAAAACTAAACATACTCTTACCATGTGATCCAGCAATCATACTTCTTGGTATTTACCCAAATGAATTGAAGCTGTGTCTACACAAAACCCTGTACACAGATGTTTATAGTAGCTTTATTTATAATTACCAAACTTGGATGTCCTTCAGTAGGTCAGAAGATAAGTAAACTGTGGTACATCCAGACAATGGAATATTATTCAACACTAAACAGAAATGAGCTATCAAGCCATGAAAAGATATGGAGGAAACTTAAATACATATTACTAAGTGAAAGAAGCCATCCTGAAAAGACTACATACTGTATGATTCCAACTATGTAACATTTTAGAAAAGACAAAACTATAGAAGCAATAAAAAGATCAGTGGTTGTCAGGGGTTGGAGGCAGGGAGGAATGAAGAGCATATTTAGGGCACTGAGACTATTCTGTAAGATATTACAATGGTGTTTACATGTTGGACACGTGTCATTATATATTTCTTCAAACTCACAGAATGTACAACATCAAGAGCGAACCCTAATGTAAACTATGGACTCTGGGTGATAATGATGTGTCCATGTAGGTTCATCAGTTGTAACAAAAGCACTGCTCTGGTGCAGGATGTCGACAGTGGGGGAGGCTATGTTGCGGGGGGACGTGGGGTGTGGGAACTCTTTGAACTTGCTGCTCAATTGTGCTGTGAACCTAAAACTGCTCTAAAACATTTAAGTTTACTAATTTCGAAAAACGCAAAAAAATCATTTTAGCGATTTTATTTCAAAATAGGATAGAAAATATCAAATAGCATTATACAGAATTAGGCTAAGTACTGTTTAGTGACGTTTTTCCCCCAATATACAGGTATACAAACATAAGCACATTTACATCCTGGTTCTCAACGTAAAATGTACTTCTTAATGTGGATATAGTCAAAAAAGTTTGAAAGCCTATGATTTCAGAGCTGTATGTCTCGTTTGTCTTTCAAAACACAAATGAATTTTCCTCCTCCTCTGTTAGAAGCCAGTCGTGACGTACCTGCGCCAACATAATTTACAGCTTTAGCAGCTCTGACCGCAGCTTCTCCGAGCTTTTTTCTTACTTCAGGTTTAATACCAGGCTATGAAAAAATATTTGAAATAAATTTCCATTAGTACTTTGTTCTACTCGAAGTTTCCATTAAGATTCAATAGTACATTTCTATGTATCAAATATTGCATTAAAGAGATAAGGATAAATATCTAACGTTGTACATTTCAGCATGAAATACTTTCTTATACCACAGTTCAACTATACCAAAGTTTAATGATTCTGTTAGTAATTTCTATGAATTGCAGATATTACTTAGCATAATGACATATCTCTGTCCCTTGTACCTACAAAATAACTATCTTTTCTTTTTTTTTTTGGCCGTGCTGTGCGGCTTGCAGGATCTTAGATCCCCAACCAGGGATGGAACCCAGGCCCACAACAGTGAAAGCACTTAGCCCTAACCACTGGACTGCCACAGAATTCCCCAAAATAACTCTCATGATCATATGTCCACTTAAAATTACATATATCAATAAAAAAACTTTGAATCTCTATTTGTTTCAAGATGATAAAGCAATCTGGGTCATATGCCCAATAATTATCTTGGAATAATGGTAAATGTTGAGATTACAAGTTAATAAGAAAGGTTCAGGGACTTCCCTGGCGGTCCAGTGGTTAAGATTTCGCACTTCCATTGCAGGGGGCGCAGGGAAATAAGATCCTGCGTGCCGTGCATGGCGCGGCCAAAAAAAAAAGGTTCATAAAATGTTTATCAATAAGTAGGCAAAGCCTTTTAACACTGTTAAATAGCTCTCTACAGATTTTTATTTAAGCAGTCACTGCTTGAAAATAAGGCTTTATTGAAATTATTGTTGACATTTACTTCAGATGGTATAATGTACTCTGCAACAGAAATTGAATTTTGAATACAGTATGAGAATAACTAACTGATTAATCAGAAACCTTAGATCTCTGACCTTTTAGAAATACATATTGAAAAAAACATGCATATAACTTTGGACAAGAGGCCTACGGCAGTAGCAGATTCCAAAGAAATGTGAATCTGAAAATAGGTAATCCTAGGAGTAGGCCTTGACCTGGGTGATGACCTGAGTCAATCAAGAGGTAGACTCAGATGTAAACAATTATAAGGGGGCAAAAGTGGCCAAATAAGAGCAAATCCAAATCTCTCCTCTATACAACATAACCTTCAAGTTGGGAAGATGACTAATATATTTTAAGAACATCTGAAACACCAGTTAAAAGAATGTTCTTCATAAAAAATACATTCAATGAACAAGACCATTCCATTCCTCAAACACACTAGTTAATTACAATTTAAAATCTGCATGGAAATAGTAGCTGTTCACTGTAAGTCAGATACTACTTGGATCAGAGCAGATTTTCCCAGATACCACCCAGAAGGATCATGGTCTTAGTGCGCCCTCAGTATGGCAGCCCCAGAATATCAACCCTTCCTCATCCCCAACACTGCAGTGAGGCTGTATTACTACTGGGGAATGGTTGTTCAGCAGGACTTTGGGGGAATACTAGCTTCACAGATTTCTGACCCAAAAGTCAGTGACTGAGATTTACAATATACAGAAGTTGACAAATTTCTTTACAAGATCCTTACCCCTGGGGCCTCCTCAATGATCTTCTGATGTCTCCTCTGTACACTACAGTCTCTTTCAAACAAGTACACAGCATTGCCATGGTGGTCACCAAACACCTGGACTTCCACATGCCTATTTAAAAACCCAATGAGAAGTTTCCATTTGTAGGTTGAACATTCAAGAAAAAAAATTATATATATGAAATGAGTGAGAAATAAGAAAAGACAGAAAACACTGGAGACCATATTTATGACCTCACAGTAGGGGCAAGTCACAAGTACAAACTGCCAAGGAAAAGACTGATAAATCTGAATACATCAGAATTACAAGTTACAGTCACAATTCATGTATCCTCAAAAAGTCAATGAAAACACATTTTTATGATCAGGGGATTTTAAAAAAGCAACTCTTACAGTCAGATTTTATAAACTAAGGCAGACTGGAAATTATAATGGCTCATCCATAGAAAGGTTAAGAAATAAATTTATATGGATCATTCATTTTTTAAGAATATACTAAAATTAAATCATAAAAAACAAGATAAGGAACTTTATTTTCTTTTTTTTTTCTTTTTTTTTTTTTTTTGCGGTACGCGGGCCTCTCACTGTTGTGGCCTCTCCCATTGCGGAGCACAGGCTCAGTGGCCATGGCTCACGGGCCCAGCCGCTCCACGGCATATGGGATCCTCCTGGACCAGGGCACGAACCCGCGTCCCCTGCACTGGCAGGCAGACTCTCAACCACTGCGCCACCAGGGAAGCCCAGGAACTTTAATGTTGAGTGTAAAATAGTAAAATTATCAGAAATCATATTAAGAGTAAATGCAGGACTTCCCTGGTGGCGCAGTGGTTAAGAATCCGCCTGCCAATGCAGGGGACGTGGGTTCGAGCCCTGGTCCAGGAAGATCCCACATGCCGCGGAGCAACTAAGCCCATGCACCACAACTACTGAGGCCTCATGCCACAACTACTGAAGCCCGTGTGCCTAGAGCCCGTGCTCCACAAAAAGAGAAGCCACCGCAATGAGAAGCCTGCTCCACTGCAACTAGAGAAAAGCCCGTGTGCAGCAACGAACACCCAACACAGCCAAAAATAAATAAATAAATAACTTAATTTTTTTAAAAAAGAGAAAGAGTAAATGCACATAACACTTAAGAAAATAAGGGTAACACAGACCATTTGGTGAACATGAAAGCATTCTTCTCAGGAGATTCATTTTGATATGTTCACACTGTAGCTCACCTCACACATTCACCACCATAATACAGAAATGAGTGACCAGCAAACATTTTGTTCTGTTGAGTTTTTTTTTTTTTTGGAAGATGTTGGGGGTAGGAGTTTATTAATTAATTTATTTAGTTTTGCTGTGTTGGGTCTTCGTTTCTGTGCAAGGGCTTTCTCTAGTTGTGGCAAGCGGGGGCCACTCTTCATTGCGGTGCGTAGGTCTCTCTCTATCGCGGCCTCTCTTGTTGCGGAGCACAGGCTCCAGACGCGCAGGCTCAGTAGTTGTGGCTCACGGGCCCAGCCGCTCCGCGGTATGTGGGATCTTCCCGGACCGGGGCACGAACCTGTGTCCCCTGCATCGGCAGGCGGACTCTCAACCACTGCGCCACCAGGGAAGCCCTCTGTTGAGTTTTTAAAATAAAAATTGTCAAACATAGAAGAAATTTTTTTAAAAACCCATAAAGTCTTATAAATGTACTATTTCAGCACAGTGGCTCATTTCTCTTCCTTTCTGTTTACCTCATGAAACACTTCATTAAACCACTTGGAAGAATTTTTTTCTTGATATATCATTTCTACTGAATGTTCCATTTAAAAATTTCCCAACTTGTCCAACATATTCTCTTGACAAAATAATAGGAGCTGACTTCTTCCTTTTGGATGTGCTTCCTTGATCTTTCCTCCTATTTTTACTTACCCTTAAGCTACTAACACCAAACACATTCTTGCTATTATTATTTTGAATAAACTTATCTGTGAGATCAATTAAGAATAAAAAAACCAAGAGATTTTATTTTGCCTTTGTTTATTCTTTCTCAATCGCTCTTCCTTTCTTTAAAGAGATCCAAGTTTCTGACCTGCATCATTTTCCTTCTCCCTGAAGAACTTAACCATTTCTTGTAAAGCAAGTCTACTGGTGACAAAATCCCTCAATTTTTGCTTGCCTGAGGAAGTCCTTATTTCTCCTTCAAGTGTGAAGGATAATTTCACTGGACACAGAATTTATAGGTTGATTTTTTTTCTTTCAACCCTTTATAAATATTTTACTCCACTCTATTCTTTTTTTTGCTTGAAAATATGCAGTGTTTATTTCAACAGTCCACTCTATTCTTAAGTCTGATGTATTTCTTTTTTTTTTTTAATTTGTTCACGACCCACTATTCTTCTTCTTTTTTATTTTTTTTTATTTTAATTTTTTTTTTTTTTTTGCGGTACGCGGGCCTCTCACTGCTGTGGCCTCTCCCGTTGCGGAGCACAGGCTCCGGACGCGCAGGCTCAGCGGCCATGGCTCACGGGCCCAGCCGCTCCGCGGCATGTGGGATCCTCCTGGACTGGGGCACGAACCCGTGTCCCCTGCATCGTCAGGCGGACTCCCAACCACTGCTCCACCAGGGAAGCCCTCTTCTTCTTCTTTTTTTTTTTTTTAACATTTTTATTGGAGTATAATTGCTTTACAGTGGTGTGTAGGTTTCTGCTGTAAAACAAAGTGTACAGCTATACATATACATATATCCCCATATCTCCTCCCTCTTGCTTCTCTGTCCCACCCTCCCTATCCCACCTCTCTAGGCGGTCACAAAGCACTGAGCTGAACTCACTGTGCTATGTGGCTGCTTCCTACTAGCTATGTCTGATGTATTTATTATCCTTGCTCCTCTATAGATAAGGTGTTTTTCCCTTGTAGCTTTTTTCAAGACTTTTTTTGTCTTTGGTTTCCTGCAGTTTTAGTGTGATTCAAAAAATTTTTGACATTTATCCTGCTTTTGGTATACCCTGAACTTCCTGGTTCTATAATTTGGTATATGTCATTAATTTTGGAAATATCTTGGCCATTATTACTTCAAATATTTCTCCTGCCTCTTTCTTTCTTCCCCTTGTAGTATTCAAATGATGCATATATTACACCTTTTAAAATTGTCCCACAATTCTCAGATATTATGTTCTGTTTGTTTGTTTTCATTATTTCTCTTTGCATTTCAATTTGGGAAGTTTCCACTGACATAAGTTCAAGGTCACTGTTTCTTTTCTCAGCTGTGTCCAGTCTACCCTGAGTCCATCAAATGCATTCCTCATTTCTGTTACAATGTTTCTGATTCCTGGCATTTTCTTTTGATTTTTTTTCTTAGAGTTTCCATCTCTCTGCTTACATTACCCATATGTTCTTGCATGTCACCTACTGCTCCATTAGGGCCCTTAACATATTAGTTACTTTAAACTCTAAACCTGATAATTCCAAAATTTGTGTCATATTTCAGTCCGGTTCTGATGCTTGCTTTTTCTCTTCAGACCATGCTTTTCTTGTCTTTTAGCACGCCCTGTAATTTTTTTTGGTTAAATGCCAGGCCTAATGTGTCACAGAACAGGAACTGAGGTGAACAAAACTTTCATGTGACATTTTATGTTAGCCTGGCTAGGAGGCAGGCTGTGTTTAATGTCTGCAGTAGCTACAGGTGCCAGAGGCTTCAGTTCCCTCTAGTGTCCTTGTTTTGTTTTTTCTCCTTTTGTCTTCGGGTTTCCCTAAGAACCCCTTAATCAGAGTCTGTGTCTTGCAGCTCTTTCGGTTGTAACCTGGTTATTATACAGGAGCCCTGGTGACATGGCAGTAGGG
Organism: Grampus griseus; assembly: GCF_964374135.1. Lineage (NCBI taxonomy): Eukaryota > Metazoa > Chordata > Mammalia > Artiodactyla > Delphinidae > Grampus > Grampus griseus. Next base: position 59,965,006 of record NC_138998.1, read on the forward strand.
TGTGGGCGAGGGAAAGCATTCTATAATCTTAGGATTAAATCTCGGTCTTTCAGTGGGTCTGTGTCCCTGTGTGCCTCAGAAGTGTTTCTTAGCTTTTTTTTTTTTTCTTCCCTTACGTGAAACAGGAAGACTAGAGTTGGCTAACTGCCCTTCCCCCGGGACAGAAAAGGCTCTGGCAAAGTTCCCCTTAGAGTGCTGGCCTTTGGTAGGGAGAACAGACAGCTCTGGGTCTATTTCAGAATGGTTTCTTTTTTCCTCCTCCTGCCCCAAAATGTGAGGGAATTTTTCTTGGATTTTCACTTTGAGAACTTGGTGGTGTCCTTGGAGGAAAAACCTATGAAAATTTGGTTTTGTCACCAAAATTGTCACCATCAAGCTAGTCCACACGCAGCCTCTAGTAATTTGTCAAAATTCCCATTTAAGTGTCCCTATCAGTTTATGGCTCCCGCAGCTTCTGCTCCAGGTTAGCTGATCTTGGCTGTGATTTGCTGTCTTCACTTGCCTGCCCAGATTTCAGGGTGGTGGTTTGCCTTGTGGCCTCAGTTCTCTGATGGGTCTAAAATTCATTGATTTTTATTTTGTTCAGATTTTTACTTGCTTTTTGGGTGTGAGTAACAACTTCTATGCTCTTTGCATGTTGGAGCTGAGCTGTTTGTTTTTCAAATTCCAATTGTAAAACTTTACCACGTCCACTGACTCTCCCTTATCCTTTAGCTGCTCCAGGAAAGAAGGCACTAGAGCAGGAACTCTAGGTTCTGAAGTGAACATACGGGGGCCACACCAGGAGCACAACATAGCTCTTTCCTGACTTCTCAGAAGTTGGAAACACTTTCCTTTGGTTGTTTACAAGGGAAGCTCATTGAGGATCTGTGTTCTGTTAGGATTTCTGCGGTTGTCAAATCACCCTTGTTATTTTCCTTTTTCTGATGATCCTTTTCTGTGTTGCTTTATCTAACTTAGAGATTCTGGAGCACAGTGCCTGAGAACCAAGAAGTACATCAAATCCCAGTCACTCCAATTCAGCCACTGCTGGGGTCTGGCTAGATGGACAGATGCAGCTGGTTTCTAGTAGGAATGCCTTGATATTTTCTAAGAGGTCTAAAGTTTTTATTTTCCTATTCACAGTTTTTTAAAATAGATTTTATTTATTTATTTATTTATTTATTTATTTATTGGCTGCGTTGGGTCTTTGTTGCTGTGCATGGGCTTTTCTCTAGTTGCCGCGTGTGGGGGCTACCCTTCGTTGAGGTGCATGGGCTTCTCACTGCAGTGGCTTCTCTTGTTGTGGAGCACGGGCTCTAGGCGTGCGGGCTTCAGTAGTTGTGGCACGTGGGCTCAGTAGTTGTGGCTCATGGGCTCTAGAGCGCAGGCTCAGTAGTTGTGGCACACGGGCTTAGTTGCTCCGCGGCATGTGGGATCTTCCCGAACGAGGGCTTGAACCCGTGTCCCGCGCATTGGCAGACGGATTCTTCACCACTGTGCCACCAGGGAAGCCCCATGGCGTTGGCTTCGACAAATATTTGCCTCCTAGAAGCTTTATCAGTAAGACGAAGAGACGTGCAGTAGCCAGTCTTCCACTGGACAGAGCAGGAGTGGCCTGCGTGGCTGCTAGGGTTCGGCCCAGAGGAGACTCCACAACCCTCTGGAAACATCTCCCCCTCTCTCAACTGTCTTTAAAAACGTTCGCAAGGGCTTCCCTGGTGGCGCAGTGGTTGAGAGTCCGCCTGCCGACGCAGGGGACGCAGGTTCGTGCCCCGGTCCGGGAAGATCCCACATGCCGCGGAGTGGCTGGGCCCGTGAGCTATGGCCGCTGAGCCTGCGCGTCCGGAGCCTGTGCTCCGCAACGGGAGAGGCCACAACAGTGAGAGGCCCGTGCACCGCAAAAAAAAACAAAAAAAAACGTTCGCAAAACTTTCCCTCACCTGCTGTGTTACAAAGATCTAACTAAATAGACCTCCCTATAGGTTTTACCCAAAGGTTAAAAAAAAAAAAAAGTCCCATTTCTTTTTCACATAAAAACAGTACAATTGAGAAATGCATATCAAAACTACAATGAGGCATCACCTCACCCCGGTCAGAGAGGCCATCATCAAAAAATCCACAAACAGTAACTGCTAGAGAAGGTGTGGAGGAAAGGGAGCCCTCCCGCACTATTGGTGGGAATGTAAACTGGCACAACCACTATGGAGAACAGCATGGAGGCTCCCCAGGAAGCTAAAAATGGAGCTACCATACGATCCAGCAATCCTACTCTTGGGCATATATCCAGAGAAAACCATGGTTCAAAAGATTACATGCACCCCAGTGTTCACTGTAGTGCTGTTTACAACAGCCAGGACATGGAAGCAACCCAAATGTCCATCAACAGACGAATGGACAAAGAAGATGCGGTACATATATCAATGGAACATCACTCAGCCACCAAAAAGAACGAAACAATGCCATCTGCAGCAACATGGATGAAACCGGAGACCATCATACCAAGTGAAGTCAGACAGAGAAAGACAAATATCATATGATATGACTCATATGCAGAATCTGCTTGACCCAAAAGGCTGGGGAGGTTAAGTCTCTTAAGCAGGAGCCATTGTTTCCTTTCAAAGCTGGGGATGGAGGGATCTGCTGAGAACCGAGAAGAGAGGGCCCTCACAACCCCTGGCCTCTGCTTCCTCTGTGGCTGCCCCAGCCAGATCTCCTCATCTCATCTGTTCCTTTTCTCGTCCAAAGTCACATGCAGGACCCATTACATAATTTATGGATCCACTGCAAAATGAAAATGCAGGGCCCCTTTTAAAATGTTATTAAGAATTTTAAGATGCCTCCACGGGGTATTAAACCAAATATGGACCCTTCTGAGCTTAGGGCCCTGTGCAACTGCCCAGGTCACATGCCTGGGAAATGGGTCCTGGTCTCATGATTCATGTGTGTGTTAGGTCAGGAGCTGGATCTGAGTCTTCTGCTCATGAAGGTGCTATACAAGGTCAGTTACTGGAGGCCCTGGAGCAGCCAGACAGGCATCAGCAGGCAGACGTGACTCTGAGAACTGGTCGATACTTCACCTTCTGGCCCTGTTTCTCCATCTGTAACAGGGATCATGATACCCTCCCACATTTTTAATCCCTCTAGAATGTGCACTGAATATGAAGTGAGGAAGGAATCTGATTTTTTTTTTAATTCTCTAAAATAGTACACTTTGAAGATTGTTATCTATCCCAACCTTTCAGATAAGCTCAATAGTTCTGATCAGATTTATTATATAATACATCTTGATTTCTACTTTTCTCAGTTATCAGCACCATCCTGACAATCTTCTGGTACTTCATTAACTCAACAGATAAATTACTTAGCAGAATATAAAATAGTGATTATCATGATATTGAAATGTTATTACTAGAAAACACAGAAGAGAAATATGTAGAAATGCTAATACTTATATTAGGAGAATGAGCTTATGACTGACTTGGTTTTCCATCTCTTGTATTTTCCAAGTTTGTAATGTATTCATCTTATTTCTATATTTAAAAAAATATTACTGATGCCTATCATGAAGAAAATAATGCCAGGTAATATATATGGGAAAATAAAAAGAAAGAAACTACCAGGTCCTTGATTCCCAGGAGCTTCCCAGGTATTGAGAGTATAAATTACAATGTGAGGTAATATTTAGCTAACATTTCACAAGAATCTACATCTTCAAAAATGTTGCAGGCGTTGAGTTACAGTCACTGAAATAGCTAGCTGATGTCTCCACGACAATTTTAACTCAAGAGTATGCCAATGCGGATAGTTAGCCTATCCTTTACTGAAAGCTACTGTGGAAAGGAACCTTCAGTTCACCTTAGAACTTCCTCCATTTTTGCCTTATTTCCCACTAATAGGTGGCATACGTTGTGCTCTCCTAATCAACTGGCCTATTTTGGGATTGACTTTTTTGTTTTTTTTAACTATCACATTCTAAATGAATTTTAATTACTGTGCCATGCTCAGGGACAGTTCTAAGTTTTGTAGGGCTTGAAACAAAAACAATTTGGGAGCCCACTTTAAGATGAGTACAAAATTGGGTACAGGTTCTTCAAAGAGGTTCATGCAAGAGAAGGGCCTGAAGCTTTAGTTCATTACCTTCAAGGTAAATCTCTCTCTGGTCATGGTCCCCAAATGAATTTTTCTCTATAAAGTCACTTGACTTACAGGTTTATGTGTGTGTGTGTGTGTGTGTGTGTATTTAACACAAAATCTATGAAACAAGAAGCTTTTATAATCAATATCTTATTTTAAGCAATACACATGAAAATAAAATTCCTGATAATAAAATAAATTAGAAATCCACATAGTATCTGCTATAGTGGTACCCAGAGAAGCAGTTTGGTGTGGTCACTTAGAGTGTGAATTCTGGAGTCAAACTGCCTGGATTCAAATCCCAGCTTCACCACTTCCCAGCTGGGAGACGTCAGGCAAGTCAGATGACCACTCTGTTGCTCAGTATTTTCACCTGAAACATGGGAACAGGGTCCACCTAATGGGATTGTTGCAGGAATTAGACTAGAAATAGAAGGATAGCAAGATTATTACTTAGTATATGTAAAATACTTAGAACCTGGCACATGGTTAAGTGCAATATAAGGATGAGCTATTAGTATATTTGTTAACATATCACTTACAATTCAATTTGGCTAACTATTACCATTTTCTGAGCATCTCAAATGATGCTTTATCTGTAAGATAGAGCTTAGTTTCTTACAAGAATTTTTTTTTATTTTGAAAAGACTCTAAATTCCATCAACAAGAAATGAATTGAGGACTTCCCTGGTGGCGCAGTGGTTAAGAATCCACCTGCCAGTGCAGAGGACAGGGGTTCGATCGCTGGTCCGGGAAGATCTCACATGCCACAGAGCAACTACGCCCGTGCGCCACAACTACTGAGCCTGAGCTCTGGAGCCCGCAAGCCACAACTACTGAGCCCACGTGCCACCACTACTGAAGCCCGGGCACCTAGAGCCCGTGATCCCCAACAAGAGAAGCCACTGCAACAAGAAGCCCGCGCACCACAACGAAGGGTAGCCCCCGCTCGCTGCAACTAGAGAAAAGCCCACGCACAGCAACGAAGACCCAACGCAGCCAAAAATTAATTAATTAATTAAAAAATTTTTGAGTCAGAAAAAAAAGCTGAACCCACCTTGGTGTGTCCACAAACTTCTCAATCAGCATCCCATCATCATTGAAAGACTTCTTAGCTTCCCTCCGCGCTGATTCTAATTGCTCTTGAAATTCTTTTTCGGATCTAATGATCCTCATACCCTAATATGGAAAGATAGTTATGACTACAACATAAGTGAAACAGATAGCCCAAAATGGAAAACACGAGCATGCGCAATCTTACTTTTCCTCCTCCACCACGGATGGCTTTAATCATGACGGGGTAACCGATTCTCCTAGCATGCTCTTTCAGGCATTGGTCTGATTGGTCCTCACCGTGATAACCTTCCACAACAGGCACTCCAGCAGCAGCCATGATGGATTTGGCTGTGCTTTAGAATAAAAAAACCAAGATGTCTTAAATCTATGGATTATTTCATACAAGAGAAACACAAATACTTCCTAGTCTATAAAATACAATGGAAGTTTAAAAATAAAACATTCCATAGGTAAAAGGACTATAGTCTGAGACAACAAATATTAATACAAATGTTAAAATATCTATTAGTTTTCTCAATCCAGTTTTCATGTGGTAGCTCATCCCACCTTGTTTTTAATCCCCCAAACTGATTAACATATTGATTAGAAACATTAATTAGTTGAATATTTTCTGTAACTCACTGTAGTGGCAAATAAATAACTTTTGCCTAGGATGACAAAAGGGTATAATTAACATGTCTATTATAGTTAAAACAAACCATTTCAATTAGTCTTCCTATGGTTGTATTTAAAAGATATAAACTTGGGCTTCCCTGGTGCGCAGTGGTTGAGAGTCCGCCTGCCGATGCAGGGGACACGGGTTCGTGCCCCGGTCCTGAAAGATCCCACATGCCGCGGAGCGGCTGGGCCCGTGAGCCATGGCCGCTGAGCCTGCGCATCCGGAGCCTGTGCTCCGCAACGGGAGAGGCCACAACAGTGAGAGGCCCGCATACCGCAAAAAAAAAAAAAAAAAAAGATATAAACTCATACCTCTTTATACCCATGTCTCTAATTGCTGATGAAGGAGGACCTATAAAAATAATTCCTTCTTGCTTACACAGTTCGGCAAATTCCATGTTTTCTGAGAGAAAACCATATCCCGGATGGATAGCCTAGAAAGGAGAAATGAAAGGATAAACCTTCTAGTGCTCCCCTGGCAGACTCTGATGCAGGTGATGGAATCCTTCTCTGGGGAGGCCTCTCCCTATACTGGTGATAGGTATACTATGGTCTCTATCAGAATATGTTTCTAAAGAGGGGTTTCTTTAGAACTTTAATACTAAAGTTCTAAAGCCTTACCCAAACCAGAAATATCTATATTTCTTTTCATTATGGTAATACACACATCAAATTTACCATTTTAACCACTGTTCAGTGTATAGCTCAGTGGCATTAAGTACATTCACAATGTTGTGCAACCATTACCATTATCCATCATCCCCCAAAGAAACTCTATATCTATTAAATAGTAATTCCCCATTCCGATAACCTCTATTTTACTTGCCATCTCTATGAATCTGCCTATTCTCCGTACCTGATAAAAGTGGAATCATACAATATTTGTCCATTTGTCTCTGGCTTATTTTATTTAGCATGATGTTTTTCAAGGTTGATCCATGTATCACAATTTCATTACTTTTTATGGCTGAATAATGATCCACTGCAGGTATATTCCACATTTTGTTCATCCATTCACCTGTTGATGGACGTGTGGATTGTTTCCATCTTTTGGCTATTGTGAATAATGCCACTATGAACACTGGTATTCAAATACCTGTTTGAGTTCCTGCTTTAAATTCTTTTAGGTATTGGGTTGGCCAAAGAGTGCCTTTGGTTTTCAAGTAAAAATAAAAGACACATTTTTCATTTTTACCATGAACTTCATTGAACAATGTATTCACCCTTTTGTTCCACTACCTTCTGCCATTTTTCAGACAACTTCATAATTCCATCTTCCCAAAACTTTTTATCTTTTTGAGCAAAGAACTGTTCCAGGTGCCTTTTACAGTCTTCCAGGGAATTGAAATTTTTTCCATTAAGAGAATTTTGTAAAGACTAAAATAAATGGAAATCCGAAGGTGCAATGTCTGGTGAATATGGTGGATAAATCAGAACTTCCCAGCCAAGCTGTAACAGTTTTTGCCTGGTCAACAAAGAAACATGTGGTCTTGCGTTATTCTGACAGAAGATTATGCGTTTTCTGTTGGCTAATTCTGGATGCTTTTCATAGAGTGCTGCTTTTAGTTGGTCTAATTGGGAGCAGTACTTGTTGGAATTACTCGTTTGGTTTTCCAGAAGGAGCTCATAATAGAGGACTCTCTTCCAACCCCACCATATACACAACATCACCTTCTTTGGATGAAGACCGGCCTTTGGTGTGGTTGGTGGCAGTTCATTTCACTTGCCCCACGATCTCTTCCATTCCACACTATTGTACAGTATCCACTTTTCATCACCCATCACAATTTGTTTTAAAAACTGAACATTTTCGTTACGTTTAGATAGAGAATCACATGCGAAAATATTTTTTTTTTGCTTAACTTATGTGGAACCCAAACATCAAAGCGATTAACATAAGCAAGCTGGTGTAAATGATTTTCAAGGCTTGATTAGGATATTCCGAGTATGTCGGCTATCTCCCACATGGTATAATGTTGATTGTTCTCAATTAATGTCTCGATTTGATCGCTATCAACTTTAACTGGTCTACCTGACAGTGGAGCATCGTCCAGTGAGAAATCTCCAGCACAAAGTTTCGCAAACCACTTTTGACATGTTCGATCAGTCACAGCACCTTCTTCATACACTGCACAAATCTTTTTTTTGCATTTCAGTTGCGTTTTTACCTTTCTTGAAATAATAAAGCATAATATGCCGAAAATGTTGCTATTTTTCTTCCATCTTCAGTATTAAAATGGCTACACAAAAATTCAGCAATTTTGATAAGTCTTTTTTATTTATTATTATTTTATTTATTTATTTATATATTTTTTTGCGGTATGCAGGCCTCTCACTGTTGTGGCCTCTCCCTTTGCGAAGCACAGGCTCCGGATGCGCAGGCCCAGTGGCCATGGCTCACGGGCCTAGCCGCTCCACGGCATGTGGGATCTTCCCAGACTGGGGCATGAACCCGTGTCCTCTGCATCGGCAGGCAAGTTCTCAACCACTGTGCCACCAGGGAAGCCTGATAAATCTTTTTTAAATGACGCTGATACGACAGCTGTCACATACAATCTAACAAAATTGTTTCAAATGCAGTTAAAGACAACTAAGTGCTACTAGAGCCACCTTACAGAAAAAAACGAATGAAACTTTTGGCCAGCCCAGTATACACGAAATGTCAAGTAATATCAGCAAGCAGGAGTAAAGGGCTTCAGAGTGGTAAGGGGAGTGGGTGGCTGTTTGCCGTGTCTCCATATAAAGCTGGTCTAGAACTGAAACCACGTATCCAAAAGCTGAAAAGAGCACCCTCGCATAATATTAACTCATTTAGCTTCAGGTCACTATCTGCCGATGCTACCTTTCCAGAAAAAAAGCTAAGAAGCAAACAAAAGTTCATAGAGTACTAAAGTCTATATATACTTCAGTGAAAGAGGACCCCTCCTCATATTTTAACCTAATCACTTGCAACTTACTCAGAGTTTTAAGAAATTTATTTACTTGGCTTTCTAGGCCACAGAAGAGGAAAATCAGTAACTGAATGACAGCAAGACTGCTAAGAGAAACATGCTGACAGTGAAAAGGGAGGAAACAGAGGAAAGCAAAAAGGCTTAAATGGTTTAGTGAGGAATAAGGCAACTCTCCAACTTCAATAGTTCTGAGGGCATTTTTGTTCTTTTAAAATAATAATTAAGTATGTTTAATTATAACCAAGAGAATGTAAAAATAAAAAGCGTATCCAACACTATTTCAAAATAGTTATGTCCAAAGAACATTTCAAAATAAAAGCAGTAAGCTTCAGATGTCTGGGAAACTCATGTGAATAGAAAAACCCACATCTTAGTGACAGCAAACAGCAAAATGCTAGATAGTGAATAAAATGCTAAATAATCACATTTTGATGTCAGCCTGGAGTTTTGCTCCTTTTAAACCAAAGTTTAATTTTAGTCATTTTTCATGAAATGTCAAATACTATTTATATTAGGCAAAGTAAAACAGGTCTACATCCCAGTCCTCCCTGGTTTTTTAACAGCTTTTTTAAATGTATGCTTTACAATGCATAACATTCACTCATTTCCAGTTTGATGAATTCAGCAAATTTATACAATGTGCTGTAACTGGACTATAAATATAATCCGGTTTTAGAACACTTCTACCAGAAGTTCCTATGTACCCATGTGCATAGATGATCAATCCTTGCTCACAGAACCAGGCAACTACTGACCTGCTTTTTCTCTCTATAATTTCGCCTCTTTTAGAGTCTCACACAATGGAACCATATAGTCCGTAGCCTTATATGTATGGCTTCTTAAACTTAGCATAATTTTCTGTGGCTCACCCACAAACAAAAAATGAAATACTGGTGCATGCCACAACATGGATGAATATAGCACATTTATTTACAGATTGTATGGATATACCGTATTTTGTTTTTTATTAATTTGGATTTTTCCCAGTTTCTGGCTATTATGAGTAATGCTGTTATAAACATGCATGTACAAGTCTTCGTTAATTTTTCTCAGCAATGTTTTATAGTTTTCAGTACATAGGTCTTAAATTGCTTTTGCTAACTTTATTACTAAGTATTTGATTTTCTTTGATGTTATTACAAATGTAACTGTTTCCTTAATTTCATTTTCAAAGTGTTGGTTGCTAGCCTCCTTTCTTTTGGAACAGATACTTAATTTGACAGAACCCTGATTAACTAGATAAATACTCTCCCTTCATAACTAAGAAGAAAAGCTGCTGTCTCCTTGCAAAAAAAAATATTCAAACACATTATGGGAATGGCCTCAAGAAGTTTAATTTCTCTTAGGGTGAACACTTTAATATATCCAAACCACAGTATCCTCGAGCATTTGAATGGATTAAAAAGGAAATCTAGGGTTTCCCTGGTGGCGCAGTGGTTGAGAGTCCGCCTGCCAATGCAGGGGACACGGGTTCGTGCCCCGGTCCGGGAAGATCCCACATGCCGCGGAGCGGTTAGGCCCGTGAGCCATGGCCGCTGAGCCTGTGCGTCCGGAGCCTGTGCTCCGCAACGGGAGAGACCACAACAGTGAGAGGTCCGCGTACGGCAAAAAAAAAAAAAAAAAAAAAAAAAGGAAATCTAACAATACTACTATTACCAGCGGGCTAATTCCAAGCCATCAGGCATGTATCTAGCTGCCAATTCACCCTGGTGGATCACAGGATTGTAAGCCTGTTTAGATTGTTCATCCCATAGGACTAATATGCCTTTAACAATAAAGACAGAAAACTGGCATCATCTCCTACCCTTAAATCTCTGCCAAAATAATTTCTTCCATGTTTTTAGTTTGTGTCTATTCGGCTCTGTGCTTGTTCAAGCATATGCACAGGTCCAAAGTTGTTGTTGTTGTTATTAGCTCTGTCTTCAGCAAAAATGAGATGTGTCCTTTCCGTGGTGGAGGGGACAAGCCATACTCTTCAAATTCTTTTTTTTTTTTTTAACATTTTTTTATTTTTGGCCGTGTTGCGTGGCTTGCAAGATCTTAGTTCCCTGACCAGGGATCAAACCTGGGCCCCCGGCAGTTTAAGTCTGGAATCCTAACCACTGGACCACCGGGGAACTCCCTCAAAAATTCTTTTTTTTTTTTTTTTCAAATTCTTATTACCAAGAATTTCCTACCCCAATCTGTGATTCTTATGACATTTGGATTTCCTTTTGGTCAACCACATAGATGACCAGTATTTAGTTAAATAACTTGCTATATTCATTAAAGTTATTTGTCAGTGATTTTGAAACATCTCAAACAAAGTTATTCATTCCTGGTGGCACATTAAAAGAAACTGGAGCACTTTTACAAAACATTCATGTTCAGAAGCTAATCCAGATAACTAAGGGAATAAGTGAGGTCTGGCAAAAGCTTTTCACTAAAGAATAATATACTTACAAAAAAGTGCACATTGTAAGTATACAGCTTTTATAAACATAGTTTTCATAAACTGAATACACCTGTGTAGACAACACTCAGCTCAAAAAATAATCACTAGCTTTCCACCAGAGAGCATAAAGCTCCCTTCCAGGTGACTTTAGGCCCCTCCCACAGTACTGTATCAACATATTCTTTAAAAGGCTCCTCAGTGATTCTAATCTTCAGCCAGCACTTACTACTACTACCTCTTTCCCAGCCAGAGAAGGCCTGAGAAAACTGACTGTCAAGAGGACTAGCCTAATGAGCATGCTTACCATTACATCTTTTAGATTCTCTCAGTACAGCCATGTTACCAGGCAAATCACCAGAAATTTAGCTCAAGTGTAAATTTTACTCTAGCATCTATAAAAACGCCTATGTTAAAATGGCCACATTTAGAAGTCTACATGGAAACACAAAAGATCCCAAATAGCCAAAACAAACTTGAGAAAGAACAGAGCTGGAGGAATCATGCTCCCTGACTTCAGACTATACTACAGAGCTACAGTAGTCAAAGCAGTATGGTACTGGCACAAAAAGACACACACAGATCAATGGAACAGGATAGAGAGCCCAGAAAAAAATACCCACACACTTGTCAATCAATCTACGACAAAGAGGCAAGAATATACAATGGAGAAAAGACAGTCTCTTCAATAAGTGGTGGGAAAACTGGACACCTACATGTAAAAGAATAAAATTAGAACATTCTCTAACACCATATACAAAAATAAACTCAAAAAGGATTAAAGACCTAAATGTAAGACCGGATACTATAAAACTCCTAGAGGAAAACACAGGCAGTACACTCTTTGACATAAATTGCAGCAATATTTTTTTTGATTCATTTCCTAAAGTAAAGGAAATAAAAGCAAAAATAAACAAATGGAACCAAATTAAACTTAAAAGCTTTTGCACAGCAAAGGAAACCATTGCCAAAACTAAAGACAACCTATTGAATGGGAGAAAATGTTTGCAAATGATATGACTGATAAGCGATGAATATCCAACATATATAAACAGCTCATACAACTCAACATCAAGAAAACAAACAACCCGATTAAAAAATGGGCAGAAGAACTGAACAGACATTTTTCCAAAGAGGAAATGCAGATGGCCAACAGGCACATGAAAAGATGCTCAACATCACTAATCATCAGGGAAATGCAAATCAAAACCACAATGAGATATCACCTCACAACTGTCAGAATGGCTACCACCAAAAAGAACAGAAATAACAAATGTTGGCGAGGATATGGAGAAAAGGGAACACTTGTACACTGTTGGTGGGAATGTAAATTGGTGTAGCCGCTGTGGAAAACAGTATGGAGGTTTCTCAAAAAACTAAAAATTGAACTACCATATGACCCAGCAATTCCACTCCCAGGTATATATCTGAAAAAAATAAAGACACTAATTTGAAAAGATACATGCACCCCAATGATCATAGCAGCATTATTTAGAATTGCCAAGATCTGGAAGCAACGTAAGTGCCCATCAATAGATGACTGGATACAGAAGATATGGTATATGTATACAATGGAATACTACTCGGCCATAAAAAAAGAATGAAATTTTGCCATCTGCAGCAACATGGATGGACTTGGAGAGTGTTATGTTAAGTGAAATAAGTCAGACAGAGAAAGACAAATACTTTATGATATCACTTATATGAGGAAATCTAAAAAATACAAGAAACTAGCAAATATAACAAAAAAGAAGCAGGGAATTCCCTGGCGGTCCAGTGGTTAGGACTTGGTGCTCTCACTGCCAGGAGCCCGGGTTCGATCCCTGATTGGGCAACTAAGATCCCATAAGCCATGCTGCGCGGCCCAAAAAAAAAAACAAGCAGACTCACAGATATAGAGAACAAACTAGTGGTTACCAGTGGGGAGAGGGAAAACAGAAGGGGCAAAATTGGGGTAGGAGATTAAGAGGTATAAACTATTATGTATAAAATAAGTTACAAGAATATATTGTACAACATGGAGAATATAGCCAATATTTTGTAATAACTGTAAATGGAACATACCCTTTAAAAATTGTATTTGTATAAAAAGAAAGAATTCTACATTTTTGGCAAACTTCTTTCAAAATCATTATGCACATGTCATTCAATGTCCTTTATTACTGGGGTCCCCAACCCCTGGGTCACAGACTGGTACCAGTCCCTGGCCTGTTAGGAACCAGGCTGCACAGCAGGAGGTGAGCGGGGGGCCAGCGAGCAAAGCTTCATCTGTATTTACAGCCACTCCCCATTGCTCCTGTTACTGCCTAAGCTCCACCTCCTGTCAGATCAGCGCCAGCATTAGAGTCTCATGGGAGTGCGAACCCTACTGTGAACTGCGCATGCGAGGGATCTAGCTGGGGAGTGGCTGCAAATACAGATTATCATCAGCAGAGAGGTTTGACTGTACAGAGACCATAATAAATCAATTGCTTGCAGACTCATATTAAAACCTTATCAGTGGGCTTCCCTTGTGGCACAGTGGTTAAGAATCCACCTGCCAATGCAGGGGACGCAGGTTCGAGCCCTGGTCCAGGACGATCCCACGTGCCGCGGATTAACTAAGCCCATGCGCCACAACTACTGAACCTGCGCTCTAGAACCCATGAGCCACAACTACTGAAGCCCTTGCACCTAGAGCCCGTGCTCCACAACAAGAGAAGCCACCGCAATGAAAGAGTAGCCCCCATTCACCACAACTAGAGAAAGCCCACACAGCAACGAAGACCCAACGCAGCCAAAACTAAATAAATAAATAAATAAAATTTTAAAACCCCCAAAAAACCCCTATTGGTGAGTGGCAAGTGAAAACAAGCTCAGGACTCCCACTGATTTTGCATTATGGTGAGTTGTATAATTATTTTATTATATATTACAATGTAATAATAATAGAAATAAAGTACACAATAAATGTAATGTGCTTGAATCATCCCCAAACCATCCCCCTACCCTGCACCCGGTCTGTGGAAAAATTGTCTTCCACGAAACCAGTCCCTGGTGTCAAAAAAGGCTGGGGACCGCTGCTTTATTAGAAGGATCAATATGATTCTTCTTCCAAGTCAAAGTGAGGGCAAGGTTTGCTCCCTTAATTGATAAATATCCTCTTATTAAAGAGCCCTGTAAATTGTAACCCACCAAATTTCCTTTTTGATCAGGGCTGCCAGGAAGAACTAAAGAAGCTTTCCTTGGCCTAAGTTTTCTGACTTAATTCCAACCACTATGCCCCAATAATAGTCCCATATTACTTATTTTTTGTTTTTATCTTAGTCTTAACCACTATCTGTAATGTTGCAAGTCACCTCAAATCTTGAATATCCAGGCAAAACGTGTGAAAATTATTTACTCTTTTCTCATTGTTTGTGTTATTAACAGAACATCTAACATAATACTAATCCAGATAGACAGAGTTCACAAATTCTCCAGAATTAACATATCATAAATTTGCTAGAGTCGTTACTTAAAGACATAGGTAATAGGGCTGAGAGTCAGGATACTTTTGTTTAATTCTTTCTCTTTCAATGATGAGATGAGTTTTGCTTTCAAAGCACCTGAGGACCTTGAAAAAATGCAAATTATGCATAAAAATGTAAATTACAGTGGGCTTGGAGTGTGGCCTAAGAAGCTGCATTTCTACCAAATGATGCCATGGACCACACTTTGAGTAGTGAGACTAGACGATTTTGAGTATCACGTATCCTGTGCATTTTATATTTGTAAAATGGCGGTAATAATACTGTCTAATGTAAGCTCAAACATGCGATAAGTACAAAGTGACAATTATGTTAAAGTCCCTGGATTCCTAAGGGCCTTTTACTCCAAATGATAACTAAAAAGCTTTAGAAACAAGCATATTTTAAATACCTGTGTGTATAAATTAGTGCCTACATTGTTCAGTCTAGAAACTCTGATTCTAAAGAAGAGAACAAAGATGCAGAAACACATAAATACAAAACAACTGCATATATTCATTAATTCAAATTAATGACCCTCTGTGCCAGGTCATGGGAATGTTAGGAGGTAGAGAAAATAAGTCTCAGTTGTGGGTTCTTCTCTTAAACAGAGCACAATTGAGTTGAGGAGTCATGATATGCATTAAAATTTTTAAACAAGAAAATGGCTAATTAAGTATAAAGATGACTGGAACAGGAAAGCAAATGCTAAAGGAAAAGGGAGACATCAGTGTGACTGGAGTCAAGAAAGTAATTGTAAGAGGCAGGAATTCCAGTCCCAGTGAAGGGCAAGACTGCTGCAATTGACTCCTAATTATTCTGCCTGCTGTGTTTGTTACCACCCCACCTTTGCCCCATCCCACTAGCCTATTCCCCACGGGCAGCCACATGATCTTATTAAAATATAAATCAGATCACCTCCCTCCCCTGCTTAAAATCCTCCAATAGCTACTTAGAATGAAATGCAAACTCCTTACTAAGGCCTATAATGCTCTAAATGATGCTGCCTCTACCACTCTCAACTTCATCATCTACCACCTTCCTCCTGTGTCAGTTGGTTTTCCAGCTCCAAATCCAACCTTCCATACTGAGTTAGTTTGGCGACAGGGCCCTGCAAATTACTGTTCTTGCCACTTGGTTTCCTATCAGGTTCCACCAGCAGGGGTCACTGTAGGGAAACTGGAAGCCAGGGAAGCTTCCTGTTCTTCCACCCTGGGCAGCAGCAGTTCCTGTGTTTAGTCTCTCTTGGAACTTCCAGAACCAGCCTCATTATGCTCCCTGCAGCCAGGTAGGGCCCCTCCATAGAGAACTGAGCAAGCGCTGCAGAAGGTCCTTCCTCCAACCTCTTCCTCAGCCCAAGGGGTCGTTATCAGTATCTGTAGTTTTATCATTAGGTAATTTCAAAATACTGTTTTCTCTTCTAGTCCTCTAACACTGGTAGAACTAATCCCTAAATTAATCTCCCTCTGTTGAAATATCTAATGGAATTTCAGTTTTACTAACTGGATCCTGAATGACACAGCCCCTCATTGCCTTCACTCCATCCACACTGAATATTTTTGTCCCTTGAACACAAGTTTATACTCATCTCAGCGTCCTCCCATGTGACTGAACCTTCCTCGTCAAGTGCTTCATATGGCTGGCTCCTTCTCATCAGGCAGGTCCCTGTTCAAGTGTCACCTCTTCAAAGAGGCCTCCACTGATCACCCTATTTAAAAGCATTTCCTAACCAGTCTTTACCCCCTTATCTGGCTTTATTTTCTTCCCACCACTTATAACATTCCGAGTTATATTAGTTCTTTACCCATTTAAATATTGGGTTGGCCCAAAAGTTCGTTCAGGTTTTTCCGTAACATCTTACAAACAAACTTTTGGGCCAACACAATATTTATTTTCTGCCTCAACTACAAGAGTGTAGCTTCAGACATAGGGTATAAACCGTGTTAGTCATTGCTGCATACATGCTTTCTTTTTTTTTTTTTTTTATACATGGTTTTTAAAAAAATATTTATTTATTTGGCTGCATCAGGTCTTAGTTACGGCACGCGGGATCTTCGTTGCGGCATGTGGGATCTTTCGTTGCGGTGCTCAGGCTTCTCTCTAGTTGTGGTGTGCAGGCTCCAGAGTGCATGGACTCAATAGTTACGGCACATGGGCTCTAGAGCACGTGGGCTTAGTTGCCCCATGGCATGTGGTATCTTAGTTCCCCAACCAGGGATCGAACCTGTGTCCCCTGCATTTGAAGGCGGATCCTTTACCACTGGAAGTCCCTGCATACATGCTTAGAAGCTGGCACAAAGGAGGAGACCAAGTAACGTTTGTTGAGTGAATAAATGCATGAATGATATGAGAAGGAGGAAAAGAACATTTCCAGCACACGGAACAATATAAGCAGATGCCTAGAGAAATAAGCATGATGTGTAAAGACAGAGAAAAGTTCATTGCAACCATTAGAAACAAGTGACGATGAGAAATAAGTTTTGACAAATACTGGAAACTCTTAAATGCTAGGCTGAAGAGTTTGAACTTTATCTTGTAACCACAAAAGATTTACTCACTAGGGAATAGAATGAGAAAGGGGTGAAGTTATTGAGGAAAAAAAAAAAGAGTAGGTGGTAATAATGAAACAAGGGTTTAAGAAACATCTGTCTTACATCTGTCTTGCAGTAAAAACAACTGCTAGCAGTTATCTATCTAGCACAACTCATTGGACGGGCAAGAGATTTAGAAGTAGGGAAACCAGCTGAGAATCAGAAATCCAGATAAGAGATCATAAGGTCTGGCTGTGTGATTAAAAAGAACAACTTCTGGAGACATTTCAAAGAAAGATTCAACACAAGTTGGTTCCTATTTTATTTTGAAGGATGACAGATACAGTAACAGCAAACTTTTGAGTCTGGGATATTGGAAAACAGGGAGCGGGGCCTTAGAATGAGACTGGGAAGTCAAGAGGGAAAAGGATTTCTTTCTTGATTCTATTTTTCCTTGTAATTTAGAGCACCACCTATTTCTCCCAAAGAATCCAATGTTCCTAGGATCTGGCTTTGAAGGTAGAAGAGCTGAATTCCCTCTTAATTTAAATTTGTAATTAAACCCTCCCTCCACCTGTTTCCCCAAAGATCTAAAGTGCACAGGACTCAGTAAGACAGTAGCGTGGCTGAGGAGTAAGAAGCGACACGCCTACTTTACAATAACCATCCCATAATCAAGTGTAAAAATCTTGGAAACAGCTAAACATAGAGAACGAGTTCTGTAAATAATAAGCAATTTTGTGTACCTGTACAAAACTTATTCCTTGGGGCTTCCCTGGTGGCGCAGTGGTTGAGAGGCCGCCTGCCGATGCAGGGGATACGGGTTCGTGCCCCGGTCCGGGAGGATCCCACATGCTGCGGAGCGGCTGGGCCCGTGAGCCGTGGCCGCTGAGCCTGCGCGTTGGGAGCCTGTGCTCCGCGGCGGGAGGGGCCACAACAGTGAGAGGCCCGCATACCACAAAAACAAAAAAACAAAAAAAACCTTATTCCTTTTGCTATGCAAATTTCTTCTTTTTTGGGGCCATACTACGTGGCATGTGGGATCCTAGCTCCCCAACCAGGGATGGAATCTGCGGCCCCTACATTAGAAGTGCAGAATCCTAACCAATGGACCGTCAGGGAAGTCCCTGCAATGCAAATTTCTTCATGACTCTTTTACCTGTGCAGCGGAGATCTTGGCCACTTGAATGATTTTCTCCATAGAAAGGTAGCTCTGCTGTGAGGGAGCGGGGCCGATGGAATGTGCTTCATCTGCCTGTTGAAGGAATATTACATGCTTAAAAGACCACACAGCTGGTACACACTAGTACACTATACAGAACTGCTGCTGGGTCATCTTATTATTATAAATAAAAATGCTGGCTCCTAAGAACAATGCAAGAATTGAGAAACACAAGCAGCAGCTCATGTCTATGTTATAAAAATAAGCCAGTTTGGAATCTTTCGCAGGAGGAGGGTACCAAAACTTGACTTTTATGTATAAAACACACAGAGTGAAATTAAAGTGCCTTGGGTTAGAAGGCAAGAGGCATTGGTCACAGTATTAATATTAGCAACAATAGTAACCTTAAATGTAGTTAATGCCAAAAATGTACAATTTGACAAAAGAGACAAAATATACAACAGACGTATACAGTAAGAAATAAAAGTTTCCTTAAGTTTATATAATTATTAGAGTATGATAATACCCCTTCTATACATTTATGAACTATTTTTATATTGTCCCTTAAAACTTTCATATAATCATAGCACCCCTTGAGGCAGACCAGATACACAATATCATTCATTCATTCAAAGACTTACTGAATGCCCACTATGTGCCATGCTTTGAGGTGAAGCTGCCTATACATCAGTAAATAGGACAAGTGTCTCTGTCTAGAGGAAGAGACAAACATCAAACATACATTCACACACTTAATGACAGCTGTGATAAAGGCCAAGAAGGAAAAACAGAGGACACAATGCAGGTAAGAGGAAGAGGATCAGGTTCAGTCTGGTCAGGGAAAGGCTGGGAGGGAAGGTCAAGGGGCTCCTTGACCTGGGACCTGGCCAGGCAAACAGGAGGAGGGGGTGGAGTTCGGAACAGGAATGGAGATGGGGGCAAGCCTCACCGGCAGAGAAAACAACACATACGAAGGTCCTGGGGTGGGAAGAAATCTGGCTCATTTGAGGGACTGAAGGAGGCTTGTGTGGCTGGAGCAATGAATAAGGGGTCAGGGACCAGACATGTGACTGGAAGACAGGGGGATGCAGATTTCAGAGGGCCTTGTGGGAGGTTAAAGCTTTGGATTGTCTCCCAAGGGGACACATGATGAGACTTTTTAAAGTGTGTCTTTTTAATTTAAACTTTTAATTCCACAATACACAAATCCATTCTCATTCTAAAGACTGTGAACAATAATACAGAAGCAAAGGAGTCCTTTGGCATTGCCCCTCTCTCTCACTCTAAACTCCTTCCAGATATAACCTCTATGATCAATTTGGGACATACCTTTCCATATCCACATTCTTATTTATTTGAATATATTTATATAAACATACAACAGTTTTAGTTTTTGTTTTTACACCAATAGGATCAAACTCTAGAGTCATCTTCTGCAATTGCTTTTTTCACTAACAGTATGTCTTGAGAGCTCTTTCCTTGCTAGTACCCACGTCTACCTCATTTTTTTATAACAATTGCATAATGTTCCACAGTATGAAGGTACCATAGTTCATTTAATCAGGTACCTCTAAATGGACATTTAAGCTGTAATGGCAAAAGGATGCCAGCAGCATCTTGTGCATGCCTCTAGGTGCACATATGTGTGAGTATGTCTCTGGACAGAGATCTACAGGAGTGTTTGCAGGGCTGGGTGAAAGATATGACATTTTAATCGCTCCTGGTTAATCATCCCTTGAAATGGTGTCACTAATATACATTTCCATCAATAACCTAATTTCTAACCACATTAACCAACACTGAATATTATCCATCTTTTAAATTATTGATAATCTGGAGGATGATAAAAAGGTTTAAAGCATTTAAAGCATAGAAGTAACATGAAAAAATCTGATTTTTAAGCTATCAGTCTGGCTGAAGTGTAGAAAATATTGTGGGAGGGGGTCAAGGGTAAAGTAGGGAGACCACATACAAGGCTACATACAGCATTTGACCAGGCGAAGATGACAGCGGCTTTGACTTAAGGTGCAGGTGGAAGACGGCGGAAAGAAGTGGAAAGAAATGTTTGAGAAGCAGAATTAACAGCAATTGGAGATTGTCTAGATGGGGAAGGGGGAAGGATGTAGAGACAGGAGGAAGATAGGAGATATTCAAAGACTTCCAGATCTCTGGCATTATTATTTTTATGAGCGATGGTGTTGCCACCTACTGGGTTAGGGAAGTCTGCAAGAAAAGCATGCTCAGTACAGATGAAAGGTGATGAGTTCAATTTCAGACATACTGATTTGGTGCCCATGCAGGTGGAGGTGTTGAGTGGGAGGCTGGATAGACATGTATCATGTTCAAAAGAAAGTCTGGGCTAGAAATAGACATTTGGAAGTTTTTAGCAAAGCCACAGGACTTGATGATATGATCTAGAGTGACAGTATACAGTGAGAAAAGAAGAAAATGGAAGATTCTTAACAGGGGAGAGGAGAAGGACTCCACAGCACAGGAAGACAACTAGCCTTGGATGGGAAGAGGACAGATGCAGATGCAGCAAGCAGATTCTGTGGCAGGAAGCTCAATTCTACATCCTCTGTGACTCAAGATCATCTGCTGAGAATAGGTGGTAGAGGGAGAGTCAGAGGTTGGAATGGAGCAAAACTGGTTTGAGATAGTCCCCGCACAGAATTCAAGGGAAAAGTGGCAGTGTGGAAAGCCCAGGTGAAGCTGGTTATAATTTTACAGTTAAGTAAAGGCTCAGAAACATTAAATGACTTGTCTAAGATCCCTTGGCCAGTAACTGGTAGTTGCTAAGACTGACCTCGATCCTTCTCCTGGTACATCAGGGATCTGGATGTGCGCCACTGACAGTGTGATCTGTGGGTCAGCCACCTTCTCTGAGCCGTTTTAACCAATCCTTGATGAGACAGGACCTTGCCTAGAAGTCACTAGGCACACAGTGTAGTTCCACTGGTGTTACGTTTGGAAAAGGTTCCCAAGATAAATTTTTAGTGAGCAGTTTGAACTTACCTACTTAGACACTGTTAATACTAGCAAATATAAACCGTCAACAAAGAAGTAAAATACTGACACAATAAACAAATACAATCACTTACAAAATTTGACTTCCAGTCTTTAACAACGTACCATGTCAACATGCATGGAATTCCTGTCGGCCTCACTATAAACAGCCACAGACTGTACACCCATTTTTTTGGCTGTTCGTATCACCCTGCAGGCAATTTCTCCTCTGTTTGCAATGAGGACCTTGGTAATGTTTCGTCCTGTTTAAAATACCATGAAAACCATATACAAATGTTACTGGGGAATTAAGGAATGAGAATGCAAAATATAGTTGTCCCTCAGTATCCATGGTGGACTGGTTCCAGGACCCCTGCAGACACCAAAACCCACAGATGCATAAATACTAATACTATATAAAACAGTGTAGTATTTGCATATAACCTACCCATGCCCTCCAGTTTACTTCAAATCATCTCTAGATTACTTATAATACCTAATATAATATAAATGCTACAGGGACTTCCCTGATGGCACAGTGGTTAAGAATCTCCCTGCCAATGTAGGGGACATGGGTTCGAGCCCTGGTCCGGGAAGATCTCACATGCTGCATGCACCACAACTACTGAGCCTGTGCTCTAGAGCTCGCAAGCCACAACTACTCAGTCCATGTGCCACAACTACTGAAGCCTGTATGCCTAGAGCCCATGCTCCGCAACAAAGAGAAGCCACTGCAATGAGAAGCCCACGTGCCGCAAGGAAGAGTAGCCCCTGCTCGCCGCAACTGGAGAAAGCCCGCGCACAGCAATGAAGACCCAACGCAGCCAAAAATAAATAAATAAATTAATTAATTTTTAAAAAATGCTACATGAACAGTTGTAAGTACAATGTAAATGCTATATAAATAGTTGCCGGTGCATAGCAAGTTCAAGATTTGCTTTGGCAACTTCCTGGAATTTTCAAATATTTTTGATCCTTGGCTGGTTGAACCTGCAGATGCGGGACCTATGGATACTAGAGGGGCAAATGTAAATATTCTATGATATTAACTAGGTTATAAACATTTGTTTTGGTAAAATCAGCATAACAAAGCCTCAAATAACCATTTTAGCTAATATCAGTGCATTTCTTTTCAATGTCCAATATTTGTAGATGTTGCTACTTGTGTAGGGTAAAGTTAGACCTTTGCAGAGATAGGGTCACTTTAACTTATAGTGTCTCTATTGTCTTTATTGCAGATTGTCTCTCTGGGTAAACCAAGTTATCTTCTTTGCCTTTCCTTTTTTTTTTTTTTTGTTTGCTTTGGCTGCACCAGGTTTAGCTACGGGACTCAGGATCTTTGTTGTGGCATGCGGGATCCTTTGTTGCGATGTGCGAGATCTTTAGGTGCAGCGTGCGCACTCTTAGCTGTGGCATGCATGTAGGATCTAGCTCCCGGACCAGGGATCAAACCCAGGCCCCCTGTATTGGGAGTGTGGAGCCTTAACCACTGGACCACCAGGGAGGTACCCCCTCATTGTGGGTTGTTTTTTTTTTAACATCTTTATTGGAGTATAATTGCTTTACAATGGTGTGTTAGTTTCTGCTGCCTTTCCATTTTGACCTCGATTAGAATCAATGCCAGTGCGATCAGATCAGGGAGAGCTGTTAATAAGCCTTTAGAAGTCATGAAATTCAAGATACTCTTATTAACATAAATTCTTACTCAGCTTTTTCAATTTAAAATAAAAAGATGCTTTGTTATGTCAAAGATCAAATTACAATAGCTAAAAAAAAAGCAGTTAATAATAACTAAATTTTAATACCTATTTTCTATGCCCCAGGTCCTCTGCTAAACACTCAGCTTGGACTTAAATCCTCACAATCATCATATGAAGTAGAGGCTATTATTATTATCTCAATTTTAAAAATGAAGATATTAAGATTGAAAGAGATACTGCTTTCCTGAAATCACAGAGCTAAAAAAAATGGTAGCTCCAGGATTTGAACCCAGGTTAGCTTCACTCCAGAATGTGAGCTCTTCATCACTCTGCTCCACTGCCTCTATCCCTCTGTACACAGGGGTATGTGGTTCTTGCAATATAAATGAATACTGCACCAGTTCACTGGCATCAGTGTCATATGACATGTTATTGTATTAATAAATAAAATACACTTCCATCATCACACATGAAATAAATGTTTTTGACAGTTTATAATATTTATTTTTCTCAAAAAATAAAGTTTTATATAATTTTAAAGTATGTTTTTTGGGACTTCCCTCGTGGTCCAGTGGTTAAGAATCGGTCTTACAATGCAGGGGACACCAGTTCGATCCCTGGTCGGGGAACTAAGATTCCACATGACACGGGTCAACTAAGCCCGTGCGCCACAACTGCTGAGCCTGTGTGCTCTGCAGCCCGTGCGACACAACTAGAGAGAAGCCTGTGCACAACAACAAAGAGCCCACACGCCGCAATGAAGGATCCTGCGTGCCGCAACTAAGACCCGACACAGCCAAAAAATAAATATTTTTTTAAAAAGAGAAAAAGCTCAGCATCGTTATAAAAAACAAACAAGCAACAAACAAAAAACTATGTTTTTCAACAGGGATCTATAGAACCCAAGCTGTCACAAGGGGTGCTAGGGTGAAGCATGCATGTATATGTTGGAGGAGGGGGCTACACTCAGTCAACCGGAAGTTACACTTTTAAATGTTTACAGTTGGGAACTCCAGGTAACACTTTTTTTGAAATAAAAAAAAAATTCCTGCTACTTGAAAGAACTGTTTTCAAGCACTGATTTAGACCATCATATTTATGCTTTTTCAATTCAATACACTAAAGAGGGTCAAACAAATAACAACATAAACATAAAATGTCCTTAACTATTTACCTATATAGACTCAAAAGCAAGAGAGATTTAACATAAGAGGTGAAAACCATTGACTCAATACTAAGAAAGTAATCATGAAAATTCAAAACTTTAAAAGTATATAAAAACTAATTCTATTATGCACACATTAAATAATTAAACATTTCCCTTTCTTACTTCATAAGCTGAAACAAGGCCAGATCGAAGAGGGTGTCAGTACCTGTGGTAGTTGCATACTTCATGGCTCTTTGCTTCCAAGTCCATCCCCTATAAAATGAATCCAAATGGAATTATGATTAAACAGGATATGTAAGATCTGTCATTGTTCTCTCAAAAGAATCTCAATTTTTAAAAACTTGCAACTAAGTCTAGATATGACTTTAGTTACATTTAAACCTTAAGCCTACAGAGTGATTCAATAAGATTTACTTTGTGGGAAGAAAACGAATCTAGAAATCAAAAGTTACGGTTCTGGCTGTTCTCCCTGGTACTAAGTGTCCTTGAGCAGATCACCTAACCGGCTCATTCCTGAGGCTGGCAAATGACCACGGAGTTAGAAACAATTAGAAAGCCAAGGTACTTCAAGATCATCCAGTTCAGCTTGTTTTCAAACTTTTTTCACCAGAACCCAAAGTAAAAACTATGTTTGACTTCACAAGCCAGTACACACACAGAAGTTTCATGAAAGAAAATTTCCCCTATGTTTCGATAGTTCCTGTTCTATTCCATTTTATTAAATAAAATGTCCTGGGAAGACCCACAGCTTTGGTACTTGAGTTCCACAAGATGGTTTTCTCAGGAGGCTACTGCTTTCCCACATCTTTCCAATCAACTGACCTCGCTTTCTTGATCTTCAATGGGGAGGTGGGGAATCACAGCATCTTCCCATCACAATCTTCAGATACGCTTACCAATAAGATTCAAGGCCTGTCTTGGGCAATGTGTCTATAAAATGGCTGCTTGTTGGTAAATCCAGCTTAAGACTTTGATTCAGTTTTAAGGACACTGCTGAACTAAAGTTTTCTTCTGCCATTTTCCAGTGAAAACCAAGAGACAACCACCTCCCCCACACACCACTTAACTATAATCTTCTATCCCAGCAACGTTCTGATTGGTCTATTCCATTTTCCACCATTATCTACACTACAATTTAAAATGGCTTAAAAAACATTAAGAAGTTGCTTCCATGCGATTATTCCATCCTGATTCAAGAATTTCTATACCAGTTTCTCCTCGTTTTTAAAATTCCACCACTAGACTAGATTTCTTTGCTGAGTTACTACAAAATCATGACACAAAGACATGTAAACACCCTATATACTGATAAGATTTTAATTCTACATGCCATTAACAACTCTAACATTTTCCAGGGTGACAACCACTTGAGAATGGTTCTATACATAATAGCTAAGATTTGAGAGGGAGAGGGAAGTGAGAGAAAATGGGTCTGTGTAATATCCTGAAGAGCCCTGGAAACCTAAGAAAAGAAAAATCAGGAGAAAAAGAAGAGCACTAACATTGGTTTCATCAACTGTCATATTTTGCTCTGGGGCTAGTCCTACAATTAAGTAACTGAAAATCTACATCCATAACAATAACTTTTGGACAATAAAAGCAATAAAAAAAAACTTAAGACAGGGCTTCCCTGGTGGCGCAGTGGTTGAGAGTCCGCCTGCCGATGCAGGGGACTCGGGTTCGTGCCCCGGTCCGGGAGGATCCCACATGTTGCGGAGCGGCTGGCCCCGTGAGCCATGGCTGCTGAGCCTGCGCGTCCGGAGCCTGTGCTCCGCAACGGGAGAGGCCACAACAGTGAGAGGCCCGCATACCGCAAAAAAAAAAAAAAAAAAAAAAAAAAAAACTTAAGACAAATCATTGAGTCTGCAAAGGCTACATCTATGGATTGATTCATATGCATCAGATTCTGTTTAAGCCTCTTTACATTAATATTAATTCATTTAATTCGCACAGTCTAAGGCACTAATATTATCTCTTCTAGGGATAGTATCATCACCTCCTCCTAGGTAAAGAAATTGAAGCACTGAGGATAGTAAGTAACTTTCTCAAGGTTACTCACACACCCAGAGTAGCAAAGCTGAGACCCCTGCCTTCTGAGTGCAGAGTCTGTGCCCTTCAGCACTAAGCTATACTGTGTTTCCAGAATGATGGAGGAGGAGGGAAGAGAAGGCAAAGGAAGCTAAAGAAGCTTGCTACCTGGAAACCTGAGGGTGTCTTCACTGCCAGTAATTGTCTCCGAAGCTTAAAATCTGAAACTGATCTGGAGTCAGGTTAGTTAGAGTGAGCCATCTGATAGCTTTGTTCAAATGTGTGTACAAAGCTGTTGACAAAACCTCTCAGCTCTCCGGAGACAAATTTGCTTTTGTTAACTTGATTCATTTCAGCAAAGGGAAAGAACTCCAAGAGTCTTTAGCATCCTGGGGCCATTTCTTACCACTAGTATAAACTAGGGCAAGTCTTTGACCCCTTCGGACTTCACCAGAAGCGGGATCATAACAACGCTCCCCGAAGAGGGAATGCAGTGAAAAACACAGTGTTAATGATTAGGAGCTGTACAAGCGTTATCCTCGCCCCTATGGCGAGGGGAGCATGGAGACGGCAGGCTCAGCTCCACCCCTCTCCCACGCCACAAAATTGGACAGAATGCTGAAGGCTGGATGTGTGGAAGGGAGAAGAAAGTGTGTGTCTCCCTCCCGATGCCGAGACTGAAAGCAGAACGTCCCCCGGCCTGGGCTGGAGTTTTTCTTCCGTCCTCCCCTCCTCCCTCTCTATCCTCGGTCCCTCCGCGCCTCTCACACGCCGCACGAGTCCATTCACCCCGGGCCCCGACACTGATCCACCGCCCCTCCACCCGCCGTTACCTCGGCGGCAGCAGCAAACTTGGGACTCGCTGCCATCGGTTCCTCTCCGCCGCCACCAGCACGACCGACAACGCAGAGGCCGCCGCCATGTCCCTGCAGCCCCGTCACTCTCCGACGCTTAGACACAGCAGCTGTGCTGTGTCCCACTCACTGCAAAACCTTGCCTCCGCTCTGCAAGCCTGTTGTCCTCCGCCGGCCACCGTCGAGGTCAGAGCCAAGCAATAGGTGAACCGAAGGGGTGGTGGGGGCGTCTCCACCATAACCAATCAAAGAACAGAGCAGGGCTTGGGTGACGGCGATTGGCCAGTCTGTCCGCGTGCCGCGGGGGTGCGGTTCCCGCTCCCTCCTCCCCTTGCGCCAACCAGAGGAGGGGTCGGCTGTGTCCTCAGCCTTCCTTGGACTCGGATCGCTGTTTCTTCCCTAGGCCCTCGGCGTTCCTTCGTTCTGGAACCCTGCTCCTGACCATTATCATTAAAGCCGCAAGGAAGTGGGCGAGGCAGAGTCATGGGGAAAAAGTCTAATGGAGTGGAGAGCTAGATAAAATTCTCTAGTGATCTCAAGAATGGATAAAATAAAATAAATAACTAAAATTAAATTTAAAACCACCCTGAGCTTTTAAAAAAGTGTTTTAACGGACTGTTGAGGAAAAGAGGAAGTCAAAACCGAATTGCAGAATATCTAGAAAACAAAAGTACTGAAAACACTACATATAGATGCTTATTTGATTTAACTAAAGCCGGGCTTATAGGAAAATTATAGTGAACGTAAAACTAATCATCTAATTTAAGGGTTAGAAAAAAATACATAAATAAAGCATAATAAAGTAGTAAAGATTTTTAAAAAAGAAATAAATGAATTAAGAAAACTAATATCGAAGCACTAATAAGTCCAGGAGTTCAGAAAATAAATCAATAAAAAAAATAGTAACTAATCTAATCAGAAGTAAAGGGGAGAAATGCTCACTTGCTATGATTAAAAAGAAAAAAAAAAGGTAAGTGGGGAAAAGGTGCAGGTATAGGAAAAAATTATAAATTTGTAAGAGACTATTTTGCTCAACTTTAAGCAAATAAACTTTGAAAACCTGGATGAAATGGATGCTGTTCAAGATAAGAAAATACAGTTTACCCAAATAGATCCTGAGATAGAAAATCTAATTAAACCATTACCACAGAAGAACAAGAGAATATTATCAAAGACCTATCGTTCCTACTGCCTTTATTTCCACCTTCACCTCCATCCCCAAAGCACATGACTCACCTTGTTTCACAAGGAAACTCCACCAAAATAGTAAATACTAGTTGACCCCAATGCTATTAATTCTGACCCAGAGCACAGAAAAAATTGGAAGTCCTCCAAAATCTTAATGAGGTGAGCATAACATTGGTACCAAAATCTAACAAAGATAGCACACACACACACACACACACACACACACACACAACTATAGTCCAATTTCTTCACTTATGAATATTAATGGAAAAATCCCAACTATATTACTAACTAAAGTATCTGGTAGCATATGGAAAGAGTAATACACCATGATTAAGGTTTATTACAGAAATGTAAGAAGATTCAATATTAATATAACTAATTAATCTTATTAATAGTTTAAAAGAGAAAAGATTGTATCATGTTCATAGATGCTTAATAGGTCTTTGATAAAATTCAACATTCATTCTAGATTTTAAGACTCAATAATTCAAGAGTGGTATTGAGACAAGTGGCAAGCCCTCTGGGGGGAAAAAAAGTTGAATCCCTACTCACTCCTCATACCTAACACTAAAATAAGTTCCAAATGGTTAAAAGATTAAATATAAAAGATGAAATCAGGGCTTCCCTGGTGGCGCAGTGGTTGAGAGTCTGCCTGCCGATGCAGGGGACACAGGTTCATGCCCTGGTCCGGGAAGATCCCACATGCAGCAGAGCGCCTGGGCCCGTGAGCCACGGCCGCTGAGCCTGCGCGTCCGGAGCCTGTACTCCGCAACGGGAGAGGTCACAACAGTAAGAGTCCCGCGTACAGCAAGAAAAAAAAAAAAAAAAGATGAAATCATAAGAGTGCTAGAATATATCATAGGATATCTTAAAGAAGGAAAGGTTTTTCTAAGTGTAACACAATACTCAGAAACTATAACAGAAAAAGAATTGATAAATTCAACTACATAATTTTTTTTGAAAATCTGCACAACTAAACATATATATAGAAAAAAAGTAAACTAGGAATAATTTTATAACTTATCACAGATGAAGGTCTACTTTCCTTAATATATAAATAACTCCTACAAGTCAATAAGAAAAAATATCTATAATGCAAGAGAAAAGCTTCAAAGAATATGAAGAGACCAAGGGAACAGAATAGAGAGCCCAGAAGTAAACCCACGCATATATGATAAACTAAGCTTTGACAAGGGTGCCAAGTGCACCCAATGGGGAAAGAATAGTCCTTTCAATAAGTACTGTTGGGAAAACTAGACATCCACATACAAAAGAATGAAACTGGACCCTGCCTTACACCACTAGAAGAAAACATAGGGAAAATGCTTCTTGACATTGGTTTTTTATTTTTTAGATATGACACCAAAAGCAAAGGTAAAAAACGCAAAAATAAAGTTGGGACAACATCAAGCTAAAAAGTTTCATCAGCAAAGGAAACAATCAACAAATGAAAAGGGAATCTGCTGAATAGGAGAAAATATTTACAAACCATATGTCTGACAAGGGGTTAATATCTAAAATGTAGAGAGACTTTATATAACTCAATAGCAAAAAACAAATAACCCAATTAAAAATGGGCAAAGGACCCAAATAGACATTTTCCCAAAGAAGACATACAAACAGCTAACACCTACATGAAAAGGTGCTCAACACCACTAGTCATCAGGGAAATGCAAATCAAAACCACAATGAGATATCACCTGTTAGGATGGCTATTATCAAAAAGACAAAAGATAACAAGTGTTGGTGTGGATGTGGAGGAAAGGGAACCCTTGAACACTGTTGGTGGGAATGTAAATTGGACAGTCATTATGGAAAACATCATTATTCAGAGTCCTCAGAAAATTAAAAATAGAACTACCATATGATTCAGCAATCCCACTTCTGGACATATATCTGAAGGAAACAAAATCAGTATCTTGAAGAGATATATGCATTACCACCTTTATTGCTGCATTATTCACAGGAGCCAAGATATAGAAACAACATAAGTATCTGTTGACTGAATGAATGAATGAAGATTATACACACACAAACACACCACAGTGGAATATAATTCAACCATGAGAAAGAAATCCTGCCATTTGCAACAACGTGGATGAACCTGGAGGACATTATGCTAAGTGAAATGAGCCAGATTAAGATAAATACTGTATGATCTCACTTATATTTGGAATTAAAAAAAAAAGTCAAACATATAGAAACAGAGAGTAAAATGGTGGTTACCAGGAGCTGAGGGGTGGGGGAAAAAGGGGAAATGCTGGTCAAAGGGAACAAACTTTCATTTATAAGATGAATAAGTTCTGGGGATCTAATGTATAGCATGGTGACTCTAATTATGATACTGTATTGTATATTTGACATTTGTTAAGAGAGTAGATCTTAAGTATTCTCATCACCTGACTGTGGTAATAATTTCACAATGTATACATATACCAACTCATCACATTGTACATGTTAAATATATACAATTTTGCTTGTCAGTTATACCTCAATAAAGTTAAGGGGGAAACTAACAAGTATAAAGAAAAAAAAAGAATATGAGGAGTTCACAGAATAGGAAATGTAAATAAATGTAAAAGGCACTTGACCTTATTACAAATCAAAGAAATACAAATTAAAACTATAGGGCTTCCCTGGTGGCACAGTGGTTAAGAATCCACCTGCCAATGCAGGGGACACGGGTTCGAGCCCTGGTCCGGGAAGATCCCACATGCCGCGGAGCAACTAAGCCCGTGCGCCACAACTACTGAGCCTGTGCTCTAGAGCCCATGAGCCACAACTACTGAGCCCTCACGCCACAAATACTGAAGCCCATGCACCTAGAGCCCGTGCTCCGCAACAAGAGAAGCCATCGCAATGAGAAGCCCGCGCACTGCAATGAAGAGTAGCCCCCTGCTCGCCGCAAATAGAGAAAACCCACGCGCAGCAATGAAGACCCAATGCAGCCAAAAATAAATAAATAAAAAAATAAATTTATAAAAAAAAAATAAAACTATAATGATATACCATGTTTCACCTGTCACATTAGCATATATCAAAAGTTTAATAACACTGTAATTAGTTAGGGGCATGAGAGTGTTATCATTATTGAGTGAAAATTGGTACAACCATTATGCAGAGTACTTTGGTAATAGTTATCAAAATTGCAAATTCACAAAGTTTTGAAACTAGCAAAGCTATCTCTTAGAAATCACCCAAGATATACTCACAGATATTTGAAATGATGCCTGATTAAGGAAACTTATTGTTTCATTGTTGGAAATAACGAACTAATTAAAAGAGACTGGTTAAATAAATGTACATTTATTTGGATTTAATGGATATTTATATATTTAATGGATTACTGTGCAGCCACTAAAAAAAGAATGAGACAGCACTATATGTACTCATATATTAAGATTCATTGATGAGTGAAAAAAGTAATGTGCAGAACTGTGGTTATTATTTTATCATTTGTGTAAAAATAGGAGAAAGACAAAACATACATGCTTATGTATGTAGCAATAGCCTCTGGGAAAGAAAAGTTATTGGCTCCAAGACAGGGACAGGATAGCAGGATGGTGACAGCTTTTTATTATACACCCTTTTACATACTTTGGATTTGTTTTGACATAACTTCAGACTTACAGAAAAGCTACAAGAATAGTACCCTTCACCTATAAATCCCAAGTGTTTATATTTTACCACATTTGCTTTATCTTTTGCTCTCCGTGTACCTACACACACACACACACACACACATACACACACACACACTCATATACTCATACTTTTTTTTCTGAACCATTTGCAAGTAAGTTGCAGACATGATGCCCTTTTTTTACTCCTAACTACTTTAATGTGTATTTCCTAAAACAAACAGATTCTCTTACCTATACATGCTCTCTGAACCTGTTTGGGCTTGATCCTGGATGTACCATTTCCATCTTGCAATTGATTACTGTTAGACCCATCCAGCTTCCTTACTTAGTGGATTTGACAGAATCCAGCTCAAAAATGGTCAATTCCGGATATATGGTCACTTAGTGTCCCAAGGTCAAGTGTTCCAGGAGCCAGTAACATGCCAAGAGCTGTTTCTCAAAGGGTATATATTTCTCTGCTGCAAATGGCATGGCCATGGCCTTGCTCCAGAATGCCCAGGGCCTGTTATGATTCTCCCACTAGAGTTTGCCAAAAATTTCGTGCTGTACCTTTACCCACTGCTGAAACCTCCAACACTGTAAGGTCTGTCTGAGTGTCTGGCTCAAGCAGCAGGGCTGATTGCATCGTGGCCTGGAGTTGCTGTACTGGCCTTTCCTGATCTGGCCCCACTCAAAACTGATTGTTTTCTATGTCACCTGGTAAATGGATCAGAGGAATTTTCCTAGCTGTAGAATGTTGTCACCAGAACCCAAAGAGGCCTAACTGGCTCTGTGTTTCCTTCTTTGTGGAAAGGATGCAAGATGAAAAACATCTGTATTTTATTTTGGAGGGGATATTCTGGCAGGTTCTTGATCATCTGTGTCCTTAAATACTTCAATGAAGTAGTCAGTCCCTGAATCTTCATACCTCCTGGAACACATATGTTTAACCAAGGCGTCCAGCATAATAATTGCTCCATGCTTGTCCTGTATAATTAGCATGATGTCATCAATGTAGTGGTTCAATGATATTCCATGGGACGTCTGTGCAGTCCAGATCGCTTTGGATTACATTATGACAGAGGACAGGAGAGTTGACAAATTCCTGGGGCAAAGCTATAAATGAATATTACAGAGCATGGGCCAACAACTAGCCTTCGTAGAAAGGCAAGTCAGACCGAGCAGTGGCTGGTCCATAGACTGTCAGTGCCAGGGCTTGAGAGGCTGTTCTCCTGGGGGTGTGCTACATCTGGGGCAGAGTTGGAAGCAGGCTGGAATCAGCCCTGCTCCTATTACCTTTTGTATAGGTTCCTATTAAACCACTTTTCTTTGTGTATGCACTGGAATTTCTTTTTTCTTTTTTTTTTTTTTGCGGTACGCGGGCCTCTCACTGCTGTGGCCTCTCCCGTTGCGGAGCACAGGCTCCGGACGCGCAGGCTCAGCGGCCATGGCTCATGGGCCCAGCCGCTCCGCGGCATGTGGATCTTCCCGGACCGGGGCACGAACCCGTGTCCTCTGCATCGGCAGGTGGACTCTCAACCACTGCGCCACAAGGGAAGCCCTGCACTGGAATTTCTATACGCGAGTTTCCCCACAGAAGTAAACCAGTAATTCTACCTTGACAGTGGACGTGGGGTAGACAGCATCCAAGACAGCCCCCCCTTGATTTCTACCTCTCCTGGTCTTCACTCCTACATTGTACCAGGGATGGTCAATGTGACCAACAGGATACAGCAGAAGTGATGTCATGTCACTTCTGTGATTAGGTGGTCGTCTCTCTCTCTTGGATCACTTGCTCTGGGGAAAGCCAGTTGCCATGTTGTGAGCATCCCTTTCGATATGCCACATGGTGTGAACTTGGGAGTAGATCCTTCAGCCCCATTTGAACCTTCAGATGACTGCAGCTCTGGCTAACAGCCGAACTGCCACCTGGTGAGAGACCCTGAGCCAGAGCCACCCAGCTAAGCTGCTCCCAGATTTCTGACCCTCAGAGACTGTGTGAGATAATAAATGTTGTTTTAAGCTGCTAGGTTTCAGGGCAATTTGTTACACAGCTATAGATAACTAACACAGGACCTCTTCTGATTTATCTCAGCCCCTACCAGACTGTCTGGCGTTTAGGAAGTCCTTAATCGATGTTGGTTGGATGAATGAATGAATGGATAATTGTGGCAGCACTTAAATAAACCAGTGATCCAATCAGGTAGTCTGGACTGAGAGTTGAGAAATTTAATTTATAACTTTAATATGGTTTATCTTCTCAGAAATTCAGTTTCTCTCAAATAGGTCTTCCTACCTAGTAATAATGTGGCAGTGGAGAATAGAACAAAATAAATTATTTCTAGGAAGACGATTTAACTTACTGATTCAAGCAACAACCTCCACTAAGGTTGTAAAACAAAATTTTTAATAGCACAAAAACCGAATTATAAGGAACGAATGACATAAATCTCCAAGGTAAGTTTTTATTACAAAAACTTTTAATACAATTCAATATTCTATTAAGACTAAAGGCAGGTCCTTGCCAACCCTACTGAGCCATAAGAGAACAAGTCAGGAAAGTGAATATGTTCTCCAGGGTGACTCGAATCATTCCTTTACTAACGAATGCTAGGGGTGTGTGGTCTTTTCTGTTAACATTTCTTTGGTAGTGAAAACAAGGAGGAATAAAATTCTTGGCTGCTCTATAGAAAAACATGAACTAGAGTGAAAACGTGGCCATAAAACTGCAGAAGAAGCAAGTTACCACAAGAGGGGGATCTACATTCGAGAAAGAAAAGTTGGTTAGCGGTTAAATTTCTCTTTCAAAGAAATAAAAAATGCCTTGAGAAATTTACTCCATTCCTTTATCCTTAGACTCGCAGCTTAACAATCCCTTGAAAATGAGAAACGAATGTTTTACAGAGCCTCTCAGTTTTCTTCGAGGGAGTAGAGAACTTCATTAAAGATAGGCTATTTTATTTCCCATTAAGCCCTCCTTTCATGTACCATAATCTCTCATGATTCTGGACAAAATAATTTCCTCTGTAAAAGGGAGCATATGCCAGTATGAGGCTTCAGGCAGCGCTTACTGTCGTTGTTCTTGTAGGCAATTTGATGTAGTGAAAAGACCAGAGACCTTGGTACCAGACCAACAGGAAGTCAAATTCAGGCTCTGCCACTTGTTAGCTGGGTGACATTTAAGTGATTAATTTCTTTAAGTCTGAGTTTGCTCACATGTAAGTTGTGCAAATTAAATGAGATGTATATAAACTGCTTAGCCTAGTGTCTGACACATACCTGTTCAATAGTGAAAGGCCATTATTATCGTTTCTTGCTTATTATTTAATTCTGTTGTCTGTAGCCACCTAATTCTTAGTTTTAGTGATTCTGGAGGAGTCATCAAGATAAAAATATAAGCTGATCTATTCCTCTTGGTGTCACATCAAATATCTAGACAACCTATGATATGTTGCTCTTTTTGACGATTTTTAGAGAACATTTAAAGTGGAAAAGGAGGTAGGTCAATTGACATACATCTTACAAAACATGGATAGTAAAAGCACTGAAAATACATTTTACAGGCAAAGCAGAAGCATTTTTTTTTTTTTTTTTTTTTTTTTTTTTTTTTTTTGTGGTATGCGGGCCTCTCACTGTTGTGGCCTCTCCCGTTGCGGAGCACAGGCTCCGACGCGCAGGCTCAGCGGCCAAGGTTCACGGGCCCAGCCGCTCCGCGGCATGTGGGATCTTCCCGGACTGGGGCATGAACCCGTGTCCCCTGCATCGGCAGGCGGACTCTCAACCACTGCGCCACCAGGGAAGCCCTAGAAGCATTTTTAAAAGTGGAAAAGATCAAGGATAAAATAAAATTCCCAACGTGAACACAGGTAACGTTCATTACTATTGATGCTTCGGTGTATAATGTGGAGCATATACCACTTTACATACATTATGTTAATTTAATGTATCTCAAATGTTGACTTTGGTTAAAATATTTTCAAGGACACTAGAAAATATTCTTAAACAGCTCACTAGATCTTTCATAAAATGAACAAAAAATATTTTGAAATTGATGTACTGCTTGAACTTACGTCAGAAATTTGGTTTTTGTGAAAGATAGTGGTTTACAAGGTTGGAAGGACCCACACTCCAAGGGAAGTCTTCAACATCCTGGAAACAATGAAAGAATTCTCTAAACTCCACCTTTTTCTTTTCCCTCGGGGCACCAGTTAGATTCTCTGGTATCCAGAAGATTCACGCCTTAAGCGGATTGCATAGACAATCAAACCCACTGCGAAGAGACCAAGCACGATGGCCCCAATCACGGGAAGCACAATTGTGTAGTCAGATGAACATTCGTCCACTAAGAGAAAAAACAAATACAGCCACTAAGTTTTAGTGAGGACAGACCAGAAAGCAGGCTAGAGTGGGGAGAATATGAGCTTTGGAGTCAGACCTGTGCTTGACTTTTGCTTCTACCACTAACTGTGTGAACCTGGGAGGGTTATTTAACCCTGCAATTTACTCATTTATAAAGGAAGCAAATAATATATAAAATTGTTGGAGGATGAAATAAAATAACTTTCTCTTCTCAGAAATTAATATTTAATAATTGTTAGTCCTGTTTTCTTCCAGGTGTTGCTCTCTGTAAAGTGGGATGTGCTTACGTAAAACAGACTGTGTCACTGTAAAACTTATCTCTTGAAAACGTGGGATGTTTCTCCACTTTTTAAAACATTCATTTTTGTCACACTTACAGTTCTGTTTTATTGCTTTTAGTTAGCCAAAAATATTAGAAAATAGACCTAATTATTTACGAGAACTTAAAAGTGAAAGTTTGAAAATTTGTCAAAATTCTTTTTTCTTTATTCTGTTAGAGATTATTTATTCAGTTCATTTAAAATGTAATCAGTCTTGACTGGAGAAAGATGCAAGGCCCTGGGAATAAAAGGGACCTTAATTGAGTACAGATAAATGGAGAACTATATCTATATCTTATTCAAGAACAGATGAGAGGATATGCCCTTGAGGTCTTCCATGAACCAATATTGAAATTATGTCCTGAACCAAGAATCACCATTAATCCAATTCTCACCTGAGGTCCAAGTAAAAAGAATCAGGAGGGGCCAGGGAAGAGGGAATGGTAATTAGAGACTCCTGGGAAAAAAACTAAATCTATACAAGACAGGAACTGTGCTTGTGGTACACTATTTGATTTGGCAGTGGACAATATTTACATTATAATGATGCATACCTTATTGATTTAACAAAAAAGACAGTGATATAACCATAAAAAGGATGGTGTAAGAAGTATTAAATCCTTATCTTCCATAGCAAGAGGTTTAAAGCTGATAAATTAAGAAACAGTAGGATAAGCTTTTTATTATTTTTTAGAGAATTATGGAGATAGTTACCATAAGAAATTGTTAAAACTAGTTAAAGTGCTTTGTCTCTTAGAGGAGGGACAGGGAAATGTTGCTTTTCATGAATCCTTTTAGAGTATATGATAATTTTGTTATTTACATATTTGTTTAAATTACATATAATTTTGTTATATTAAATATTACATGTAAATATTTATATATATTTCTTAGATAGGAAAGAACATAATCTAAGAAGTTAAAATAATTTGGAAAAAAAATACAGAATTGTCAAAACAAAATGTAAAACACATACCTATCAATCCAGCAATTCCACCACTAGGAATTTATACTGAAGATATATTCATAAAGTACACAAAAATATGTAATAATAATCTCCTTTTATGAGAGGAAAATTGACAATCTAAATAGCCATCAAAAATTTACAGTTGTATATTCATACAATAGACTATGATGTAGCCATCAAAAGGAATGTGGTAGATTTCCATGTGCTGACAGGGAAGTTACCTAAGATCTGTGAAGCACTGCATGGGTGCCTAGAGCAAAAAAATACACAAGAAGCTGGGGGAAGACTGGGATGGGAATAGAGGCAACTTTTACTTTCTATATAGTTTTATAATATTTAATATTACATTGTTTAAACATCTTCAAAATGCAGAAAAGTAAACAAAGAAAATAGTTATCCAATCACCATGTTTCTTCCACTTGAATTAATCACCATAAATCTTTGAGGCATTTGTTTCCTCTGTACATATATGTGTGCATGAGTGTGTGTGTGCTCATGTGTATGCTTAAAGAAAAATCATTGTATTTTTAAAAATGATATATGCTCATTATAAATCTCCTGAAAACCACCTACCCAGAAATTATCATTGGTAAAACATGGACAAACATTATTTCAGGCGTCTTTCTTTACAACTGTAAGAATAGATGGGTAGAAAAATAAATAGAAGTGGTTTTATCAAAATGGAATCATACAAATGCTATTTTAACCAAAATTGTTCATTTTAATGTTACTTGAATTTCACAGAAGAAAAAAACTAAAACAAAACTAGAAGAATTACTGCACTTCAAATAAACATGTCTTTGCCGTGGGAAATATTGTTGCATAAAAGATCTCTTTAAGGTTCAAAGAAGACACAAAAATACACAAGTAGAAAATAAATGATTATGAAATGCATTAAGAGGTTATAAAATAAATTAGAGACGTGTTTTCGAAACTCTGTTTCCAGTTAGACATTATCTATTGATTCTGTTTTGAAAGATTAACACTAACAGATTCCCTTCTATTTCTGGTCTTCCCAACTCAAATTCTGAACAGCTATACATATTTTTAGAAACATTGTTCAGGTTTACAATATTTCAATTCTATTTGATAATTGTAATGCCTATAATTTCTAAAAATTCGTTTCAAATTTAGAACACATTCACTATTTAAAGTCAAAATAATATGAAATGCTGTACATTGAGAAGTTTCATTTCTACCCTTGTGCCATCTTCTTAGTTCCCCCTGCCAATATTAGACAACTACTTAATTTCTTATATATTTCCAATGTTTCAGATATAAGCAAAAGTGAAAATATACTTTATTTCCCATTTTCT
Source organism: Grampus griseus (assembly GCF_964374135.1). Taxonomy (NCBI): domain Eukaryota; kingdom Metazoa; phylum Chordata; class Mammalia; order Artiodactyla; family Delphinidae; genus Grampus; species Grampus griseus. The sequence continues at coordinate 60,003,951 of NC_138998.1, forward strand.
TCACTATTATGCATTACACGTTTTTTAACAATATATTTTGGATAACTTTCCTTATACATACACAAACATGTATGTTCTCATTCTTTTCTTATAACTGTATAGTATTCTGTTGTGGAATGTATCTGTCCCAGATTGATGGACCCTTGGTTTGTTTTTAATCTTTTGATATTACAAATCTGTGATGAATAAGCATGCACATATATCATTTTATATATGAGAAGGAATGATAAAATCTCAGATCCATAATTGTTTAATGCTTTTTATAGTTTACTCTTCAAATAGATAAAATGCCTTAAAAAACAAAACAAAACTGAGCTTTCTCTATTCCTGAAAGATGTTTGCTGATATCCTTGCTTGTAATGTGGCTTCTCTCTGATCAAATTTCATTGTCAAGCTGTATCTTTAAGAAGAGCTCATTTGTGCTGTATCCCTTGAATTATTTCATGTTTGAGGATATCGGTCTATTACCTTTTTACTCAGATTATATTTTGGGGCCACACTTTCCCTTAGGATTTTGTAGACATTGGTCTATTGTTTTCTGGCTTTAAATGTTATTGTAAAGAAATCTGAGGCCAATTTTAACCTTCCCCCTTTATAGGTGATTTGCTTTTTTTAGGGGAAGGGGGAGTTTGTATGTCTAAAGAATTCTTTAGCTTTGGCTTACTTTGGATATATCTTAATGTTAAGCTTTCTGTGTCAGGTTTTTTTTTTCCCTTCCACCCTGGGATAGATACACTGTGCACTTTCAATCTGCAACTTCAATTATTTATTTTAAGGAAAACCTCTTAAATCATCAAATATATCTTCTTTTTATTTTTTAACTCTGTACTTCAGAGGCACCAGTTATCCTTATTTTAGATGATCTGAATAGCTTTCATACCTAGCAGCTTACCTATAATATTATAATCTTAATTTTTATTAACTGGTTAACTCAGTCTTTTTCTCTATGAAGATAATTTAGTTTTCAGCTCTATCTGTTCTGCCTTTCACTATTTCCATTTATTACGGAAGTGTGTTGCTTTGATGCTCAACTTGTTTTCTTAGGAGTGAAATGTCCTATTTACCTCACTCTTTCATTATAACTTCTCCTCTATGAGCTCTGGTTATATGGAATTCACGTTCTTATTAATTGTCAAAAAACAATTGACAGGTATTTCTCTCTGTTCCTTGAGTTAGGTTTTCTTTGTATTTTATCAACTATATTCCTTTCTAACCCTCCCTCCTTTAATTTTTAAAATTTGTGGTAAAATATACACAACATAAAATTTACCATTTTAATTGTTTTAAAGAGTACACTTCAGTGACATTAAGTACATTCACATTTTTGTGCAACCATCACCACTATCCATCTCCAGAACTTTTTTCATCTTGCAAAGTGAAAACTCTGAATCTATAATTTAGTTTAATCTTATATTATTTTTTCCTGCAGTAATTTTGCACTGTAGTCTTGTAGTTTGTTTTCATCTTGCTCGTTTCCTCTTGAGCTAACTAATTGGATTCTATTTTCTTTTCTATACCTTGGGAACTAGCTACAGACTGGGGTGTCCTCTGGTCTGGGGCTGGCTCCCCAGTTCATTTCCAGCAGTCTGTGTTTATTCTGCCTTGTCTCCGCAGTAGCCATTTTCACTACTCCTACCTAGCTTGAAGAAATGCGGGATCCTAGTTCCCCAACCAGGGATCGAACCTGGGCTCCCTGCATCGGGAGCGTAGAGTTTTAATCATGGACCGCCAGGGAAGTCCCAAGTGGCTGCTCTCTTTCTCTCCAGTTTTAGGAAGAGTAGTCAGCATTCACAGAATGTTTTTTTTTTTCACAGTATGGCTCCTTGGGGTAGGTGTACTGGGGAGGGTTAGGAGCCCACTCAGCTGCGCCTCTCCATTCTTCCTCTCAGTCTTGTATCTTTGCTGTTCATCAGTTTAAAATGTTTATTGCATTAGGTTATGTCTTTTTGACTGCTACTGATTCAAAAAAAAATGTTTCTCCCCTCAATCTATTAGACAATGTGGGAGAAAAATTCTGTGAGGAAAATTCTAGTCATTATTATTATTTTTTTTTTTTTTTTGCGGTACACGGGCCTCTCACTGTTGTGGCCTCTCCCGTTGCGGAGCACAGGCTCCAGACGCGCAGGCTCAGCTGCCATGGCTCACGGGCCCAGCCGCTCCGCGGCATGTGGGATCTTCCCGGACCGGGACACGAACCCGCGTCCCCTGCATCGGCAGGCGGACTCTCAACCACTGCGCCACCAGGGAAGCCCCTCTAGTCACTATTTTAACTCCAATTTTTCATTTCATATATTTCTGTAGTGCTTAAAATTTTTTTCACAACCTATGTGTTTTTGTTCCCATTTGTTTCTTAAAAATTAAGAATTAGTAGTGAAGTATAAATTATAACCATTTTAAACAGTTTATGAAGCAAACCCAAAATTCGGGAACACATTGATACAAATTTGTTAATCAATGTCTGTTTTGTATGTAATTCATACGTAATTCTTTATTCACGTTATCGTTGTGAGAACCTAGAAACAATAAAAATTCCCAATAATAACAGAATAGTTAAGTAAATTATTGTGTAATGTTGATAGCATATTCAGGATAGCAGCCACAGTAATGACACTTTGTACCTCTAGCAGCATGGAGAAATGCTTATGGAACAAGGATACCAAACTGTGTCCTCTGTGTGCTTTCAGTTTGTAAAACAATATTCTTGAGAAGGAAATACAGTTGACCCTTGAAGGACACCAGTTTGAACTGCACGGGTCTATTTATAGGCAGATATTTTTCAACATTAAATACTACAGTACTACTTTATCCGCAGGTGGCTGAGGAACGCAGGTACAGAGGGAACCACCTAAACGGAGGGCCAACTCTGTTATACACACAGATTTTCAACCGTGGGAGGGTGGGTGCCCTGACCCCCAGCATCATTCAAGGGTCAATGAACAATGAACAATGGATAGGTTATCTCCATGTGGGCATTAGTGAAGGTTTCTACTGTCTCTAGGTAGGTTGCAGAGAGAGGGGTAAATTCAGGCGTTCTACCGTCAGCAGAAGGGAGAAACCGAGTTGAAACCAGCTGGAAGGGCAAGCAGCAGGAGAGCCAAAGGTCAGGGGCCAGTGCCGCCAGAGAGGATCAGAGGCCCCTTGTGAGGCTTCCCGGAGTCCTACACAGCAGCCTCCTGCCCCTACCTCAGAAAGGGACAAGCAGTGCTCTGCAGTAAGCCTTTCAGCCCTAAGAGACGACTTGGAGGCAGCACGGCGCGGGGCTGGCGGGGGGCGGGGGAGGGAACCCCAGGACACGGAGGAGGCCACTTCCAGATGCCCAGTTTACCACAGTCCCAATCCCAGCACTTTCCCCTCTAGGACCCTCCTGGGACATCACTGCAACAGTGGGCAGAACTGTAAGGCAATAATGCATCCAGGCATTTATTTACTAATCATTCCAAGGAAACCTGTGTTCTTTTCGGTTACTAGAATGTTAATTCAAAGCAATTTTAAAGATAATTGGCGTGTGTGGGGAGGGGTAGATCACAGGAGTCTAAGCAGCAGCCGTCACTCCACAGAACTCATTGAAGATGGTAGAAAGGAAAATCAAACTCAAGCGAACTGCCTTATCCCTCTCTTCTTGATTTTAATTCGACTTCGTTTTCCTCTGCTGTGGGAGAAATTTCTAAACTAGGACCTCCCTTTAGTCATTCTACAGGGTGGTTCGTGGCACGGTGAATAAACAACCCGTGCTCTGTGGTATAGAACCTAACAAGCACACTTGAGGTGGAACTGGAAATGGGAGTCTAGTGTGGGTACTGGCTGACACCCACTGGAGGAAGGAGATGAAGACAGATGGCATCTCTCCAAGGCCACGCCCTTGCTGCTCAACCCGAGTCACTTTTGGGAACACTGGGTCCTCATATCCCAGATTTGCATCAACACCTCCTGGGGTAAGGAGGAACAGGAACGTCCTCACCCTCCTGCCATCTTCAAGGGCTCTTGAAGCTCTCTGGAAGCTGCTGTGTGCTCTCCCCACCCCCTCACTTCTGAGAAAGTGGAGAGAGCTAAAATACCTCAAAGGAAAGCAGTACACGTCCTAGATAAGCAGTGGTTATAGAGTGGTTGCCAACTTTCATAAACTTCCTCTTAAAAATAATGAATAACACCTCTGGAAAATACAGAAACACAAGAACAGTGTCTGTTAGTAAAAACAGTTAAAAACATCCAGAGGTCCATTACTCTCCCCTTTCTCTGAAAGACCAACCCCAGTTCTGCTATTTAAACAGTCAACGTAGTAGAAAACCATGAATAACATTCTAAACCATATTTTAATAGAACTTTTCCTCCAGACACCAATCACTCCCAATCAGGAATTTTCTGGTTTACGGTTTTTTTTGTTTTTTGTTTTGTTTTGTTTTGTTTTTGGTAAATGTTTGCTAAAAAAGGAAAGTGGATAATAATCTGGGTAGATTTACCTCTTCTCTTTGCCATTTATGACTGTTTAGATGCTTTGCCTACCTCCGCCCCCCACGATGGCCCAACTTAACAAATCTGCAAGGATATACTAAAATCAAAGAAAAACAGAGACAGAGCAGAAAAAAGGTATTAAGAAGGCAGACAACAAATTAAGGTGAAGGACTGGAGAACTAACTTGTATGAAGCCTCTTTTGTTTGCTAAGATCTTTCGTATATCCTTTACATTAAAAAATGGAATGTTGGGAAGTTTTCTAGTTTTTTTTTTTTTTTACTAATAATACATTATAACAGTGTAGAATACGTCCTTTTAAAAACGATAGTCTAAAAAGACCTCCAGGGCTTCCCTGATGGCGCAGTGGTTGAGAGCCCCCCTGCCATTGCAGGGGACGTGGGGTTGAGCCCTGGTCCGGGAAGATCCCACATGCTGCGGAACAGCTGGGCCTGTGTGCCACAACTACTGAGTCTGCACTCTACAACCCGCCAGCCACAACTACTGAGCCTGCGCTCTAGAGTCCGCATCCCACAACTACTGAGCCCGCACACCTAGAGCCCGTGCTCCACAACAAGAGAAGCCACCGCAATGAGAAGCCTGTGCACTGCAAGGAAGAGTAGCCCCTGCTCGTCGCCACTAGAGAAAGCCCACATGCAGCAACAGACCCAATGCAGCCAAAAATAAAATAAATAAATTTATTAAAAAAAATAAAAAGACCTTCAGTCAACCTAAAAAAAAAAAAAGATAGTCTATCAAGACTATCATTTAAGTAAATCAGGAGTTGGGCAAAATCCAGGAGTTTAAAATCACTTTAGAATTTATTTTAAAATGGATAGGATTTTAAAAGTAAAAAAGTTTTTTTAAAAAACTAGATATTGAGACTCTTAAAAATGTATACGAAAAATCAATGCAGTTTGAAAATGTCTTTCACACAATCTTCCCTCTGGGTGTTTGCTTTTTCCTTCTCACAGGATCCTGCTCACATCCCTGCCTCTTGTCCCTAATTCTCACGCCAGGCCTGTATTATCACGTGTGGATGGTGGAACTCAAGCCCATATGACCCAGGAAGAAGTGGGGTGGGAGCTGTCTTGTAGCTAGCCTGATGGCCTTTGGTAGAATGCTAATTTCCTAATCGGATTTGGAGGGTGGGGTTGGCAACTAGAAAAGTTGATCCCTTCGCTTCAGGCTAAATATACAGCCAGCATTCCCAAGACCTTAACCTTGCACACTTTGAGGAAGGTGGGGTTTTACATGCGTTCATATCCTCTCCTGGGCCTCTTTCCGGTCACCAGGCATGCTGTTAGCAAAACGCCAAGCAATCCTGCGATACTCAGGCCCATGGCCACAGGGATTTCTCTCCTGTTTCTGTCACTGAAGCATTCGTCCGCTGTAATTGAAGTCAGAGTAACAGGTGTTACAGGCTGGCCACAATGCTGGGAAGTGATACTGCCCCTGCCCGCCTCAGCTTCACAGAGAAGGCAACTGAGAGAGAGATGGATCTGTGGGAACTGTCCCTGCTGCCTCAGACATATGGACAGGTGAAGATGAGAAGGGAAGGGGTCACTGCAGTGGACTGACTTGTAGTGCCCATGATCACTTAAGGGGTGTCTTAACTGCAGATCCCCGGGCCCCGCACCCAAGCAGTTTTGATTCAGCGGGTCGGAGGTGGGACCCAGGTGATTGTGATACGGCTGGGAGGCAGATCCAACTTTGAGGAACACTGGTTAGGTCCAGAGGGTCAGGATCAGAATTGTGTCTTGACTCTCAAGCCAGGGTAAGCACGGGAGCCTGGTTTCCCAAGGTTGGAGACACAGACCTGGACCATATCACCTGGCCAAAGTTTTCTATTTAAACTCTGTGCTTCTTGAAGGGACTGCTGGACACCCTGGGCTCCTGGTACTGGAGAGAGCCTTTGCAGGCTCCGAGATTTTAGAGAGAAGGGGTTTAGAAAGGGGGTCAGGGGCCTACTGTTTGGGATGACCGTTCTCTTTGACAAGGCCGAGCGTTACACTTGCTGGATTCCTCTCCGGTTCTCCGAGCCCCTGTTGAAGGGTCACCCATCTGTCAGGACTTCTCTGACCCCCTTCCTGCAATGCTGTGCTCCTCATGCCTTCCTCTGTGCTCCCACGGCCTTTTGTACTTATGCCTTTTATAATGCCATATTGTATGGTAACTTCTATTTTTCAACTTGCTCCTTTTTCTCTCTTCTCTTACTCTCTGGTAGAAAACATTATTTACAGGATGACATACAACTTCACATCTGAGCACCTTTAGTGAAATTTGAGGTGCAAAGACTGGGAATAAGGAGCTGAGCTGAAGCGGGGACAGTGGAATGAACAAGAGAAATATTTTGGAGGTAGAACTGATAGGGTTTTGTGACTATGTATATGAGAGGGTGAAGGAGGGAGAGGAAAAAATGAAAAGATAGCTTTCTACATCTCCTCGTGAGCACTGCTTAATAGCGGCCAGGTGTGCTGCTAAAAGGTTTTTATTTCTCATCTCTGTCACCGAGAGGTTTCCCAGACCTGCTTACTTCCTTCTATACACAGGTTCTGAGGGGGAGGAAGAGAAAGTGTGTGCCTTATTTTTAAGACCACATGATTAAATACAGAGGTTTTTCAAGCCTTCATAATAAATTTTTAAAAGAGTTTCTCAAATTGGATATTTTGAGACAAGATGACAGAGTGGGGGAAATACCTACTAGCAAATTTTAATATTTAATCTTAGGACTCTGGTAAAGGTCCAAAATTAAGATAGAGATTGTAGGACTCAGACCAAACCTACAGATGTCAGGAGATCCAAGGCAAGTGACACTTCATACTGCCTTTGCTGAATGCCTTCCACCAGGTATATCAGAAGTTTTCTGCCAGACACATTTTCAGCTTTACAGTGGAATTCAAGTAGAAATCAGACTCATGTTATAGAAAGTTAACTTACAGCTACACCTCTAGCTAAATCTATTTTTGATAGCTGAGAAGTACTCATAAGGTCATTGACTTATTATGAGAGAGATGTTTTAGAAACTGAAGTTCAATTCTTGCCCTAATGTAGAAACCCTTGTAATACTGTTTTCCTGGTGGGGAGAAAAGGGCTTTTTTGGAAAGTCACCCTGGGCTGCCCCTGGCCTTCTTGTTAGAATCTGCTTCCCTCTGTGGTGGGAAAAACCCAGAGTAGAAGTTGCATGGAAACTAAGACTAATTATGAGGAAGCACTAGTTGGGTAGAACAGCTTGGATTTGAGAAGAGGGGATTCAACAGAGTGTATTTCTGTCTAGAATGATCACAACTTTCTCTTTTCCCTCCATAAGTGGGAAAGAATCTATTCTGAAATCTTGACTTTTAGACATATCACTAATACTCAGGATTTTAAGGTGTTCTCCAAAGACACCTGGGTTTACCAGTATTCAACAGCTTGTCCAGGGGAGGTTACTGATGGCGTTTTCTCACTCTTTGATTGATTGACTGTGTGTGTGTGTGTTTAAATGAGTCAGAATGTGTATCTTGGCCAGACAAGAAGAATGTATTCTGCTGTGGGAGGGCAGTGGACATGAGTGGGTTTAAGTGTCTGATTTTGTGGCTGGTATTGACTCATACAACGGTGGGAGGGAGGGTTGGCCGGAGAAACTTGACCCTGAGAGCTTAGCGGAATCATACTCTTCTAGGAAGTTCATGTGATTCTTGTCCCTTTGAAAGCTTCAACCAGAAAACAACTTGAAACTACTCCTGGGTCTCAGAAGTTTAGGTTTGTGACATGATGATCCCTTAACTTACCATTTCCAAAGTGGTTGCCTTCAAAATCAAAGGCTTGAAGTTGGATATTCATTGTTTTCAGCTGAAGGTGGGTGGAGAGCTGGATGCTCTGTTCGCTCACACACTTGAAGGAATGCCCCGCCACAGTCTCGAACATCACCATTGCACTTTTCATTCCTTGGTAAACTTTCTCTGAAAACACAAAGGTGAAATACCGACATGTAAGAACCCTGGCAAGTATCCATTGAGCCCCAGCTGTTGCTGGATGGCCCATGTGCAGTTAAATGGCCTTCCTTAGATGTGGTTCTCCACAGTTCTGACACCTTCGCCTCATGAAACATCACCCTGGTGCTGTCTGGGGACTTTTTCCTGATGCTCTGTTCACCATATATGGGGGCAATCTCACATAAATTAGAATATGATAACATTGAACTAAAAACTCTTCGGAATCTTTTATTCAGTTATTTTAAGTCACTGGGGGCAGAGTCAATGGGGGCTATTGTCAGTGCCTGCGCACAAAAAAGTGTCCACGAAAACTTCAGAAATAAAAGAAGTAAGATTGTTCTCTGAGACAAAAATCACACGCTCTCATAATGCATCAGAGCAGAGACATGCAAAGTTACCAAGCAGAGTATTTGCATGTCACCACACTGAATGCATTCATATAGCAAAAGGAAGGACCAAGCCCATCATTGGGAGGGGTTGTCGCATCATTCATGGAAGCATAGAGAAGGGAGAGGCCCATCTGCATCCATCTGAGTGCTGCTGGGAGAGAAGGACCTGCTCAAGGACTGGCCCTGTCTCATGAGAGGCTCACGCGTTTCAAGGAGGTGAGTGCTTCAAGGCCCATGGGGTTAAACATTTAAAATAGTTACACCATTGTAAAGCAATTATACTCCAATAAAGATGTTAAAAAAATTTAATAACTCCATTTGCTCTAATTCCACCTCTACCAGGTACCCTTCTGAATATAGTTTGGTTTCCCGAATGGGAGAAAGTTCATTGGCAGAGTACCCAACTGTCTTGGTCCCCTTGCAGTTATAATAAGAAACAGTAGCAAGATGAATGAACAAACTGGCATTCTGATTTTATACATCAGTTTTATGACCTTGGTTTAACATCAGGTTCCTTGAAGAAACAGCCGCTGACGGCTTCCGGGGCTGAGGACCAGACTATGGACCTCAGTGAATTCATCCACGGGCTGTTAGTGAGGGAGTCCGAAAGTTCCCTCCTCTCCTGCTGCTGCGGGTGTGTTCACTTGCATCTGACATAACATCTCACACAGAGGGTCAGCTCACTGTGTTTCAGGTGCTGTGCAAGTACTTGACGTGCATTTTCCTGTTTAATTCCCACAAAAATTTTTTGAGATAGGTACTACTGTCACCATTTTACAGATGAGAAGACGGAGTTGAAAACATTCGTCTAAGAACATACATCTAGTAAGTGGTATTTGGACTCAAGCCGTCTGATTCTAGAGCTTGTTACCTTAACTACTGTGCTGTTGTGTCTCCTGCCTGTTACTGTTGTATTCACCGCAGACTCCTGCATTTATACATTCAAACGTCCTACATGATGTACTGAATTATCCATGTACACTGCTGTATCTTGTGTTATATCCTGGGGTAGTCTACTACCACTGCTCGTGCTAATGTCACCATGGTCACTACCTCTGAACTACAACTAACTACTGTACTCACACCACCACCACTGCCACCATTGGCATGAAAATTATCATTACTATGAGTATGACAGTTCCTGCTGCCACTCCTGAGCCTTGAGCATGCAGACCTAGAGTTGTTTTTTCCCCTCCCTCAGCCTCTCAATTAGCTTCTGGTCTGACTTTCCCTTCTCCTGCCCCTTGAGACGTTACTACCCTATTAGTAGCTAAAATTTGGTCATTATCCAGTGATAACATTAGCTGCTTTATGTTAGCATGCACAATATTTATTCCCCAGTCGATATGAGGAGACTCGTTTGAGATAATGTATATGAAAAGGTCAGCTGTGACATCTTACTTACATTTAACCAATAATCATTGACAACAACTTTTTGAGCAATACCAATGTAATATTGCTAATATTTAAAATAGATATATCTTCACATTTTCATTTCTCGGCAAGTTTCTTTAGTATAAGTTCCTTAATTAATAAAAGAATAAGTTTAAGCCAGTCCAAAGAATTTTGAAGAGGAGAAAAGAGACATGAAAACTCTTAGTACACGACCTGGCACAGAGGAGGTGCTCACTAACAGTGTGTTATCGAAGTCTAGGCTTTCGGGAGAAACATCGGAGGCCTCTGAGAAACTCCCTCAACTTGACTGGGAGCATTACTTTCCTAGAAGTGAACGTTGTAGGAGTTCTTTCAACTTGCTCTACTTTGGGTAATTTTTCATATAGCAACCAAAGTGAACCTTTATAAAATATAAATTTGATATATCATTTCCCTATGCCAAACCCTCCAATGGCATCTTTTCACACTTTAGAATAAAATCCAAAGTCCTCACCCCGTCTTACCCACAGGCTCTCTGTGCTCTGGCCTGGCTGCCCCTCAGACCTCATTGGCTGCTTTGCTTGCTCTCTTGGACACACTGGTTCCTGCTGGTCCTTGAGTGCCCCAGCAAGCTCACTCCTTAGAGCCTGGGCACCTGCAGTTCCTGCCGCCTGGAAAGAGCTTCCCCAGATCCAGATGTTCCCAAATGGGGACAGCTCCCTGCTCAAATCTCACCTCTTCAGAGAGGGCTTTCTCCTCAGAGGGCTTCCCTACTACACCTTCCAGTCCTCTCCATCCTCATCCTGCTTTTTTTGCTCATAGAATTTAGCACTATTTAACTGTATATTATAATTTAATGCATCTGTTTACGGTCCTCTCCCCACTTCTATAATGTAAGCTCCATGAGGGCAGGGACTATATGTTTAGATAATTAGGGATACCGAGTACATACTATAGGACTTGGAACCTAGCAGGCACTAGCTACACTTTCGTAGAATGAATGCATGATTCCCAGAGTGTAAAATAAACCTCACCATTAACGGCAAATCTGTCCAAAAGTCATTCAACTCTATTGTTGCTGATTTGACACAATGTAGCCAACTTGCTGCCTGAGCAGACAAGCAGACTGAAGCACACAGAGGTGTATCAATAGTAAGTTCCCTCAAAGTTACATTGCTGGCTGCTCTCTCAGTCTGTTTCTCAAAGGCAGCATCACATATTAGCCAGGTGAAAACTGGGCTAACCAGAAACGTAGCATCATCGCTGGTAGAACAGGCTTCTCCAACTACTTACCTGGATTTGAGACGGTCAAATAGGCTTCCACCTCACTGATATAATACGAGTTTTCATCCTGTAAAACAGCAGTGTGTCAACTTTTGGGTAATCTCTGTTTTTATGTTTATGATCCTAGTTTACAGACTGTTTAGGCAGGATTCCAGCTATTAAACCATTGATATAGGGGTTTGGGTTCGTTGGTATGGAGCCACAACTGTGTTTGAAATTTTCCAAAGAAGTAAATACATCATACAATAAATAGATAATAAGTAATGGCTTGCCCCTGGCTGAAAATTTCTCTATTGCATACTTGTTGCTAGAGCCTGAAATTCAAATTCCACTGGTACTATTTGAGTCCCTTCAGCTGGGCCAAGTTTCCCCCTGTTATAAGGCAAATACATCTGGAAGGTGGATGGGTTGGGGGGGGCATACATTAAGCCCTTATTAGTAATTAATATCTTAGGGTAAGGATTCAAGCTGAGACCACTCATCCTTAAGGCTACCGTGGGTGGATTTGATGGGGTCCATAACCCTCCCTGGGAAAAACAGTGTATGCAAAATTGTGTGTGGATTTTCCTGGATAGGGTATCAATTACTTTAAATAGATTAATGGGTTCATGTCTCCAAAATGGTTACATGGGGCCATGAAGGATTCTGGAAAGAAAAGGTTAACCCTGAGATTACTGGCTGTTGTCTAGAAGAAGACCCCAGGTTGTTGTGTTCAGAATTATAAAGCAGTGCTCCACATTTTATCCAGAGACTGTACTTTTGGAAAAAAAAAAAACTCTAAAAACCCTACAAAACAGCCCTATAACTTCCTGAGAGAATCAGGGTATGGAACATTAAAATGAATTGGATTGAGATATGAAAGTTAAGCTGGAAAAGGAGTTTTTATTTTTTAAAGTAGGTGATTTACAGTGTTATTGCTTTTAAACATTCATTAGAAAACTGTCTGCAAGTGAGTTGCCAAAAACGTTAGTAGAGCAACCAAAATCAGAATCTGAAATTGAATTACTTTTAGTAGTCATTAAAGGAACTTAGCAATAATAATCTTGACCACATTCTAGTCTATTTATATATTGTTTGCAGATGAAATGATGCTTGCTTACACAATAAGGGTTCCAGAAATACAAACTGTTCCAGTGAGGCGACTGCTATCGATGCACTGAACTCTAGATCCTACAGTTCCTTGAAGCAACTCCACACACTGGCTTCTCACCTCGTGCCAGGCACTTCTTACCTTGTGTGGCAGGCACCTCTGTGCCTCACCTTATTTAATCCCCACAAGCACAAGGAGAAGAAATGGACGCTCAGTGATTTGCCCAAGGTCACAGTCCTAATAGTTGGCAGGTGAAGATATGACCCCAAGCCACCTGGCTAGCCTTTAACTTCTCTTATATCCATTCCAGACCAGGCATTGCTCTAGGTTCTGGGGGAAGAATAAGACCCAGATGCTTCATTCAAGGTGCTCAGTCTTGGGTCTCAAAGGCAAGTTGGATGATGTGCTTGGACCATCCATTTGTTTTAGAGAAAAACAACTGTGACCCAGGCCCTTGGGTTGCTTTTACATACAGTTTATTCGGGTTATTCTTTTTTTTTTTTTTTTTTTGCCACGCCTTGTGGCTTGTGGGATCTTAGTTCCCCGACCAGTAACCCAGGCCCTTAGAAGTGAAAGTGCAGAGTCCTAACCACTGGACTGCCAGGGAATTCCCAGAATATTCTTTACTTGGGATCCCTTTTAGCATAAGAGAGACCTGTATGTCAGGGCCCACAGTCACTGTTATAAAATCCCTGCCCCATCCTAAGGGCAGACAGAATCCATTGAAGGGTTTTAAGCAGGGCAGTGATATGAGGGCTTTGTTTTTGGAAATTGCTTGGGCTGCAACAAGAGATTGATTAAAGAGCAGCAGGAGAACTGTGATGGGGCCAGCGCTGAGCTCCATGGGATACCTCCTGAAGTCTTCCCTCTCCTGTGGCATCTCCTAGAGCTATCCTCGCTGTAAGGAATGGGTACTTTGTATTTCTTTAATCGTTTTACAGTTTACTAAGTGCATTTTTCTGCCTTCTTTGGTCCTCACAACCCCTTTGAGGCAGAATAAATGTCCTCAGCCCATTTTACAGCTGAGAACAAAGAGCTCAGAGGAGGTAGGCCTCTACCTCTGACTCACATTGTTTGTAGGTGAGGCAAAGCAAGATCTTGTCTATGGGATCTTGCTCTACACTTTCCTTCATGGGATGTGTGGTTATAGAGAAAAAATTTGTCGTGCAAGAACTTTCTTTTACATTCCCTGGAATATATTTGCCTATATATAATCATCTATAGGAGGCAAGACCAGCTACATAGTTTGTGGACCTAGTTCAAAATAAAAATGCAAGATCAAAAATTATTAAGAATTCCAAGAGGGGAGGTAAAGCATTAAAGCAAGCATGGGCCCTCCCAGCTGTATGCCCTGACAGGAAGGGCTGTTCCTACTCTACCAGAACTGGTGCTATAATTATAGGGCTAATGCCCAAGGTAAGGCCTTCCAAAGCAGATGGCGGTGATCATACTCACTGCAAGTTTATGTCATAATGTAACAGGACTGAGTCCGGAGCCTGTATCCAGGTTTCCTTCTGTTTTGACTGAGTGAAAATTAGCCAGACGTTGACTGGGACTGAACTGCTGTCTATCTTCATGGTAAAGGAAGAGCATTTGTTAGGTGAACTTTTGTAAACAAGAGGTCAGTGGAATGTTTAGTTTCCTTGAGATTCCAAGTTTTACATAATGTATGCTGCTGATATCAAATGAGTCTTATTTAGACCATGGTACCCACTTTTTCTGTGGAGTTGTGTTAAAGAAAATAAAGTTGTCTTTTATTTAAACTAGAGCAAAGCATCTTTTTTTAGACTCAGAAATTCAGAATTTGGCCCCATTTGAATGGTAACAGAGCTGAAGTTTATTCTGTATGAGGGGTTGGCAAGTTTTTTGCTGTAAAGGGCCATATGGTAAATATTTTAGGCTTTGTGGATCTCCCTAGCAACCACTCAACTCCACCATTCTAACACAAAAGCAGCCACAGATGACACATATGCAAATAAGTGCGACCATATTCCCAAAGAACTTCATTTATGGGCACTGAAATTTGAAGTTATATGAGTTCCTGTGTCACAGAATATTCTTTTTTTTTTTTCCCAACCATTAAAAAATGTAAAAGCCATTCTTAGCTTATAGACTGTACATTTTTTTGGTGGCGGCTGGATTTGGTCGGGGGTTGGGGGGGCATAGCTTGTTGACTCCTGGGCTACACCATCCATAAAGAACAAAGTTGCTGAGCAAATCAGTTGGTTATGAAATGTTATAAAGAGAGTGGTTAACCTCCTCTTTGGGAGAATAAACTGTTGCTAAGAATTTTTAAACACTATTTTAAAAATATGTCTCTGTTCCCATGTAACCTAGGTTAAGTTGTTGAATCTTGGTGAACATTGCAAAAATTTAATTTTTTTTCTTATTCAGTAGCAGAATGGGGACAATAGTAACAGGACTTACCTCTTAGGTTGATGTGAGTATTAAATGAAGAAATCATGTAAAAAACGTATCACAAAGTCTTTGCTCAAATTTTAACTAGTGTTGTTAACAACAGTAATAAAAAGATTTCCCCTTCCCAGTAAACCTCTCTCACTGAGATCAAATGATAATTTTTTTTTTTTTTGCGGTACGCGGGCCTCTCACTGCTGTGGCCTCTCCCGTTGCGGAGCACAGGCTCCGGACACGCAGGCCCGGCGGCCATGGCTCACGGGCCCAGCCGCTCTGCGGCATGTGGGATCCTCCCGGACCGGGGCACGAACCCGTGTCCCCTGCATCGGCAGGCAGACTCTCAACCACTGCGCCACCAGGGAAGCCCTCAAATGATAATTTTTAATCTATATCCTAGAGCTCAGATCCACCACAAACAGAAAGAAAGAGAGAGCAAGCCAGTGAGCTAAGCTTAGCTAGCCCTATGGATTAAAGAACCAGGCTGAAACTTTAGCTCTCAGGGACGGGAATGGGGTGGATACAGAGGAAGGCAGTGGTGGGGAGGTTGAGAACTTCAAGCAGGTGTCAGATTTAACCCAAAGCCCAAGGGAAATTACATGCCACACATTCTGCAATTTATATTCTGCAATTTATAGTGCGTTCTCCTTTGACACCCACGGGGTTATTCTCTGCCAGATGTTTTTCTCATTTGGGGTTGAGGTTGGAGAGTGACAAAAGGGGGCCAAGGACTCCTAAGAGCTGAATATGGTACTTTAGCACTTATAGCATGTCCATGTGAAGGGACCATTTGCAGAAGTACCATCTCACTACTGAACCAATGGCTGCTGACAATGTGGCTCCTCACCCCCAGTGTCTAAAGAGAACTCTGCAATATCTCCTCAAAAGGTCTTAATTCAAGGAACTTAAACACTCTCCTTAGCAAAGGACAGGGTCCAGAGCAAGCCAGCCAGTCAAGCCTGCCCAGAAATGCAGCGTGCCAAAGACGGTGAGGCCCAGGGTCCTCTCCTCAACTTCTGCAAAATGTATCGTGAGAGTTTCACAGTCACAGATGTTCAGGATGTGGACAGCAAACAGGCCTTTTTTTGTTCAATGTTGTCGACTTCATCAAGAAACCTCTGCTCTGGAAACAGACTCACAGACTTAGAGAATGAACTCTAAGTGTGTTGAGGGGTGGGAAGGATAGTTAGGGAGATTGGGATTAACATACACACACTACTATATTAAAAATGGATCACAGGACTTCCCAGGTGGCGCAGTGGTTGAGAGTCCGCCTGCCGATACAGGGGACACGGGTTCGTGCCCTGGTCCGGGAAGATCCCACGTGCCGCGGAGTGGCTGGGCCCGTGAGCCATGGCCGCTGAGCCTGCGCGTCCGGAGCCTGTGCCCCGCAATGGGAGAGGCCACAACAGTGAGAGGTCCGCATACCGCAAAAAAAAAAAAAAAAAAAGGATCACAAACAAGGACCTACTGTACAGCACAGGGATTTCTGCTCAATGTTATGTAACAACCTAGATGGGAAAAGAATTTGAAAAAGAATAGACACAGGTATATGTATAACTGAATCTCTTTGCTGTACACCTGAAACTAACACAACATTGTTAATCAACTATACTCCAATATAAAATAAAAAGTTAAAAAAGAAAGAAAGAAAGAAAGAAAAGAAACCTCAGCTCTCAATGTCACAAAAAGAGGCCAAAGAGGCTATTTCTTTAGAGCTGCTGGTCTACTTCTTGGCAACTTGCCCCAGAGTTCTCTGTGAAATTTAGATTCACTCCTTTATGGATTCATTTGCTAAAGGTATACTATGTATAAAGTCAGGGCTGGGCACTAGAGAGAGGAACGTGAATAAGTCAAGACTTGCCTTCAAGATGGCAAAATGTGTGGTAAGTGCATTTATGGAGGTCAGGGAATATATGGAGGGTCAGGAAACCAAGAGAAGAAAGTGTCCCAGTTTTACCTGGGATGGACGTGGGGATTGGGGTGGGGAGACTTCACAGAGTGAAGATGAATTGATAATTCATCTCAAAGGATGAATGAGGGGTGGGAGGGGCATTCCAGGCAGAGGGAACCCCACAAGGGAAAACAGGGCAGGAAATGGTGCCGCACACTTGGCAAGTTCTAAACAGCGCACTCTGAGTGTGTTAACATTTGAACACTGATAACAGTCCTCAGGAGTCTATAAGCTAAGAGGACTCCGAATGCCCCTGAAAGGCTCTGGAGAAACACCAGGTGGGTGGGCACTATTCGACTTCCAGACCTCATCGACTCCAACTCACTGCCTTGCCCTGGTGCTCCTCTCTCCTGGTGACTGATTTCTCCCAGGTCCCAGAGCCGGCGCTGGAGGCTTGCACTGCCCTTCCAACCAGGTGGATGAGAAAGGGATAGTGTTGAGAATAGAAACATAAACTCTACACAGTTACTGAAAGATGTTTTTAAAACAAAATATCCTTTAAAACAAGGAAGTTGTGGGGAGCAGGGGGAAAGGAGATATATTTATCTTGCCTCTGAAGGGTCTGAACAGCTTTCAGCACTGTCACCTTAATCAAATGAGATATTGACATGGAAACGTTTTTGGTTCTTTAAAAAATGAAACTGAGAGAAACGAGACAGGAAACCCCCCTCTCCAGACGCCGTGCTCAGCACTTTCACATACACCAGCCCAGTTCACCCTCACAGTGGCCCAACAAAATAGGTCCTAGTTGGTCCCATCTTAGAGTGGAGGAAACTAAGGCTCAGAGAGAGAGCTAGTGACTTGTCCATGGTCACACAGTAATAATATGGATAAGTGAAGTCCTGACTGACAACAACATCAAGTGACAGTTTAGGAGGCAAGTTTTTCTTTACGTTTCTGCCATTGGCAGTATTTCAATATTAAAAATGACAAATTATTGTACATGATTTGAAACCTAAAACTATAGCCTATATTTCTTTTGTTTCTCCTGTTATGTCTAGCTCAGTGTTGGCGACAAAGTAGGTGCTCAGTTAATTCTTATTGGTAAATTGGCTGACAAATCAGTCTTGCTAATCAGCATCCAGTTATCATTCTACAACTTGGTTGTCTTTATAACATCTATTATGTTATAACATGCATTCCTATTTTCTAAGGCTCTCTTTTTTCTCTAGAGCACTGGTTCTCAACCGAGGGTGATTTTGCCCCTCAGGGGACATGTAGCAACATTTGGAGACATTTTGGGTTGTCACAGCTGAGGTTGGGTGTTGCTACTGGCATCCAGTAGGCAGGAGCCAGGGATGCTGCTCAACATCCCACAAGGCTCAGGACAGGCCCTGCCGCAAAGACTTATCTGTTTAAACCCAAGTGTTAATACTGTTGCTGTTGAGAAGCACTGGTGTAGAAGGTAGCAACATGGGAAAAGTGGTTGACTGAATTGTTGAGCCCACTTCTCTTGTGGAAGGTTCTAGACATCTTTCCTGCCTAAATGCATTTCACATAGTTCCCCCATTAGGGCAGAAGGCACAGTGCCAGGATCCACAGGCCAAAGCGGGCCTACAGCTGTGTTTCGTTTTGTTTGACCAATGGAGTGTTCAAATGTCTAAAAGATGTGTTGCCAACACTAAAAAGTCATGTGCTTTCAGAAAAAGATTGGGATTTCTACCTTCTCTTGAACAAGAAGGGTTGACAAACACTGGTCTCTTATTACTACCTGATAGAGGTGATGTGTAAATATTTAACGGGCACAGTAGGGCAGTGGCCATGCAGGACACCCCACCGTCCAGAATGAACACCTACCATAAAGGTCAGTGACAGTCCCCAGGGCTAGATGCCAGCCCCACCACCAACCCCGCCAGCTGGAGCTGAGGAGTGGCTGGTAGGGAGACGGGTACTCCCAACCCCTCCCTCTTGTCCCGTCACTACTGGGGCTGCCGCTTGTCACCTCACACTTACTCTAACATTTTTCTTATGCAGATTTAATGGGGAAATAAAGTCTTCCTCAAAGGTGTCAAAATAAAAAATAAGAGCTGCCCGTTTCAAGGAAAAAGACATTTTTACTTTTTCACTACTTCACTCCTTAAGTTCTATGCTTAGCCCCTGTAATCTTTGGATTTGTGGCCACTGCTCTGGCTTAAACAACTTCTCTTTTAAAATGCATAAATTCCCCAGAAGGGCTAAGGCTGGGGGGAACTTTTACTTTCTATGAGCCTTTTTGCTTTCTCTTGGGGCATAGCTAAGGGTGCCTGCTCCGGGTTTCGGTGCTGGCAGTGGAATGAATAAGGTGAGTTTCGTTGGTGAGACTCAGGCAAAGCAGCTGTTGCAACACCTGGGGCCGTGGACTGAGAGCGGCTCACCTTACTCCTTCCCGAAGGTGTCGGGGGCAGGGAGCCCTGCTGGTCCTTCCAGCTCTACTGGACACTCATTTCCTGTCCACCCTCTGGAGGCACAGAGGATTTCCAGAACGGCTGGGATTCGGCACTTGGGTGGAGCTTGGTCAAACAGAGCCCAGCCTGAAGGCATCGTTCCAGGAGACAGAGGAAAGGAGCAAAGAAAGACATCGAAAGGTGCCAAGACACTTGTTCTGCCTGCGGCCCGGCAGCAGTGGCCACTGTGTGCCCCACACAGACACTGGAGGTTCCTGACGCCTTTCTGTAGGCAATTATTCACAGGGGCAGTGGGTTGGGTGGGATCAAGCCCTAGACTAAAGCATAAATTCTTATGCCTATCCTCTGCCATTTTGCCAAAGTGACTTTCAAAAAATCCCTGACACCTTTTTAGATTAACTTCAGTTGTGCAGGAACAGAGCGTTTATTCTGCCCTGAGTGTTCTTCTGGTGAAGGACTATGCTTGTTTCCATTTGGTACTGAAAGGAAACCACCAACTTCTCAGGGGCATTTCTACCTTAAGGAGAAAAGTATCATGAGAAGGACAAAGGCTACGAGACCAGGAAGCTCAGTTCAGTGTTCTGTGACGACCTAGATGGGATGGGATGGGGGTGTGGGGTGGGAGGGAGGTCCAAGAGGGAGGGGATATAGGTATACATATAGTTGATTCACTTCACTGTACAGCAGAAACTAACACAACATTGTAAAGCAATTATACTCCAGTTAAAAAAAAAAAAAAAGCTTATGAGACCAAGTCAATAACATTAACAATAATAATAACTCCATGCAATAAAGGCCGTTGCATGTATCACGCACTGTGCTAGTCGCTTTACATATACAATTTCTAATTCTCCCAAGGGTCCCACTAAGTAGCTATAACTAGTTCCTTTTTGTAGATGAGGAAACATGCCCCAACTAGTCCAAGGTCACGCAGCTAGTAAGTATTATGGCTGTGAGTCAATCTTGATTTGTCTGATCCCAAAGTCTGTGCTCATTGCTCTCCAAGATCTGCTAACCAAGACCCTCTAACTTCAGAGGTCACGTTAGACAGGTAAGAAGAAGGCCCACACCGAGTCCCAGCTGCAAGTGTCCTCTTGGCTTATTTGAAAGACACTTTGGACCAAGGAGGGGCAAGCCTCCTTTGAGAGGGGGTTGACCATCACTGTGTTCCCAAGACATTTGTCCTTTTCAGTCACTGTAATCACAGCCACAGTGACTATTGAGCATCCACGTTCCATGTACTGAACAAAGCTCTTTACGGGAGTGATCTTTCATTCTTTTCCCCATTTTTCAAATGATAAACAAACAAATAAACAAACCTCAAACAGATTAAGTTGCCTGCCTGATGTCAAAAGGAGAACAGAGTCCAATTTGTAGCCAAGACTCTGATCTCATGACCATGCTTTTCCACTCTACTCAGTTGTCTACCCCACTCCAGGATATGGCCTGGAAAACGCAGCCCCCGGTTAGTCCCTGAATTTTGCCTTCTGTGGTTGGAAAGAACCTATTGTGACATTTGACTCTGGTCTCAGAGTAATCCTGTTTCTTTTTGCCCACTGGGTATTTCTGTGGGTCTGTTCATCGGTACAGCTTCCTCCTTGAGGTGGTTTGCAAATGGCACTTCGGCCAGGTTCCCCAAGGCCACATCTCTCTCAAGAGGCATCAAAGCCCTTCTTGGGCCGCACAGAGGAGGCTGAAGAGGGAAGAAAGCAAACGGAAGATGTCGACACTTGCCTCCTCTCCGTCTCCATGACCCTCATTCTTATCAGAGAAATCTCGAAAGGCTCTGAGGTCTGTTTCCCCTGGAACTTAAAGTGTGGGATTGCACCACCGGGCCCCAGGGTGAGGGACAGGGAAAGCGATGCTAGAGCAGGTTAGTGTAAGGAGTTCAGCCTCACCTTGGTAAATGTCAGATTCACAAATCCGCCCTGGAAATTCAAGAGAAGGTTGGATTTTCGGAAGCCACAGTTCCCAGAGGATTGGGTTGCATTGGGGTCGATGTTGAAGTATTTCTGAGGCGAAAAAACCTAAACCAAATAAAATAGATTGGCTCAATGGAATGTCAAAGAAAACTCTAGCTGGGAGACCAGAAGCACAGGCTGGTAATTGAGCCTGAAACTCCAGGTTAGTGGGTGTTCACTGGAGAATTTCAAAGTCCCTGGAAGACACCTCTCATTTCCAAACTGTTATGTTTAAAAGACTTTTTTTAAAGAAGGAGTGCTCTAACAGAGAGGAGTTCCTTGATAGATAATTCATGGCAGGTATATTCTTGAAAAACCGTGTAGAATTTAATTTTTGTTCAAGCAAACATGTTGGGCGCTACAGGAAAGGTTTTGCTATCTAATGTACTTCTGTTTCAAATAAAAACCAAATGTGGAAGTTTTACTTGACATCATAATAACTGTGCAAAAAAAGGAAGAATTTTTATAGTGATTCTTTCAGTAAATCAAATAATCTAAGCCCCACTCCCACCCTCTCCAATCTTCTCATTCACCTGGATTTTTCATATTAATGTCACAGCTGGCTGGAACCACAAAGACCGTCTAATGCAAACCTCTCATTTCACAGGAAAGTTGCTGAGGCTTGGAAGTCATCCAGAGGAGCAGGGCCAGGTTGGGGTCAATGCTGGCCACATCCAACACTCCGCCCATGGTGGCTAAAAGTGGAGGGTGTGCATATTTAAAATTTTGGTGTGTGCCTTTCTTCTTTCATACGGTCGCTATCAGTGTCTATTTTTGTATGTGTTCTAAAACAGATCCACCTCGTAACAGAGCACCTTGGAGAAAGAGGAGCCCGCAGATACCTATTTCATTCCAAGATATAGGATGCAGGGGAATGTTCATTTTCAGCAAGGCACTCCCCACTCAAAACTTTTTGAAGCAGTGCTATAGTCCTGTGCCGGACTTACCGACTCCGTGTCTTGAACCGTCAGCTCTATCCCCATCTCTGCTTTGATACAGAGCTTGCTTCCGTTCAGAACTTGATAAATTCCAGTCTTGGCTGACGATGGCTGGGGTGCGAGGGTGGGCCTGGGAGCTATGGTGGCAGGCGAGGCTCTGTGGGTTGCGTTGGTGGGCTCTGGGGTGTGGGTGGGTTGAGTAGGCTTCTGACTGGTTGTGCTGTTGTGTGGTGTGGTGGACAATGTTGCTGGAAGGGTGGTCTGGTTACTGAGTTGGGTGGTTTTCCCAGTTGTGTGGCTGACGGTCGACGGCCTGGCTCCAGTTCTGTGGGCTGGCGGGGTGACAGTGGATGGTGGTGGACTGGGACCTGTGCTGGGGCTGATTGTAGCCTCAGTGACTGGAGCAGCCGTGTGTGACTTGTTGGGTGTGGCCAGGGTTGTGACTAGGGTGTGGGCTGTCGGGCTGGTGGAGGGGGTGCTGTCTGCAGTTACCAGGGAAGCTGTTGCTGGAATTTTTATGGTTGTGTGTGTGGTTAGGGTCTCAGAGGTGGATGCTGTGACAGCTATCTGAGAGGTGACATGCCCATCTGTTGACCTTGCTGCTAAAGTTTTCTGAGGCACACGGTTCGTTGGCTGCAGGAGACAAGGTTTTGCTGTGGTCTGTACTGTTGCAGGTGGAGAATAGCCTGTGATTTCTGGAAACGCTTTTGCTCTCACATGACCGCCATAATGCAAAATCACTGCAAATTAGGAAACAAAAATGTTAATACACCAACCAATGGCTCACAGGAGTGAAGCCCTCCCCCACTCCACTTTAAGGTTTCTTCATTAAAAATTAACATGTGTTTTTCAGATTTGGGGGAAATTTACAAGGAAATAACAGTGAAGTGAAGGTCACTCAAAATTCTACCACAAGGCCACAATTTTAACGTTTTGGTTGCACCCATGTTTTTACAGGGTTGTGAGCATACTGGAGATATTCTTCCCATTTCTCTGTGTGGGGTGTGGTACTATCACCCCAGCGAGCATGCTCAGCTAGATATCTAAGTGCCAATGCCTCTTCATTTTCCATCTTCAAATGTGAATCCAGACAGTTCCTGGATAGAGTGTGCTCCTGGGTAGGGTGCTGCTGTGATGACCTGATAGAGCTGGGGCAGCATGAATAACAGTAATAAAGATTTACACAGACTTGTATAGTTTTCAGAGAATCATATAATCCCAGGTTTGAAAGGGACCTTAAAGATTATCTAGTACAAACCCTAATCTGATGTGTGAATTGTACTGTTGGATATTTGCCATGTGTTCCGCCAATCGATGCATAATTACCTCCAATGACAAGAGATTCAGTTCCCTTCCATTTTTTATTTCACCATCAGTTTTCTTTTCTTTTCTTTTCTTTTAATACATTTATTTATTTATGGCTGCGTTGGGTCTTCGTTGCTGTGTGCGGGCTTTCTCTAGTTGCGGCAAGCGGGGGCTACTCTTCCTTGCGGTGCGTGGGCTTCTCATTGTGGTGGCTTCTCTTGTTGTGGGGCACGGGCTCTAGGCGCTTGGGCTTCAGCAGTTGTGGTGTATGGGCTCAGTACTTGTGGCTCACGGGCTCTAGAGCGCAGGCTCAGTAGTTGTGGCGCATAGGCTTAGTTGCTCTGTGGCATGTGGGATCTTCCTGGACCAGGGCTCGAACCCGTGTCCCCTGCACTGGCAAGTGGATTCTTAACCACTGAGCCACCAGGGAAGCCCCACCATCAGTTTTCAAAATGTACCCCAGTTTCTGTCATTCCCTTACTTAACCTTTAGAGTAGCGCAGGCTTTTCCAACTGAGGAATTAAATTAATCCATAAGTGCTCTGATATATCTGGTGTGCCATCCTTCATGGTTTGGCTTAAATGTCAGCTCCTCAAAGAGTCTTTCCCATCCTTCCCACATGAAACAGCTCCCCATCCCCACAATTCTCCATCACAGTATTATATTCATTGCCTTCACTGCGTTAATCACAGCTTGTAATTATATAAGGGGACGGTATTCAAATATTTAACAATAAGCCTGTCCAGACAGTGTGTACCAGCAGAATATCAGCCCTGATTATATGTTTATTTATTAATTGTGCCTCTCTCCCACTAGATGAAAAGGAAGCTCAAGGTGGGAACTGTGGGTAATTTTTTTCACCACCAGTGCCTGTGCATAGAAGGTATTCAGTGGATACGGAATGAATGAATAAATAACTGAATGTGTAAATGGTGGTTACAGCATTGTAGACCTCCTAGGGTTATTAACAGGCTCAAACAAGGTGGTTTGAGTGAAAGTCTTCCTGGACTATTAAGCATACCTAGAGTGTGTATTATCGTCATAGGTTCTCTCCTGGGTCATCCCTTCAGGGCCGAAGGCCTCTGAATCTTTTTCAACCAGAATAGTTCTATCCTTGTCTCCTTCCAAGCACAGAGCAAGCCAGAAATTAGACAACTGCAGGTGATGTCCCTTGGGAGCTTACGATCAGGTACACTGAGAGATGGCACTGTCTCTTTAATGCTATGGTTTCACTAGGTTTATGCATTGTATTTTCACTCATTGGAGCTGTTACTGCCCGGTGCTGAGCAGTGACTTGGAAAAACACGGGGAAAAGGGAAAGAAGATCACTCTACGCTGGTGTTTATAAAGTCCTGAATTTCACATCGAATTAAAGTCATCCATAAACACCTTTACTATCTCTCCCTTTCATCCAATACATTTCTAGGTGGGTACTTTCCCCATAGCAATAAAAATTCCAAGTTACTGAACACTTACTACATGGCAGGCCTCAGGTCGAGGGTCTTATTTCACCAGCTCTTCTCAAAAGCCCCCTGACGGGTACTAATCTTTATCTGTCTTTCAGATGAGGAAACTCAGGTTTAGAAAATTCTATTAACTTGACCATAATCACACAACTAGTAAATTTTGAAGCTGAGACTCAAGCCCCTGTCTGAACCAAAGCCTGCCCTTGGATCTGGGCATGGGTGGAGGTGGTGCGTGTCACTGGGAAGAATGGTAAGAGAAGAGACAAAAGCAGAGGAGAGAAGAGTAGGGTGCCCCTCCAGTGACCCCAGTTCACTAAATCCTCATAATGGTGGTCCTCAGAGAGTATTTCAAAGGCCCACATGCTAAAACAGTGATTATTTTCCAGAAGAAAAGGCTAACTTTAAGGCCAGTAGTAGCACTTATAAATTATTTCTGCACAGCTGGTTTGCAAAATGGGAAAGACAAAAGTATCAGTTCAAAATGCCTTTGATAACCTTTAAAGAAGACATTATTCATGACATTAAGTTACTTGAGACTATTACTAAAGAGTCTTTTCTTGTATCTAAAATGTTTACTTGGACAATTGAAATGTATGATATTTGAGAGTTGCAGATTTTATGGGCTATAGATTTACTTCACCAATCTTTGTAAAATCATACGTGGAGCCTTTATGCCCATACTGTAGAGCTTGGAGCAAGATTTTTCCTTTCAAGATTGTTATGAAGGTTGACAGTTGTTGAAGATTTATTTGCATAATTCATTTGGGCTGAACCTGAGTTGCTGTTCCCTGGGTCAAAAACCCAACAGGAACACAGTTAGGGTCATAGTATTACTATGAAGAAATAGAATTCACTCCCAGATGTGGTATCTAGGAATATCTTGTAGTAAAAAGCAAAGATTGCTGCAGAGAACTCCAGGAGACTGGGAACCACCTGACTTTTGCTCTCCTGGAAGATTAGGTCCTTGATAAAATCCCACTGTGTACAGCTTATGCTTATGAACTAAAGCAAATCTTCTCAACTGAGTAGAATTTCCTCAACTGAGTAGCACACCCTTTCAAAGGGGGAGCCTTCCTCATAATGCAATTAGAACTCCTCTCTCAGCAGTGATGAATGAACTCAAGTAAGGGAAAAAAGCACATTGGCCGTTCATGAACGCACAGCACCCCAAACAGGACAAGAAGACTCACGGTACACTGTCAAGTGTGCTTGGTATATAGGAAGTCTTTGTGAGGTGCCTGGAGGTGATGGTGTCTCCATATGGTATGTGACCTTGAGGCGGACAGGAGCCTGGGCTGGTAGGTGGCAGGAACAAAAGTGACTGAAAGTAACAGAGTGTGTTACAATTAAACAAGTCTGGGAAATATTGTTCTAATATTCTTCTCTTTCTCTACTCTGGTCCCTCCCCTCCTCTCCTCATCTCCCTGTAGGATTGTGGGGTATAAAAGATGGGCAGGCAGCTAGATGGAAATTTGACAGAGGTAGCTATGCTGTGCATTGAAATACATCCCAGAAAGTCCATGTTTGTTAGGTACTCAATGGAAATAATGCTCTGAAAAATACTCTGTTTTACAAAATCTATGTTTATGACCACACATATATGACCAATCTTGGTCAAAATTGGGTCATAGTTTTTCAATGGGATCTTTGGCCTAAAGGTTTAGTCAAGTTCACTGGTCTGTCTGAAAACCACAAACTGGGCAGTGGGCAGAAGCAAGGGCAGGGCACAGCTCAGACTCTCTCAGTTCTCCTTCTACTCAGAAGAACACAGCCTGAAGTCCACACACTGATTTGCGAAGCTCCCACTCCCAGAACCTCAGCGTCTCCTCTCCAGGATTCAAGAGACTCAGCAAATGAGTACCCCGGAGCCTTAACCCCTTGTTTGTATTCCTCTAGATGGTGAACTGCAGGAAGGGGCGTGAGAATGTTTTGGTTTCCCTACAACTCGCAGGAGGAGTGAGAGATAACCCATCGGCCAGGCCCTGGCAAAGCCAGTGACCACACAAGAACTGCTTCTTTAGGTATTTCCCAGACAGTCGGGCCTTCCCAGAGAGCCTTAGTTTGGTTTCCCCGCCACACCCAATTCAGCAGATACAGAGGCGCCTCCTCTGAGCCAAGCTCCAGGCCAGGCACTGGGGTTAGGTCTTTGTTCTCAGGGGGGCAAAGCCTTGTGAGGCAGACACAGAAATGGACTATACTCCTCGGTGTGACAAGTGTTATTATTATTATTTTAATAAATTTATTTGTTTATTTATTTTTGGCTGCATTGGGTCTTTGTTACCGTGTGCAGGTTTTCTCTAGTTGCGGCGAGCGGGGGCCACTCTTTGTTGCGGTGCATGGGCTTCTCATTGCGGTGGTTTCTCTTGTTGCGGAGCACGGGCTCTAGGCACGGGCTTCAGTAGTTGTGGCACGTGGGCTCAGTAGTTGTGGTTTGCGGGCTCAGTAGTTGTGGCGCACGGGCTTACTTGCTCCACGGCATGTGGGATCTTCCCGGACCAGGGCTTGAACCCGGAACCCCTGCATTGGCAGGTGGATTCTCAACCACTGCACCACCAGGGGAGCCCAGGTGTTATTACTGAAGCAGGCCCTGAGTCCTATGGGGTGAGGTGGGGAATCCATCACAAGGAGAAATTCTTCAGGCAGACAGGAAAGTAGATGGCATCCCACAGGCAGGAGAAAGAGTATGTGTAAAGGCATGGGGCTTCAGAGCCTGGAATGTCTCTGCAGAACAGCAGAGTCAGCATCATGGGAGCTTGGGAGGGTGTGAGGAGGGGTCAGGAGGAGGGCCAGCAGGGAGCAGACCTGGCAGGTCTCAGAGGCTACCTTTTGCAGAGCTCTAAGGAGCACAGCTGGGGAGTAGATGGAGTGCCGTGGCCATGTCCAGGGGCAGGGAGTCGAGCTTAACTCCTGAGCACTTTCTCTGGCACCTCCCCGGGCAGCAGAGGTAGCCCTAGCTGGATGCGGCAGGAAGACGGTTTCTGGATGTGTGGGGCAGCAGGGGTGGGCCCTTGACAAGGTTCTGCTCACAGTTTCACAGTTTAATCTTAGGCCTTTTAGCAGAGAGATGTAAATCCTGCCTCTGTCAGTTTTCTGTGGGACTTGAGGCTCAAAGAAAACCCTTGAGCAGAAGGGGCTCTAGCCCTGGGTCAGAGACTGCTGGCTGACTACGCCAAAATCCAGTCTCTCCTTTTTCCTTAGTAACTGAGCCATGAGTTTAAGCTGAGCACTTGCTGCATGGAATAAAGCCCCCCATCTCTAAGCCTCCTTTCCAGATGGGTAGGAATGTGACTGAGTTCAAGTCAAAGCAATACAAGTGGTAGGGTTATGTGGGCCTCTGGGAAGGTTGCTTGAAGGAAGCTCAGTCACCTAGGGGGCCTCTCTATTGCCTTCCTGTTTCCTCCTTTAATCAGGCTGCAATGTGTATGTGATGGCTGGAGCTCCAGCAGACATCTAGAACCATGAGGAGACCTTGCAGGTGGAAGTCACACATTGGATGGTGGGTCCACAAGAATGAGTCCCCACACAGACCTGGTCTGAATTCCTCTGGACTTGTTTTCACTTGAGACAGAAACAAACACTTATCTTGTTTAATTCACTATTTGGCGCTTGTCTCTTATGTGCAGCTGAACCTAAACTTAACTGATACAAACTTAAATCTCCTCATTTTATGGGGTTCGTATTTGAGATCAGGGAAGCAAAGTGACTGTATAAAGATTACATAGTTAGCTTACCTAAAAGCTTTGTCTCTCCAAGCAAAATGTCGAATGGTTTTTGCTCACATGCAATTCAACAAGTATTTCTTGAACATATGCATGTAGAAGTATAGTGCAGAAGTGCAGAGCATGGACCCCGAAGGTGAACTTCCTGGGTGCAAATCTCAGGGCTGCCATCTGTTAGCTGAGCGCCCATGTTCACCTCTAAGAATGCACAACTCAGAGACGAAAGGGCAACGTGGGCATTTCCTTTCCACCTGCCTGTGCATTTATCTCACGTTCATTGCCCTCCTGAATCCACCAGTCGTCTGCCAGCCATTGAATTGGTGCCCACAGACAGGTCACTGAGGGTTACTGCTACATTGAAATCGTCTGCATTTTTATTGGCTTGCTCTGCTAAATATAATGATTAATTTTCATTTTGTCTCCAAAAGAATGTGAAACTCTAATTCTGAAAGTGTGGCACAAAGAAAAACAGCCTGGATTAGGGTCGCTGGCCTGACCTTTCACCCAACTTTCATGACAATTCGTGTTACACTCAAGTGCAGCTGTGTCTCCCATTTGAGCGTGTTAGTGAGGCCGTGTGGACAGAGCTAGTTCCCTCACATGTTCAAGTCAGTGGTAGTGGAAGGAATTGTGAATCAACCAGCAAACTTGATAAAGCACATAAGAGGACTCAACGTCCTAGGGAGAAAATGTTCTTGGTGAAAGCAGGGGGCACAGACATAAAAGAATCATTAAAATCTCAGCTTCCCAGACAGTCTCTTTGATCTGACCTATACTGGTAATGAAACAAGAAATCTTTGATGCCCTGGCTGACCTCTTTCTGAGACGGCAGTTTGTCAGACCACATCTCGTTCATCTTCACAACTCGCTGTTACATAACATACACATAGCGCTCCATTTAAGAAAAGCAGAAAAAGCAAGGCATGACGTGATTTCCCCAGGCTCTTGGCAAGAGCCCCATTTCTAAGCCCTGGCTCAGTTCTCCATCTCTTAAATCGAAGAGATTTGTACAAACTCTCCCTAATCAGGTGCCTACAGACCATTTGGGAACCAGGGGCAGCGTCACTGTCTTCCAGGGTGGACAGCTACTCTGCCTGACTCATGGAAAACAAGTCCAAACTGTGAAAGCCTCTGGAAAAGAAAATGAAGGTGTGCTCCACACGTAAGGTAATAAAGAGGCATTCCCAAGTCAAATACCCACAGTAGCTGAAGCCACTACAGCCATCTCCAATCTGTCCTGCCCCACCTTGGTCACTGGCACTAGAATGCATTTACATTTAATAGGACCGGATGTGGCAGGGTCACCATGGAAAGTCATGTGTGTCACTCACCGGCCAGGGACACGAAGAGCACCACCACTGCAGACAGCTGCCAGGACATGACTGGGGAGCCAGGGAGTATCGCTGCCTCGCCAAGGGACTGCTGGGCTCAGCGCTCAGCAAGGCTGGGTTTTCCGAATGGTGCAAGGCTAATTCCAGGGCAGGCTCTGGCAACAAAGTAGACACCTCCTTCTGCCCCTTATAACTTGTGGCAGAGAAAACAAAGTCACTTGCGTTATGAGAACTGAAAGGCCCTCCCAAGTGGTGTGCTGAGAGGGGAGGGAAACCACAAGTGGCTCTTGTGTGAAGGCAGGCACTTTTGTCTCTGCCTTTAGTGTTTGTGAGCGACGGGATGGGGGATGGGGCATGTCCCCCAGCCAAGGTGAAGGGCATCTGAGATCATTTTGCACAAGAGGTGGTGGATCTGTGGCAGTGTCTGCTTCCTTCTCTCATAAGTTGGGTCTCCATTTTTCTCTAAGATCTTGAGTACATTTCTGTAAACCCAGAGACCCTTCTCAGCCAGGAGAAAACCAGTCCCTCAGTCTTGAGGGTGAGCATGAGTCAAAACTCCATGCGTAGAGTGCTGTCTGTCTCTGTGTGTTTTCACAAGAAGTCTGAGGCAGCCCTGTTCTCTGCTCCAGGCAGCCTCACCTGGGAACTTCATCTTGTGGGGAGGGGTCAGTGTGACCTCAGGAATCAGGGAGATCTGGGTTTGAATCTGGCCCTGCCAACTCACCGGCTGTATGACCTTGGGTAACCTCTCTGAGCCTCGGTTTCTTCTGTTGTATAACAGGGATAACAATGACTACTCCCAGGTGGTTTTCCTGGAACACAAATAATATTGAATATCTTCAAAAGGCAACCTTTTCATGTCTTATCTCCTTCCTCTATTAATTAGACAAAACAATGGTGGTCTCTCTCCCAGAGCTGTGAGTCCCCGTGAGGAGCACACATATAGGCAGTTTATCAGGATACCCTCCTGATTACTAGGTTTAGGGCTTTCAGGTTAGTCTCAAACCATTTCCTGAAAAACAACTTTGGCAACTATTTTATCTTACTACGTTGCTGTAATCAAGCAAATTTACCAAAGCAAGGGGTGTGTTTCCAAATTGAATTTTTATGGTGGAAGGTGAAGATTAATTTGTGTCAGTTGACCTAATTTCAGCTACTTGCTATCTAGAATTCTGGACTTTGAGTCAATTTATTCAACAGACAATAATTAAGCAGATACTCTGTGCCAGACACTCTTCTTATTCCATTTAAGCCCCACAGCCACTCTATGTGGGCACTATAGTATTATTGTTGTCCCATTTCACAGATGGGGAAACTGAGCATAGAGAGGTCAAGTGACTTGCCCAGAATCACTTAGATAATAAATGAAGAAGCTGGGCTATGAATCCAGTCGGCTTGAAAGTCTACGATTTTAAGCACTATGCTGTACTACAGCTGAAGAGGTGCTCTGGACTAGAATATAATATATGCTTTCAAGTTGCTTACTGCCTAGTTGAGAAACATTTATTGATATAAATAGCTAGAGAGCGACTGATCAATTGTTTGCTACTTAGAAACACACTAGATGAGGAAAGGAATAGTCAGAGATGACTTTGTAGGCGTTGAACCTTGGAGAGACTGAAGGTCATAGAGGATCTGGGTAGTTGGAGAATAGCAATAATAATAATAATAGCAGTAATAATGGTTTCCATATAAGGACTCCCTATTATGTGCCTGACACTGTGTAATGCATATGGTACCTCTACAGGGTAGATTTTTTTAATCCCCACTTTACTGATTTGGAAAATGTACCACCCAGCATCACATAACAGGCTAAAATTTGCATCATGCCTCGTCTGGCCCTGAAGCCTGTGCCCTTTCTGCTGGCTACTGGAGCAAAATCTCTTGAGTGGTGATAAGCCTGACTGGAGGGGCCTGGGGAGTTATTTTCTTAGTGGTTGCCCTGAAGATTACTGTACATCTCAGCCTATAGCAATCTAGTTTGGATTAATACTATCTTAACTTCAATAGTATATAAAAACTTTGCTTCTATCTATTTCCATTGTCTCCCCTTCCTTTTTGCTATTATTGCCATATAAATTACATCTTTATTCATTGTATACCCACCATCATGGGTTTATAATGATTGCTTTATGAAGTTGTCTTTTATATCAGATAAGAGAAAAAGGAGTTACAAACAATGCTATAGAGGAAATGTTTGTGTTCCCTCAAAATTCATATACAGAAGCTCTAATGTGGTGGTATTGGAAGGTGGGGACTTTGGGAGGTAATTAGATTATGAGGGTGGAGCCCTCATGATGGGATTAGTGTCCTTATAGGAAGAGGAAGAGAGCTAGTTCTCTCTCTGCTCTCCACCACGTAAGGATATAGTGAGAAAGCAGCTGTCTACAAGCCAGGAAGTTGGCCCTTACCAGAATGCCACCATGCTGGCACCCTGATCTCAGACTTCCCAGTCTCCAAACTTGTGAGAAATAAATCCGTTAAGTCATTCAGTCCATGGTAATTTGTTACAGTAGCCAGAGCTATGACAAACAAAAAAATATATTTATAATGTCTTCTATATTTACCTATGTAGTTACAGTTATTGGTGCTCTTTATTTCTTCACGTGGATTTGAGTTACTGTCTAGTAACCTTTCATTTCTGAAGGACTCCTTTTAGCATTTCTTGTAGGGAAGGTATGTTAGTGACAAATTATCTCAGTTGTTGTTTATCTGGAATGTCTTAATTTCTCCTTCAGTTTTGAAGGACAGTTTTGTGGATATAGAATTCTTAATTGACAGTCTTTTTCCTTTCAGCACTTTAATATATCATCTCACTGCCTTCTGGCCTTGATGGTTTCGGATGGGAAATCTCTTATTGAGAATTCCATATGATTTGAGATGTGGATGAGCTCATTGCTGAAAAAATTATCCTTTCCTCACTCTATTGCTTTTGTACCTTTGTTGAATATCAGTTGTCCACACGTATATGGGTCTATCCTGTTCCACTGATATAATTTTCTATCTTTATGTCAAGATCAAATTGCCTTGATTGCTGTAACTTTACAATAAACCTTGAAATCAGGTATTATTAGCCCTCCAACTTTGTTCTTCAACATTCTTTTAGCTTTTCCCTTTCCATTCCCTAATTCCCTCTCTTATGCTTTAAATTAGCCAATAAAGAGTGAACCTGTGAAACCCTAAACACCCCACCCTTGGGCCCTAACAAAGGCAGAGCCCCAGGTCTGTGCTCTCTGTCTCTCAACCTGTGACCTTGCTTCATGGCCCTTGAGTGTGCTGTGTACTCTCCAGGACCTATGAGTAGTAAATCTTGTTCCTCAAAGTTCCCTGATGGTTTTTGGCTGAAGTGTGTACTGCAATCATTATAAGAACCACACGGGCTAGTCCAGCCACAACACTGGCCCCACAAGCTTGGTGAGTGCCTCAGGTGTTCCTAGTTCCTAGGCAAGAGCATCACCATCAACAGGATGGGACCAAACAGTAGGGGGGAACACAATTCAGCCCATAACAATGGTCTGTCTTGTTAAATGTTCCATGTGAACTTAAGAAGAATGTGTGTATTCTTTTGTTGTTGGATTCAGTGTTCTATAAATGTTATTAGGTTAAATTGGTTGACAGTGTTGTTCAAGTATTCTATATTCTTACTGATTTTTTCTTTATTGTTTTATCAATTCTTACGAGAGGAGTTGAAATATCAGATTAAATTGTGGATTTGTTTATTCCTCTTTGCAGTTCTGTTTTTGCTTTGTGTATTCCAAAGCTCTATTATTGATGTGTAAATAGTTAGGATTGGTATGTCCTCTTGACGGATTAACCGCTTTATTTTATTTTTTTTGCAGTACGTGGGCCTCTCACTGTTGTGGCCTCTCCCGTTGTGGAGCACAGGCTCCGGACGCGCAGGCTCAGCGGCCATGGCTCACGGGCCTAGCCACTCCGGGGATCTTCCTGGACCGGGGCACGAACCCGTGTCCGCTGCATTGGCAGGCGGACTCCCAACCACTGCGCCACCAGGGAAGCCCAACACATTCTTATTCTTTTTATATTTAAATAGTCAATTTTCTTTTAAGCAGACATAAATAATGAGGGGAAAAAGCTTCAGTACTTACTTATGTGATTACCATTTCCTGCAGTCTTCACTCCTTTGTGTAGACCCTTGAGTTTGTTGTTGCTACAGTTAGCCTAAGTACACCATGCACTTCAGATTCCTCAAGTGTTACCTGTGTTTAAGGTATGGCATTGTTTGACCAAATGTTTTTCTCAATGTGTGCTCCACTCTCAGCTTTAGGTCTTCCCTGGTACGTGTCAGAGTCTCTCCATGCCCTTGTAGCTCTCCCAGCAGACTCCACTGTTACTTGATAGTCAGTGCTTGTTAGCCTGGGGCTGGGGACTGAGCCATGAGGTGCTCTGTTCTGATTAAGTCTCAGGCAGGCAGGCACTCTGTCCCTGGGTCTTGAGGGGGTGTGACCTTCAAAGTGTTTCTATCCTCCCCCAGCAGTTTTGGGCACAGCACATATTCCCACCTTTCTCCCAGGATCAGAGGTTTGGTTTTTATTCCATTATTTTTCCCCAGCTGCAGTTGGATTTACCAGCCCTGTAAGGATGTGTTTATTGCCTGTTCTTGGACAGCTGGTTCTACCTTTGTTCTGTTGGAAATATGGGGCAATAGGATCCAAACCTTGTCTCATGTCTTTCCTGCAGCAACTGATATTCCCCTTCCCCAGGCTATGCCCTCAAGGATGCTTTCTCAGGACTTTTGCTAATCTTTTTTGTGAGTGCCCAGTGAGACCATCGGAGGAGAAAAGCCTGTAAGTGGATGCAAATATTCATTATATCTATGGCCCCTTGGTTTTTATTTTCTCTTGCAAGCCTACACTGGGCCACAAATTTAGCAGAACTCTCTTTGCCAGCGTATAGCAGTGCCTGCTCCAGGTAGGCAAGTGATTGGAGTTCCATCTCTCTTTGTAGGTGCCTGTCTTTCCTTGGTCTTCAGGCTATATGGGTGCCTGGTGAACTCAGCTCTCTCATGGGTCCACAAAAAGTTGTGAATTTGCATATTTTCCAGATTTTCTGATCTTGCAAGTGTGGGGATAGTTCTCTTTCTAGATTTCTACATCTCAAGCAGAAGATATTATTTTTAATAGCTGCACAGAGTTCCATTGTATGTCAGTACAATATTTTATCAATCGGCTTTTTATATTTAATATATTTGTTATCTATTGTTAACAAAACTTAGGTGCTTAAAACAGCAAACATTTATTATCTCATGGCCCTCTGGTAATAAATTCAAGAGTGGTTTAGCTGGGTTCTTCTCGCTCCAGGTCTCTCATGAAGTTTCAGCCAAGACATCAGTTTGAGCTGAAGCCATCTGAAAGCCTGACTAGGGCTGGACAGTCTACCTCCCAGGGGCTCACACACATGGCTGTTGGCAGGAGGCTTCAGTTCCTGCCACGCAGGTCTCTCCTTTGGGCTGCTTCAGTGTCCTCTCAATATGGCAGCTGGCTTCTACAGTGAATAACCCAAGAGGGAGAATGAGGAAAAAACTAAAATGCTTTTTATAACGTAGTCTTGAAAGTCAACGAGCATCACTTCCACCACATTCTATTTACTGAGTCATTAGTACAGCCCACACTTAAAGAGAAGGTAATTTGATTCCACTCTTTGAAGGAAGGAGTCTCAATCTGGGGATAAATTTTTACACTACCACAGACATTTAGGTTGTTTCCCATTTCTCACTACTTGTTTTCCTGTTAAAAGTGATCCTAAAATAAACATCTGTACATATAATTCTTTGTTCATTTGTATGAGTTTATCATTAAAATAAATTCCTAGAAGTGGAACTGTTGGATCAAATCATATACTTATTTTAAATTTTTGAAAGCTGTTACAAATTCACTTCTAAAATGATAGTACTAATTTACACTCTTACCAACAGTGTATGAGAGTGCTGGTTTTCCTATAGCTTCTCCAACACTGGTATTATCAAAGTTTTAAATGTTGGACAGTCTGATAATGAAAAATGATATATCATTGTTTGGCCTCTTTTCATATATTTACTGGATTTTGAATTTTTTTCCTATGTATTCATGTCCTTTGCCCATTTCTTTTTCCATTGTTGTTGATTTGTAAACACTCTTTATACACCAAGGAAATTAGTCTTGTGTCATGTTTTGAAAATGTATTTATCTTTTGAGTTTTAATTTTTCCTTTTTTCTACATATAAGTTTTTGCCTCTTACATAGCTTAATTTGTCAAGATTTTCCTTTGTAGCTTCTGGTTTTAGTTTTTGCCTGGAAAGACTTTATTCTATTCAAGATGCTTTTCAAAATGTTTTGACTTTCATGATTTCTTTAAGTCACACACTTGAACAATAGGGAAACCAAGCAGGACCCTGTGGGAAGGGAGCAATGCAGAGACAAAGGAGGAGCAGTCAAGAAACAATAGTACAGCCCTGGGGCAGGTCCTGGTTCCACCTCAAGGGATACACATAACAATATCTTTGAGCTCTTTCCAGAATTAAAACGCCCAACAAATGGAAGATGTTAGCATTCTTCATTCCAGATGAAAGGAACCACAGAAGCTTATCAGGAGACCACCTGAGGCCAGATTAAAGGAGTGAAGGCCCTGCACACACCCTAATCCTTATCAGCAACTCTGGCCTTGAACCATTGCTATAAAACTGCTCACCAAATCCCTCTGGGTTGAGGACACACTGTTTTTGAGAGGCACAAGCCCACTGTGTCCCCTTTGCCTGGCAAAGCAATAAAGTTATTCTTTCTCCTTCACCCAAAATTCTGTCTCTGAGATTCGATTTGGCACCAGTGCACAGAGGCCAAGGTTTTGGCATTGATATGAATGACTTTAAGGGCTGAGGTAAACTTACTATTATTTTTTCCATATTGCTATCCAGTGGTCCAAACACCACTTTTACAAAACATTTATCTTTTTGGTTCAGAACTAATTTGAAATGCCTTTTTTATAAATTCTGAGATGTATCTGGGTCCATTTCAAGATTCTCTACCCTGTTTTCCTTTTGTTAATTTCCATGGTATATGTTCCCTGGCAAATTAAAATATTATGGTATAAACCTACAATTCTTGCTACTTCTATAATAGCCATATTTGAAAAGCTTATCCATAAACAAAAACTGCTACCAGATTAAAGATGCAATTGACAAACATTTTGTAGAGGATTAGTGAAACTATATTTTAAAAAGCTTTCTATCCTCATCTGACAATAAACTTGGAACTCAAGAGACACTTGATACTTGTTGACTGATAAGCAAATGTTAGTGTGGTAACTTAGAATCTTGGCCTAGGAGTTGGAAGACATGGATTCTAGTTCCTCCTCGGCTGCAGGCAGGCTGGGTGACACTGACGCACAGTAACAAAGTTGTAGTTGGGCAATGGCCTCCTAGCTAGCTTCCCAATACTTCTTGCAGCTTGGTGAAACAAAGTTTTAACTAAGGGAATATAAGAAAAGATTTTGCATGCCACTTGCACACTGGGCCTTAAAATATTACGTATGCATATCTTCCAAGTTCTTTCCCTT
Source organism: Grampus griseus (assembly GCF_964374135.1). Classification (NCBI taxonomy): domain Eukaryota; kingdom Metazoa; phylum Chordata; class Mammalia; order Artiodactyla; family Delphinidae; genus Grampus; species Grampus griseus. The sequence goes on from NC_138998.1 coordinate 60,041,530, forward strand.
TCCTGCAATCTGGAAACTGGACATTCCTGAGATCTGCTTTTGACTATGTAGGCAAAGACAATGCTCTAGTGGATGACAGAAAAACCAGAAGGAAGGAACCTGGGCCACTAAATGACCGTGTGGAGCACAGCAGCCTGCAGGCCCAACCCAGGATGTGTCACAAGACAGAAATATTCTTTAAGTCACTATATTGTTGGATATCTTTGTTACAGCAGCTTACTCTTTCCCTTTACACATGGGATGTTACATTCCACTAAGAAAAGGGTTCTGTAGTCAAATAAGTTTGGGAAATCATGAGTTTAACAAAAGTATACAGACATTCTTCCTGAAAGAGTTCTCTGCTCCTTTAATCTACTAATTGGGATCAACCAAGAGAGGAGCAGAACATGTAGTGTTTTTTTTTTCTTTTGGCCATGCCAAAAGAACTAAGATCCTGGCTTGCAGGATCTTAGTTCCTTGACCAGGGATCGAACCTGCGCCCCCTGCAGTGGAAGCGCAGAGTCCTAACCACTGGACGGCCAGGGAATTCCCCTGTGTAGTATTGTTTTTTTTAACCTCTTTATTGGAGTATAATTGCTTTACAGTGCTGTGTTAGTTTCTGCTGTATAACAAAGTGAATCAGCTATACATATACATATATCCCCATATCCTCTCCCTCTTGCATCTCCCTCCCACCCTCCCTATTCCACCCCTCGAGGTGGCCACAGAGCACCAAGCTGATCTCCCTGTGCTATGCGGCTGCTTCCCACTAGCTATCTACTTTACATTTGGTAGTGTACATATGTCCATGCCACTCTCTCACTTCATCCCAGCTTACCCTTCCCCCTCCCTGTGTCCTCACGTCCATTCTCTATGTCTGCATCTTTATTCCTGTCCTGCCCCTAGGTTCATCGAACCATTTTTTTTTTCCAGATTCTATATATATGTGTTACCATATGGTATTTGTTTTTCTTTCTGACTTACTTCACTCTGTATGACAGATTCTAGGTCCATCCACCCCACTACAAATAACTCAATTTCGTTTCTTTTTATGGCTGAGTAATATTGTGCCACATCTTCTTTATCCATTCATCTGTCGATGGACACTTCCATGTCCTGGCTATTGTAAATAGTGCTGCAATCAACATTGCGGTACATGTCTCTTTTTGAATTATGGTTTTCTCAGGGTATATGCCCAGGAGTGGGATTGCTGGGTCATATGGTAGTTCTATTTTTAGTTTTTTAAGGAACCTACATGCTGTTCTCCATAGTGGTTGTATCAGTTTACTTTCCCACCAACAGTGCAAGAGGGATTCCTTTTCTTCACACCGTCTCCAGCATTTATTGTTTGTAGATTTTTTCATGATGGCCATTCTGACCGGTGTGAGGTGATACCTCGTTTTAGTTTTGATTTGCATTTCTCTAATTGATTAGTAATGTTGAGCATGTTTTCATGTGTTGTTGGCAATCTGTATATCTTCTTTCTTCTTTGGAGAAATGTCTATTTAGGTCTTCTGCCCATTTTTGGATCGGGTGGTTTTTTTTTTGATATTGAGCTGCATGAGCTGCTTGTATATTTTGGAGATTATTCCTTTGTCAGTTGCTTCATTTGCAAATATTTTCTCCCATTCTGAGGGTTGTCTTTTCGTCTTATGGTTTCCTTTGCTGTGCAAAAGCTTTTAAGTTTCATAGGTCCAATTTGTTTATTTTTGTTTTTATTTCCATTTCACTAGGAGGTGGGTCAAAAAGGATCTTGCTGTGATTTATGTCAAAGAGTGCTCTTCCTACGTTTTCCTCTAAGAGTTTATAGTGTCTGGCCTTACATTAAGGTCTTGAATCCATTTTATTTTCGTGTATGGTGCTAGGAAGTGTTCTAATTTCATTCTTCTACATGTAGCTGTCCAGTTTTCCCAGCACCACTTATTGAAGAGGCTATCTTTTCTCCACTGTATATTCTTGCCTCCTTTATCAAAGATAAGGTGACCATATGTGTGTGGATTTATCTCTGGGCTTTCTCTCCTGTTCCATTGATCTATATTTCTGTTTTTGTGCCAGTACCATACTGTCTTGATTACTGTAGCTTTGTAGTATAGTTTGAAGTCAGAGAGCCTGATTCCTCCAGCTCCGTTTTTCTTTCTCAAGATTGCTTTGGCTATTTTGCGTTTCCATACAAATTGTGAGATTTTTTGTTCTAGTTCTGTGAAAAATGCCAGTGGTAGTTTGATACGGATTGCATTGAATCTGTAGATTGCTTTGGGTAGTAGAGTCATTTTCACAATGTTGATTCTTCCAATCCAAGAACATGGTATATCTCTCCATCTGTTTGTATCATCTTTAATTTCTTTCATCAGTGTCTTAAAATTTTCTGCATACAGGTCTTCTGTCTCTTTAGGTAGGTTTATTCCTAGATATTTTATTCTTTTTGTTGCAGTGGTAAATGGGAGTGTTTTCTTAATTTCACTTTCAGATTTTTCATCATTAGTGCATAGGAATGCAAGAGATTTCTGTGCATTAATTTTGTATCCTGCTACTTTACCAAATTCATTGATTAGCTCTAGTAGTTTTCTGGTAGCATCTTTAGGATTCTCTACGTATAGTATCATGTCATCTGCAAACAGTGACAGCTTTACTTCTTCTTTTCTGATTTGGATTCCTTTTATTTCTTTTTCTTCTCTGATTGCTGTGGCTAAAACTTCCAAAACTATGTTGAATAATAGTGGTGAGAGTGGGCAACCTTGTCTTGTTCCTGATCTTAGTGGAAATGGTTTCACTTTTTTACCATTGAGGACAATGCTGGCTGTGGGTTTGTCATATATGGCCTTTATCATGTTGAGGTAAGTTCCCTTTATGCCTATTTTCTGGAGGGGTTTTATCATAAATGGGTGTTGAATTTTGTCCAAAGCTTTTTCCGCATCTATTATCATATGGCTTTTATCCTTCCGTTTGTTAATACGGTGTATCACATTGATTTGCATATATTGAAGAATCCTTCCATTCCTGGGATAAACCCCCACTTGATCATGGTGTATGATCCTTTTAATGTTCTGCTGGATTCTGTTTGCTAGTATTTTGTTGAGGATTTTTGCATCTATGTTCATCAGTGATATTGGCCTGTAGTTTTCTTTTTTTGGTGACATCTTTGGTTTTGGTATCAGGGTGATGGTGGCCTCATAGAATGACTTTGGGAGTGTTCCTCCCTCTGCTATGTTTTGGAAGAGTTTGAGAAGGATAGGTGTTAGCTCTTCTCTAAATGTTTAATAGAATTCACCTGTGAAGCCATCTGGTCCTGGGCTTTTGTTTGTTGGAAGATTTTTAATCACAGTTTCAATTTCAGTGCTTGTGATTGGTCTGTTTATATTTTCTTTTTCGTCCTGGTTCAGTTTAGAAGGTTGTGCTTTTCTAAGAGTTTGTCCATTTCTTCCAGGTTGTCCATTTTATTGATAGAGTTGCTTGTAGTAATCTCTCATGATCTTTTGTATTTCTGCAGGGTCAGTTGTTATTTCTCCTTTTCATTTCTAATTCTGTCGATTTGAGTTTTCTCCCTTTTTTTCTTGATGAGTCTGGCTAGGGGTTTGTCAATATTGTTTATCTTCTCAAGGAACCAGCTTTTACTTTTACTGATCTTTGCTACTGTTTCCTTCATTTCTTTTTCATTTATTTCTGATCTGATCTTTATGATTTCTTTCCTTCTGCTAACTTTGTGGGGGTTTTGTTCTTTTTTCTCTAATTGCTTTAGGTGTAAGGTTAGGTTGTTTCCTTGAGGTTTTTCTTGTTTCTTGAGGTAGGATTGTATTGCTATAAACTTCCCTCTTAGAACTGCTTTTGTTGCATCCCATAGGTTTTGGATCGTTGTGTTTTCATTGTCATTTGTTTCTAGGTATTTTTTTGATTCCCTCTTTGATTTCTTCAGTGATCTCTTGGTTATTTAGTGGCATATTGTTTAGCCTCATGTGTTTGTATTTTTTACAGTTTTTTTCCTGTAATTGATATCTAGTCTCATAGTGTTGTGGTTTGAAAAGACACTTGATACAATTTCAATTTTTTAAAATTTACCAAGGCTTGATTTGTGACCCAAGATATGATCTATCCTGGAGAATGTTCCATAAGCACTTGAGAAGAAAGTGTATTCTGTTGTTTTTGGATGGAATATCCTATAAATATCAATTAAGTCCATCTCGTTTAATGTATCATTTAAAGCTTGTGTTTCCTTATTTATTTTCATTTTGGATAATCTGTCCATTGGTGAACGTGGGGTGTTAAAGTCCCCTACTATGGTTGTGTTACTGTCGATTTACCCTTTTATGGGTGTTAGCATTTGCCTTATGTACTGAAGTGCTCCTATGTTGGGTGCATAAATATTTACAATTGTTATATTTTCTTCTTGGATTGATCCCTTGATCATTATGTAGTGCCCTTCTTTGTCTCTCGAAAACAGTCTTTATTTTAATCTTTTTTTCTTTTTTTTTTTGTGGTACGCGGACCTCTCACTGTTGTGGCCTCTCCCGTTGCGGAGCACAGGCTCTGGATGCGCAGGCTCAGCGGCCGTGGTTCACAGGCCCAGCCGCTCGGCGGCATGTGGGATCTTCCTGGACCGGGGCACAAACCCATGTCCCCTGCATCAGCAGGTGGACTCTCAACCACTGTGCCACCAGGGAAGCCCTAGTCTTTATTTTAAAGTCTGTTTTATCTGATACAAGAAATGCTACTCCAGCTTTCTTTTGATTTCCATTTGCATGGAAAATCTTTTTCCATCCCCTCACTTTCAGTCTGTATGTGTCCCTAGGTTTGAAGTGGGTCTCTTGTAGACAGCATACTTACAGGTCTTGTTTTTGTATCCATTCAGCCAGTCTATGTCTTTTGGTTGGAGCATTTAATCCATTCACATTTAAAGTAATTATCGATATGTATGTTCCTATTACCATTTCTTAATTGTTTTGGGTTTGTTTTTGTAGGTCTTTTCCTTCTCGTGTGTTTCCTGACTAGAGAAGTTCCTTTAGCATTTGTTGTAAAACTGGTTTGATGGTGCTGAATTCTCTTAGCTTTTGCTTGTCTGTAAAGGTTTTAATTTCTCCATCAAATTTGAATGAGATCGTTGCTGGGTAGAATAATCTTGGTTGTAGATTTTTTCCCTTTCATCACTTTAAATATGTCCTGCCACTCCCTTCTGGCTTGCAGAGTTTTTGCTGTAAGATCAGCTGTTAACTTTATGGGGATTCCCTTGTATGCTATTTGTTGTTTTTCCTTTGCTGCTTTTAATATTTTTTCTTTGTGTTTAATTCTTGATAGTTTGATTAATATGTGTCTTGGTGTGTCTCTCCTTGGATTTATCCTGTATGGGACTCCCTGTGCTTCCTGGACTTGATTGACTATTTCCTTTCCAATGTTAGGGAAGTTTTCAACTATAATCTCTTCAAATATTTTCTCAGACCGTTTCTTTTCCTCTTCTTCTGGGACCACTATAATTTGAATGTTGGTGCATTGAATGTTGTCCCAGAGGTCTCTGAGACTGTCTTCAATTCTTTTCATTCTTTTTTCTTTATTCTGCTCTATTGTAGTCATTTCCACTATTTCATCTTCCAGGTCACTTATCCATTCTTCTGCCTCACTTATTCTGCTATTGATTCCTTCTAGAGAATTTTTAATTTCATTTATTGTGTTGTTCATCATTGTTTGTTTGCTCTTTAGTTCTTCTAGGTCCTTGTTAAACAATTCTTGTATTTTCTCCATTCTATTTCCAAGATTTTGGATCACCTTTACTATCATTACTCTGAATTCTTTTTCAGGTAGACTGCCTATTTCCTCTTCATTTGTTTGGTCTGGTGGGTTTTTACCTTGCTCCTTCAACTGCTGCATAGTTCTCTGTCTTCCCATTTTTCTTAACTTACTGTGTTTGTGGTCTCCTTTTCATAGGCTGCAGGTTCGTAGTTCCTGTTGTTTTTGGTATCTGTCCGCAGTGGGTAAGGTTGGTTCAGTGGCTTGTGTAGGCTTCCTGGTGGAGGGTACTGGTGTCTCTGTTCTGGTGGATTAGGCTGGACCTTGTTTTTCTGGTGGGTGGGGCTGCGTCTGGCTGTGTGTTTTGGGGTGTCTCTGAACTTAGTATGATTTCAGGCAGCCTCTCTGCTAATGGGTCTTGCTAGTTGTTTGGCATGGGGGGTCCAGCATTGTAGCTTGCTGGCTGTTGGGTGGAGCTGGGTCTTAGCATTGAGACAGAGCTCTCTGGGAGAGCTCCTGCCAATTGATATTACATGGAGCTGGAAGGGCTCTGGTGGTCCAATGTCCTGAACTCGGCTCTCCCACCTCAGAGGCTCAGGCCTGACATCAGGCTGGAGCACCAAGACCCTGTCAGCCACTTGGCTCAGAAGAAAAGGGAGAAAAAAAAGAAAGAAAAAAAAATTTTTTAATTAAAAAATTATTAAAATTTAAAAATTATTAAAATTAAAGAAATAAAAAAGTAATAGAAAAAAAAGGGAGCAACTAAACCAATAAATAAATCCACCAGTGATAACAAGCGTTAAAAACTATACTAAGGTAAACATAAAAATCAGAAACAAGTCATTCGCAGAGAGCAAACCCCAAGTCTACAGTTGCTTCCAAAGTCCACCACCTCAATTTTGGGATGATTTGTTGTCTATTCAGGTATTCCACAGATGCAGGGTACCTCATGTTGATTGTGGGGATTTTATCTGCTGCTCCTGAGGCTGCTGGGAGAAATTTCCCTTTCTCTTCTTTGTTCGCACAGCTTCTGAGGTTCAGCTTTGGATTTGGCCCCACCTCTGCGTGTAGGTCACCCTCAGGTTTCTGTTCCTGCCCAGAGAGGACGGAGTTAAAGCAGTGGCTGATTAGGGGGCTCTGGCTCACTGAGGCCGGGGAGGGGGGGAGGGACGCGTACAGTGGTTGTAATTGGAATGTGGGGTGAGCCTGCGGCAGCAGAGGCCAATGTGATGTTGCACCAGCCTGAGGTGTGCCATGTGTTCTCCCAGGGAAGTTGTCCCTAGATCATGAGACCCTGGCAGTGGCAGGTGGCACAGGCTCCCGGGAGGAGGCATGTGGATAGTGACCTGTGCTTGCACACAGGATTTTTGGTGGCTGCAGCAGCAGTGTTAGCGTTTCATGCCCAGCTGTGCTGTCCGCGCTGATAGCCACGGCTTGTGCCCGTCTACGGAGCTCATTTAGGCAGTGCTCTGAATCCCCTCTCCTCACGCACCCCGAAACAATGGTCTTTGCCTCTTAGGCAGTTCCAGACTTTTTCCCAGACTCCCTCCCATCTAACTGTGGCGCACTAGCCCCCTTCAGGCTGTGTTCATGTAGCCAACCCTAGTCCTCTCCCTGTGATCTGATCTCGGAAGCCCGAGCCTCAGCTTCCAGCGTCTCAGGCTGGTGAGTGCTGGTTGGCACCGATCCTCTGTGTGGAAATCTCTCCGCTTTGCCGTCTGCACCCCTGTTGCTGCGCTCTTCTCCGTGGCTCTGAAGCTTCCCCCCTGCCCACCCCCAGTCTCCACCAGTGAAGCGGCTTCCTAGTGTGTGAAAACTTTTCCTCCTTCACAGCTCCCATCCCTATTCTTTTGTCTCTGTTTTTTCTTTTTCCTTACTCAGGTACGTGGGGACTTTCTTGCATTTGGGAAGTCTGAGGTCTTCTGCCAGCATTCAGTAGGCGTTCTGTAGGAGTTGTTCCACATGTAGATGTATTTTTGATGTATTTGTGGGGAGGAAGGTGATCTCCACATGTTACTCCTCCGCCATCTTGAAGGTCTCCCCTCCCTGTGTAGTATTTTTAAAGTGTATTTATTTTTAGATAATTCTTTTTCATTGTGGGATTAACTCATTGAATTCTTACACTCTTCTGCCTATGCTGCAAAATATACTCTGGGAAGTGCTGGTTTAGAGGATCTCTAACTTTTCTCATCATTTCATAGTGCATGGCTGGTGTTTAGTGTGGACTCAGACTCTGCCAGATTTTACAGATCCTGGGCCAGACCACTTTCACCTGGGGCTACAGCAGTCCCACTCCTCAGCAACGTGTTGAAATGAGTCCCTCTAGTGGGCAACAGGTGACATGACGAATTGAACGACTAGTAAAAGAAGGCTGGGGGGTTTATCTGATGGTTTTGGATTCTTTTCCATTTACCCAAACAAAATGATGATACAAATGTCACTCATAGAAGAGCCACCCTCTGTTTTTTTTTTTTTTTTCCTGGTTTTTAAGAAGTCTAAAATTTTCAAAACTGTACTTCAGTTCCAGGAGCTGCAGTTTACCATTTTCCCAACACTTCCATAACCAGACTCATCACACAGCAGCAGGGTTGTGTGCTCCCACAGTATGTGTCACACCGTGTTGCGATGATCTGTTTCCACATCTGTCTCCCGCAACTGGACTGAGGAACCTCTCACTCATCTTCAAACCTCCTTGGTCTCTCCCGATGCTGGCACCTTCCTCAGGATGGGGGTGCTCAGGAAATAGGTGTTGAATGAAAGGAGGGAATACATACATAAATAAATAAATATTCTTATGGTCAAAATGGAACAAGGTGGGTTGGAAAATAATGCAGGTAGAAGGAAGTAAGATTTCCTATAGATTTGGGAAGAACTTTATTTGCGTGTGCAAATAGTAAGTATTGTATCCTACCAATTTGAAACACACTCTACCATAAGACAGATACTTTGTTGTTAGGAAAGGGGGCATGAGAGCGTGGACCCACCACAGAGTTCAACTTTCTGAAAAATTTCAAACACTCTGCTGGATAATCGTGCCAAGAAGCCCCTCCCTGATGGTCTATTCCTCAGTCTCTTCCCTTTTTGGCCACCCAGTCAAAGACCTTCTTTATGGACACACTATTTTGGTTTTCTTGAATTCTTCAGTGATGTTCCCGAGTCTCATGGGAGACACTCCCCAGGTGCCTGCTGACCCACTCCATTCCAGGAATGAATCAGGGGACTGAAAACTCAGCTAGATCCCTCATCCAGTGAAAAGTTAAAATCAAAGCACCCTAACAATTCCAAAAACAACTAAATCCAAAACTACCTCTAAAAATAAACAACTCCAGAGCTCAGGGTGCTGGTTATTAGCCATGATCGCTCAGCTCCCCGCCCACCCTCTGCTCTCTGCTTTGTGGTTGGGGCCATTCGCCTCCTTTGCCAGCGAGGGCTTTGCTCCTCCCTGTGTGCCTGGGTTCCCTTCAGTATTGCCGTAGCAACTGGCCTTCACCCTGAGAGCCCCAGTCGGTTCCGGAAGCTGCAGTTTACCATTTTCCCAACACTTCCATAAGCAGCCTCATCACGCCCCTTCCTCTAGCACCAGCTGGCAGCAGAGTTCTGCATCCAGTTCCCAGGCCCGCCTTCAAGTTCCTGGGGGCACCTGGGGAATGCCACCCCCCCACACACCAGAGGGCTACCCTCAGCCATGTGGGGCTCCCAACCTCTTCCCTTGTTCCCTCTGCCCTTGGGCTGGTAGCTGCTTCTTATATTTAGAATCTTCATGATATCTCATTATCACTTTTTTTCCCATTAAAATCTCCAATAGCTGGATAGCACTTCCTTATAGTAAATCCTTTCTGTTAAAATAACTAGTATAGTGTCTCTCTTGATTGGATCCTGACTGATGAACTAAATAATTATAAAACTTAATAATTCTGAAAATAAACCTGAAAATAAAATAACTAAAAATAGTGAATAGAAAAAAAATTGAATGACAAAGACAAAACTGAAAAGAAATAACTGAGAATAAGTAACTCTGAAAATAACTCAGAAACTAGCTCAAAAATTCTGAAACTAAAAAATTCAAAATATAATGTTCAAAAATGCAACAACTGAAAATAAAATAATTTCAAACCAAATAACTAAAAAATAAAAAACCCAAATAATAAATGAATGTAAAAATAACACAGAATCTAAAATAAGTGAAAATAAATTACTGTGAATATAAGTAACTCTAAAACCAAATAACTAGCGGAAAAACCCCAAAATAAAGACAGCTATTTTATTCTGAAAATAAAGGAATTCAAAAACTTCCAGTGAGTTTTTACTATTCAAATAAGTAACTGCAAAATAAATAATTCAAAAATGCCAATAACTAATAATAGAATAACCATGAAAATAAATAACTCAGATATTAACAACTGAAAAGACAGATAATTAAAAATGAATAATTCTAAAGCTAATTTGGAAATATATAACTATTAAAACAAAGTAACTATAAATAACTGAAAATAAATAACTCAAAAACTAAGTAACTTTAAAGACAAAATAATTATAAACAGCTAACTTTAAAGCTATAAGATTAAATAACCAGAAAACTAAAAACAAATGAAAATTAACTAATAAAACTAAAAATAAATAACCGAAGATAACTGAAACTAAAAACTAACGAGTCTAAACGTAAGAAGTTAACCTGTAACCAACCCTCGCTAAAAGGAAACAATCCTGGAACAAAGTAACAAAAGTATCACATTAACATTCCTGTGGGGATTAAGGGAGGTGAACACAGGGCTGCCACGTGGAGTCTGAGCAGCTCTGATCTGAGGTGCTCAACCTAGCTCCCCACTTCCACCCCAGCAGAAATTTGGCAATGTCTGAAGGCATTTTTGATTGTCATAATTTGGGTGAGTGGGTGGGGGGGTGTTACAGGCATCTAGTGGGCAGAGGCCAGAGATGCTCCCAAACATCCTACAAGGCACAAGAAGTACCAACAACGAAGTATCCAGCCTGCAAAGTCAAAAGTGCCGACATTGAGAAACCCTGCGCTCAGCTCTCCAACACTGGATTATGCTAACCTCCAAAAGGCGCGTGTGCCGAGCAGCTCGAGGTTCTCCGCGGGGTCCACAACCAAGCCGGCTGCGCTCGCGCAGGCGTGCCTCTAATGGCGCAAGGTTCTCCAGGGGCCCTGCGCCAAGTCCCTGCGCAGGAGTGCGTCAGCACCTGCAGGTTCTCCACGGGGTCTGTGCCGAGTCCCTGCGCGAGCGGCGCTGCACCAGGAGGGGTGGGCTCCGTGGGCGGATGGTGACCGCTCCTTAAGCTCCGGCAAGATGGTCCTGTTGCCCCCGGGCAGGGCAGCGGATCCCCAGGTTCGAAGGCCCCTTTGCTGCTTCTGCTTAAGGGCGGGCTGGCCTCTGCAGCCACAGCAGCGGCTCCTGGGAATGCAGGAGGCCGGGGAGGCTGGGTTGTCTGGGACGAGTGTCAGTTCTCTGCGGAGGGCGGCCTCAGGCCCCCTTCCCGCGTCCGCACTGCCTCTGCTCGAAAACCGGTCTCCCCACTGGGGTCGAGCAAGCCAGCGGACATCCCAGGGCTCTCCTCAGTTTTGTTTGTGGCCCTGAAATTCCAAGAAGAAAGTCAGAGGAGCAGTGGCTAACAAGTTCGCTTACTTTTCTTTCCGTTTCACACTCACGTGTCCTCTTCGCCGCCCTCTTTCTCTCCCTGGATGCTTTCTCCCGTTTCCTGAACAGACTTGGAGGTTTCATAACTGTCGTCCAACTGGCAAAGCCCCGACATCTGGAAGGGAAGAGACAGGGGTGTAATGTTGCGGTTGGGTGGGGGGCGGGTCCGGTCCACACGGCGATTCCCGCTGGCAGGGCGGGGCCGCCCCAGCTTTCCTATGGGGCCACGCAGGTCCTCAGCAAGAGACCCTAATTTTGGCCAGAAACCAGGGGATCGCTAAGGAGCCAGGGATGCGGGGCCTGCTGGGCTGGGGGTCTGAGCCACTTTGCAGATCCAGTGACCTCAGCTTCCTGGATTAGGCCGAGTCCTTAATGGGTGAGAATCATGTAAAGGAGGGAGAGGGAAGGAGGAGAGGAAGAGGGGGCAGGAGAAGCTGATGAACAGGAATGAGGGAAAATATGAAAGAGGTAAGAAGGAAAGAAATTTACACTCAGAGCACTGCTCTCCTTTTCCGTATCTTCTGCACCTTCACAATTGTCAAAGGTTTCCATGGAGATAAACTCCCTGCTGGAGGAACCTTGGGGAAAGAAAAGGAAGAATTTGGCTGGCCGTGGGGAAGAGGGCATGGGAGGACAGGCCACGCAGCCTATGGCAGGATGGAATGGGCAGTACCGGTCTCCAGGAACCCATTCTCGCCATCTCTCCCTCCTCTCCCAGGACTGCACTGCTTCACCTGGGCCGGGAGGAGGGGGCCTGTGATCTCCAGGTTCCCTTTTCCAGCTCAAAATTCTGTAACTGTGAGAAGACATGTCCATATGGTGTTCACAGTCCTACCTCCTTGTCCTCCAAGAAAAGTCATTGTCTTTTTGTGCTTGACGACCTTCCTGCCTTCCCTCCTTCCCGCCCTCCTTTCTTCCTTCCCTCCTTCTCTCCCCTGATTACTGCCCATTTCCCATTTCCTTGGCAGCCTCTGCCAAAAGTCACTGCTCTCCCCGTGGGAAAATCAGAGGCAGAGGAAGTACATCCTGCCTCTCTTGCCACTGAATGATTAACTTACCAATTAGCCACACCATTGTGCACCTGTTCTGTGCCAGGGCTGTTAAAGACACTGGGGAGGAACAGCAAATCCCACCAAATACTGAGCCTGCTGTATGTCTGCTGGGATGTCAGGCATTTGTCAAAAGTTAAGCCTCACACAACTGTAAGGACCTTAGCCCTTGGCCTGTAAACACTGCAGTTGAAATCTACACATTTATACTTTTTTTTTTTTGGTGCCGTGCCAATCAGCTTGTGGGATCTTAGTTCCCCGACCAGAGACTGAACCCAGAGATTGAACCCAGGCCCTCGCAGTGAGAGCGTGGAGTCCTAACCACTGGACCGCCGGGGAATTCCCTACACATTACTACTCTAAAGACGGGATCTCTGTCCCCACAATTCTCCCAAGTCAGCTTAGGGAGGCGAGCATCTGCAGAAAGATCTTGATCTGAGGGAGCCCCAGGTTGAGCGTCAGCTGAGTCCAGTCCATCCCGCAGGAATCTCAGCACAGGAGAGTTTCAGTTTCGGTGAGAATTCAGGGGGAGGGGCCTTGTGGGGGCGCAGGTGCAAGCGGAAGTAGCCTGCAGTTGGGGTTGGGGGGCACAGTATCTCCGGGAGCAGGCATCCAGCAAGAGGGAGCTCCCGACCTGCCGCCCAGAGGCCCCCCCAGCTGTGCTCGGGGCATGGGGTACTCCCCGGAGCAGGGCCGTGTGGGCTGTGCGAGCACGACAGGGAGCCGCCGGGCAGCCGCTTCCTGGAGGCCTCCAGAGACGCCGCGGGACGTCGCAGGGGCAAAGCCTGGTTTAACTCCTGCTCCCGGGACGTGGTGGGGCGAGCGGAGGGAGCGCGGAGGCGAAAGTGGCTCTGGGAGGCGCTTCCCACCGCCCTCCTCCAGGTGTAACTGCGGGGCACCCGCGGTAACCCCCAGAGACGCCTCTTTAGGGCGGCCATCCCGCGTGGGTCCCCTTGGACCAGGAGCAGACAGTGAGGACGGAGGGATGGCGGTCTTGCTGGAAAGCTCTTAGGGAGGAACAGAGCAGGAGCGGTCGCGTCCTTGACCAGCCCCTGCGTGGATAGAAGAGCTGCGTCTGCAGGGGCCGTGGCCTCAGTGCCCCAGGCAATGCCAGGTGCCAGGGGCCCCAGAGCCGCCCGCTGGGAGGAGCCGGGGGTGGTAACGGGGCTGGGCGGCAACCTGGGAACTGAAAGACGTGAGGATGAGGTCCAGACATTCCTCGAGGTAAGTGAAATGATGAGCTGGTGCCAGGGCTGCTTTCCCCTCTCTCCTGTGGACCCTGAGGGCTGGGGAGTGTGCGAGGGCCTCAGCCGGGCACAGGGCTGGCACAGAGGGGCCCTCGCACATTTGGCCACGCGTTGACTGCATTATTTCAGGGTCATCCAGGCCATCATCCCCTGCCTCCAGGTATGGATTTGCCTGGGCTGGCAAGAGGACCAATCCTCCTAGCACAGTCAAGACCCAGACGCCACCTCCCTGCTGGGGCCGGCGGTGCACATGGGCTCCTCGGCTCCTGGTACCACAGGTGAGGGTGGGGGCCGCCTGGGGCCCCACAGGCCTCCAGTTTAGTCTAGGGCAGGGTTTTCCATACTCCTTAGAGTGTGACCCAGGGATGGGCAAATTTTACATCCCAACGCAGTGTACACACAGAAATACATTCACAGAATTAAAACCAACGTTTGTGGAACCATATTGTGCTTACGGTGTGTGATGTCCTCATCTATTCTGTTCTGTTCTTTCTAGTCTATTTGTTTGTTCTGTTCTTTTATTCTGTTCTATTCTATCCTGGAGACAGAGGAGGAGAGGGGCTGTGGGAGGCGGCGGGGTCACCCACAGTCTCCTCACAGGACCCTTCGAGGGAGAGTTTCTTCTGAGGCAAACTGCATCTGCCCTGGGTGAGCCCTCATGTGTCTCCCCCATGGGCCCCGGGCTCTTGGCAGCAGAGACAATACCCTGTTCACCCAGTATCCCTCATGGCTCCTGGAAGAAACCCAGAATTCTTAGAACCCGCAAGTCTTGGAGAACGTCCCTCAGTCAAAGCCCCCCAGTTGTGCAGGGGAGGAAAGTGCAGCTCACGGCAGTCTTTTGCTGTATCTTTGTCATTTCCATATTTAATCCCTGCCTCCTGGATTCACTGGCCATGGGCTCTGTGGTACTAAAATCTTAGGTACTAAGTCTTAGGTTTTATGGAGGTGGCAGCACTGAGGGGACCCCAGATTCCGGGTCTGGCAGGTCACAGGCACCTGAGTGAATGAGAGGCCCATTGCCTGGGGTAGGAGCAGGGGCTTTGGAGTCAGTCAGACCTGAGTGCAGTTTTGACTTTGTCTCTCACTCACTGGCTGTGTGATCTTGGGTAAGCCACTTAACCTCTCTGAGCATCAGTTTCCTTGTTTCTAAAATGGGGATAATAATACCTATTTTGCAGTGTTGATGTAATGATTAGCAAAAATGTTTGTACAGTAAAATGGAATTTAATAAATAACACTCATTATTATTATTGTTAATAGTAATTATGATAATTCTAAAGAGAAGGTCTCAGAACCGCTCTGGGAACTCCAAGTGTGCTATTATTACTCACATTTTGGGGATATTTGTCTGCCATTTTCTTCATCCTCATAAACATCTGGGGGAGGAAACATTATAAAGTTAAAAAATGACTTTAACGGGAAGCAGAGTGCACACACACACATGCACACACGCACACACACAGCAGAAAAACCGAACTGAACATACAGACCCTTGACAAATAGTTAATTTGATTACAGCAAAACTTCGAGTGATAGTTGCATTCTTGGAAAATGAGCAGAATGACCCTGGTACCAGCCCAAGGTCCAGCAGTGTGTTGGGAAGGTATACCCTGAGTCTCTGGGGCATTCCCAGTCCATGTAGAGAATAAGCGTAGAGTGTTGGTGGAGAAGGACAGGAAGAATAGGAAAGGTGGGCCATGAAAATTCATGCTGATGACAGGGTGTATTCTCTTTTTCCTCAGTGGGTGATCTTCATAGCATACACCACATAAATCCTAAAATATTTAGGGAATTTAGTTTCAGTTAGCACCTAGTGTTTAAAATCCTGATCTTTTTTTGTTTAAAAAATGAAATTTAGGGACTTCCATGGTAGCGCAGTGGTTAAGAATCTGCCTGCCAATGCAGGGGACACGGGTTCTAGCCCTGGTCCGGGAAGATCCCACATGCCACGGAACAACTAAGCCTGTGCGCCACAACTATTGAGCCTGCGCTCTAGAGCCCACGAGCCACAACTACTGAGCCCACGTGCCACAACTACTGAAGCCCACGCACCTAGAGCCCATGCTCCGCGACAAGAGAAGCCACCACAACTAGAGAAAGCCTGCGCGCAGCAACGAAGACCCAAGTGCAGCCATAAATAAATAAATAAATAAATATATTTTTAAAATGAAATTTATTAACATGTAAGCCCATTAGTGAGTTTAAACTATCCTCTTCAGAATACATGTTTCTGGTAAACTATAGACTTTGAAGATAAAATTGTGGATTTTCCCTTGCTGTCCACTAGGTGGCACAAAGGGACAACTGTAGATCCTGCTAGTTCAGAGACAGCTCTTAGCCCATAGATTTCAAAGGGGCAAACTATTTCTATTTTCTTTCAAACTAGAGCTTCCTTTGTTCCTCTTTTCCTTTAAAAGAACTATCTCTATTATATGAACTAAAGTACATCATTTTCACCTGGGGTTGGGGGAATGGAGAAGTAATGCGTTAAGCCCCTGGGGCTTTCCTTCCCTTCCCTGGAGGAACAGACATGGGTAACTAGTTGCTATTTAATATGCTAGCAGCAATCTAGGCACCAGCCTAAGAACTTCATCTAATTCTCACAGCAAGACTATACGGTATTGCTTCCATTTTGTATAATAATTAATGAAAAGAATTTAAGCACAAAGAAGTTAAGTAATTCATCCAGAAAGATGGAGCTGAAGTCTGTAAGCCCTCAGCGCTTTGGCCCTTAACTGTGTGCTATGCTGCTGAGCTCTTTCTCTGCCTTCTAGGAGGTATATGTTTTTCTCTTTCTGACTTACTTCACTCTGTATGACAGACTCTAGGTCCATCCACCTCACTACAAATAACTCAATTTCGTTTCTTTTTATGGCTGAGTAATATTCCATTGTATATATGTGCCACATCTTCTTTATCCATTCATCTGCCAATGGACACCTAGGTTGCTTCCATGTTCTGGCTATTGTAAATAGTGCTGCAATGAACATTGTGGTACATGACTCTTTTTGAATTATGGTTTTCTCAAGGTATATGCCCAGTAGTGAGACTGCTGGGTCCTATGATAGTTCTATTTTTAGTTTTTTAAGGAACATTTATACTGTTCTCCACAGTGGCTGTATCAATTTGCATTCCCACCAACAGTGCAAGAGGGTTCCCTTTTCTCCACACCCTCTCCAGCATTTACTGTTTGTAGATTTTTAAAATAAATTTATTTATTTTTGGCTGTGTTGGGTCTTCGTTTCTGTGTGAGGGCTTTCTCTAGTTGTGGCAAGCGGGGGCCACTCTTCATCGTGGTGCGCAGGCCTCTCACTATCGCGGCCTCTGTTGTTGCGGAGCACAGGCTCCAGACGCGCAGGCTCAGCAGTTGTGGCTCACGGGCCCAGTTGCTCCGCGGCATGTGGGATCTTCCCAGACCAGGGCTCGAACCTGTGTCCCCTGCATTGGCAGGCAGATTCTCAACCGCTGCGCCACCAGGGAAGCCCCTGTTTGTAGATTTTTTGATGATGGCCATTCTGACCGGTGTGAGGTGATACCTCATTGTAGTTTTGATTTGCATTTCTCTAATGATTAGTGATGTTGTACAGGTTTTGATAGATACATAATGTCATGCATCCACCATTATATCATACAGAATAGTTTCACTACCCTAAAAATCTCCTGTGCTCCACCTACTCATTTCCCATCCCCTACCCTTAACCCCTGATAACTACTGATCTTTTTATTATCTCTTTAGTTTTCTCTTTTCCAGAATGTCATATTTGAAATCATACAGTAGGTAACCTTTTCAGATGGGCTTATTTCATTTAGCAATATGCATTTAAGTTTCCTGCATGCCTTTTTATGGCTTGATAGCTCATTTTCTTTTATTGCTGAATAATATCCCATTGTATGGATGTACTACAGTTTGCAAGTCATTTAGGTAAATACCGAGGAGTATGAGCGCTGGACCATCTGGTAAGATTATCTTTAGCTTTGTGATAATCTGCCAAACTGTCTGTACTATTTTTTTTTTTTTTTTTTTTGCGGTACACGGGCCTCTCACTGTTGTGGCCTCTTCCATTGCGGAGCACAGGCTCCGGACGCACAGGCTCAGCGGCCATGGCTCACGGGCCCAGCCGCTCCACGGCATGTGGGATCTTCCCGGACCGGGGCACAAACCCGTGTCCCCTGCATCGGCAGGCGGACTCTCAACCACTGCGCCACCAGGGAAGCCCTGTCTGTACTATTTTACATTCTTGTCAGCGATGAGAGTTTCTGTTGCTCCATATCCTCACCAGGATTTGGTATTTTCAGTGTCCTATACTACATTTACAATGTAACTCTCAGGTTTTTTTGAGGTATCAGCCAATCTTTTGAAGAGCTGACTGGTTTTCGTGAACTTAACTAGTGAAAAAGTCACCAAAGCTCACATCGACCTAACAGTTACTCCCATGTTGTCTTTCTGTCTCCTGAAAGCAGCCTGCTTTCCTAGCATTGAAGGTGTGTGCATGCATGTGTGCACACAAACAGATACACACAGACACACATAAACATATATGGACACAGTCTACGACCAAGCCTAGACTAGGATACCCGTAACTAAATGTCAGCTATTCCTCTGTTCACCTCATGCCTTTGAGTCTGATGACCTTGAATTAGCTGGACAGAGATAGAAGGAAGAAAAGAAAGCACCTGGATAATCCACATCTTTATGTTTTGGGTAAAGGAGGAGTTATAACTTTATTAACTGGCTCATATCTGCAAATTTGTAGATTGTACCAATGTTGGCCTTTCTGTCCTCAAGCAAAGGGTCTTTTTCTTTTTTTTTTTTTTTTTTGGCGGTACGTGGGCCTCTCACTGTTGTGGCCTCTCCCGTTGTGGAGCACAGGCTCCGGACGCGCAGGCTCAGCGGCCATGGCTCACGGGCCCAGCCACTCCGCGGCATGTGGGATCCTCCCGGACCGGGGCACGAACCCGTGTCCCCTGCATCGGCAGGCGGACTCTCAACCACTGCGCCACCAGGGAAGCCCGCAAAGGGTCTTTTAAAGGTCTCTTCAAGGGATTCTTGGAACATGAAAAAGGAGTTAGACACCTCAAGAACAAAACATATTTTATGATACAAGGTGGATAAGCCCAATATTCTAATAGTCCTTGATAATCTGAAGAGTCACTGTTAAGTGGGAAGCTAAGATATGACTTGATCAGAGACAGTATTGGGGGATAAAGCCAATTATTTAAGAGATGAAAATATTGTTTATCTTTTCTTTAAAACATTTTTCACAAGCCAATTACGTCTCCATAGGAAAACAAAACAAATATTTCATATCTCACAGAGATTCCACTACATAAAGGAACAGGTCTTATCATGTAAAGGAAATTTAGGGACTGTAATTCCTGAACTCTCACCAGCCACAATTTTTCTCAAGGCTTACTTTTCCTGGTCGGTACTAAGAAGAAAATAGGTAATTTTTCATTTTTCAAATATACAATTTTATAACACACATACACACCCTAATTGAGAATAACAGCCTTATTAAATGGCATTGCCTTAGTATTTGTTAACCAGTACTAAAAATTCAATTTCTTAATTAATTAACTCTTATTGAGTTAAGAAATTCAATTTCTTAATTTTCATAATTTCATAAGACATTATGAAAATTTCTTTAAAAAATTTTCCACATAATTAAGAAAATTTTGTCATATCCTGTCATACTTTGTCATAAAAAATTAATTTGTCATATCCTGCTCATTAGCATCCAAGGCTCTAGAAGTCTGAAGAGGAAACATACACTAGTTAGCCTTGTGCTGGAGTAGGGGGTGGTCTGTGTACGTTTCCTTAATGACAAGGAATTTGTAGCTTATAGGTGCTCAATAAATGTATTTTGAACTAAAATTCCTTTCAGAGCCCTTTTCCAAATAAAGTGTATACCTGAAGACATACTACATGTCGCACCAAACTAATCACATGATAATCTAAAACCAAAGTCTCAAATACTAAATTCCCAATACTTTGATTATGGGCAGTGGTAAAAGCATAATCTTTTGGAAAAGATTATCTTTAAATAGTCAAGGAAAGAAAAGATGACAACCAAAACAGCACATTCAAGCCCCATAAACACATAATCTATTATGTCATTAAAATAAAACACATAATCTATTATGTCATTAAAATACAAAATATAAAAATGCCTCCACATTTGTTTTTCTTTTTGATCCCACGCCCAATTCTGCCTGCCAGAAAACTGACACACAAAGAAGTTAGAGCTGAAATCTTGCGAGGAAACCCCTGATCAAGTGCTGCTAACCTTTCCAGGAAAGCTTTGGGAGAAGATGAAGTCAATAAACCCTGGATAGAGCAAGAAATACAGTGCCACCATCCAGTGTCTTTATTCCAAAGCAGGGACATTCTGGCAATGCTCTTAGCCTACAACCATTTCCTTAAGAGGACAGCTCTTCCAAAGAGTAAGTTACTTCTCAATGTGAAACATTTGCCCTTCATTTTAATTCTGGCCTAACTGGATCTATGCAAATGAATAGCAGGAAGTTGATTTTATTCCTTTCTTCTTACTCACATAATTAAGGAAGGGCTGAGAATCCAGCAATGTCTTCCTCAGCTTCTAAGCAGCTGGTATCATAAAATTATAATACAGCACATTAAATGCTGTGATAGGATACTCCTTAAGGGAGTGGGTACAGAGACGAGGGAGACTCAGCTGTCCACCAGAGCCCTCACCCCTTGCCATCACCCCATTGCTTTCATGCCCCACTCTCCCATCGGATCCTACCTTTAATCTGACATGTGCTAGGGACTGAGACTTCCTTGCTACTGCTGGCTCTTTCCATATTTTCAATCCAGGGTGCAAATTCCACTTCACTGCCTTTGCTTTAGAGAAATATACATGACCTCACTACACTAGTTCTGTACTAGTTGAAGTGGAGCTGGCTCACACCAGATTATCCCCAGCTAAAGCCTTATGGACCTGCTTCCTCCTCCTTCTCTACCTGTGGTATGGAATTGCCCCAGCTCTCTGGTGACATTCAGCAAAGGAATGTTCAAGGGATACCACCTGCTGGATCATATAGTTAACACCTAACTGGCTGCAAATCTGAGGTGAGGAGATGGAATCCCCTTTCATTGTCTCAAAAGCTGTTTCAAGTGCTCAACAAATAAGCACTTGCTAGGCACTGGAGGTCTGAGATGAATAAGATGTGCCCTGAGCTAAACCTCATCACCTCCTAGCTCTGCTTGCAGAGTGGTCTGCTAGCCTGATGTGATTATTCAACCAGTTTTTTAATTTGTTTATTCACTAAATATTTACTGACCACTTACATGAGTGCCAGGCCCTTGTATAATATGGGGCCCGTGGGAAGCTAAAACTAATAAGACAACCTCTATGCCCTAGAGGAAATTCACGGTCTAATGGGGAGGAAAACTTAAACACATCATAAAATTATAATACAGCACATTAAATGCTGTGATAGGGTACTCCTTAAGGGAGTGGGTACAGAGAGGAGGGAGATTCAGCTGTCCACCAGAGCCCTCACCCCTTGCCATCACTATCATCTCTTTGTTTTAGGGCCTGGGCTGCCTCTATTAGGAACAGGCCAAATGAGCCTAAAAAACTAAGCAGGCTGTACCTGAACTGGATCACAGGCTACGGGTTTATTCAACAAGCATTTACTGGGTACGTCCTGAGTGCCTTGGAGGGGGAGAGGAATCAGAGATGGAGAGTTTCTAAGTGGGCAGGAATAGATGGAGTAAGAAGCACCAGTGAGAACTGAACCTGAAAGAAGTGTGAGTGTATATTCCTCCAGACAGGGAGGAGTGAAGAGAGGACGAACAAGGATCAGGAGAGTTCCCGATGCAATGAGGGAAGCTGAACCAGTTAACATGCAAAGTGGGAGGCAGGGTGAAAATAGGAGTAGAATTGGAGGTCCTCAGAGGAAAGTTCCAGAAAACAGCCAGAAGCAAAGGCATTTACGGGAAGTTTCAAAATGGCAGGTATGACTCAACTGCAACTCAGCAAGCCAGCATTAGGAAAGATACCCTAGGCTGGCAGTGGGGTCAGGGAGCTAATATATTTTAATTAGAAAAATTAAATTAAAATTTAATTGGAAATCCCTTGTAATAAGCTAAGTGTTGAAGAAAATCAATGAAAGCAATGATGTAGAATCAACAGGAACTATCTGCAACATCTGACACTTGTTAAAAAAAAAAAATCAGTACACACCTAGTGCTTGCTTCAAACTGTATATTCCCTTGGCCTGAAATGAAAAAAACAGAAACAAAAAGCCACAGCACTCTCAAATGTAAGCCAGTTTGAATAGATTTTACATATTGATTTTATACACATGTACATGCACAGAATACTATAAAAATTGATGAAAGTGTGTAGATCTTGGTCTTATTTTCTTAGTCATTTGGTAAACCTCTCAGCAGTCCTGGCTCACTTGGCCTTGGCAACCCCTCCCACTTCTCTGCCTATCCTGCTGTGTCCCATGTGCCTTGATTCTCAGTCCATCCACGTTTCCACAGTTAGCTCCATTAGCACTGAATTAAGAAATAAACAATGGGCCCATTAAATGCTCACTTTTTCCACCGGAGCCCAAGTTACACGGCTTGGTAAGGGAAACATCATGCATTTCTGGGACAGGATGAGAATCACCTTCTTTGTTCGGGTGTTGTCCCAGCTGTGAGAACAGCACCAGGTCTCAACCTCCAGTGTCCCTCACCGCCTGCACCTGCATTAAACCCAAACTGATACTCGAGGCTTACCTCCTTCTCTCTCAACCTCATTTCCTTCCACTCTACCCATGAACCTCTCAAGCCAGGCTCCAAGTCATCACTGAACATGCTCTCTTGGTGGCAGCTCTGTGATTTCAAAGATTCATGGGTCCACCGTTTTTGTTGGTTTTTTTTTTTTGCGGTACGCGGGCCTCTCACTGTTGTGGCCTCTCCCATTGCGGAGCACAGGCTCTGGACGCGCAGGCTCAGCGGCCATGGCTCACGGACCCAGCCGCTCCGCGGCATGTGGGATCTTCCCAGACCAGGGCACGAACCCGTGTCCGCTGCATCGGCAGGCGGACTCTCAATCACTGCGCCACCAGGGAAGCCCCGTGGGTCCACCTTTATTACCCATGTGATGGCACGAGTTGCCCAGTTGCTAGGATGGGCCTGCGGCCGGGAGCACGATGCCTTGTACCACAAAGGGACTTTGCCTTGTACCACGCACCGTGCTGCCCCTGCGAAGCCGCCTGCCGCCAGAGCCCCTGCCCAGTGAGCCTGATCTCCCAGTGTCCCTAGGCCTCCCTGTCACACAGGGTCAGGCCACACAGGAGGAGGTTGTCCCAAACCACAGGGCCAGCCGCCCTCCTTGACTTGCGCCGCAGCATCCCACGCGTCGGGTTACGCTCTTCTCTTCCCAGCCCAGAGCCTCTCTGACTCTGTAACTCCCTCTGGGCACAGGCCCCTTCTGCCTGGCTGTCTCCAGAGGCCCTGTCTCCACACCCTCAGCGGCTCCCAGGGTCCGTCTTGTCGCCTTAGAGGCCCTCATCGCTGGGGGCCCAGAGGCCTTGCCCAGAGGGCACGGAGTTATCGTGCCCAGCAGTCCCGGTGGTTGAAGGTGGGGTCGGGCAGTGTAGGAATGAACTGGGGTGACGATGTGTAGGTGTCAGAGCCGGGCAGGGGTGAGGTCCTGATGTTCCTGATCTGGCAGCCTCTGAAACCTCCCTCCCCTGTTGCCTGATGCCCCTGCGTCTGTGTTCGGCCCTGGAGTCTCATCTCTTGGGGACCAGCCCAAGGCCCCACTCCTGCTCACTCACCCACAGGGCGCGGAGGCCCCTCTGAATTCCTAGAGCCCTTGCTGTGGGCATCACTCGCAGTGACATTTCATCAGACCCTGCTTGGTGAGCCAGGCTCAGGAGACCTGGTCCTGCTGCAGGAAAGCTGTGTGAAATTGACCCTCAGTTGGCCTGCCTGTGAAAGGAAGGGGCTGGGACCACACCTCTGGGCCGATCTTTC
Source organism: Grampus griseus (assembly GCF_964374135.1). Classification (NCBI taxonomy): domain Eukaryota; kingdom Metazoa; phylum Chordata; class Mammalia; order Artiodactyla; family Delphinidae; genus Grampus; species Grampus griseus. The sequence goes on from NC_138998.1 coordinate 60,065,174, forward strand.
AGTTCAGCTTTTTTTTTTTAATCTAAACTACTTGCTAGCGTTCTGGTTCTGCTTCTTATTTATATTTTACATTCCTGTCACAACCTAGAGCACACAGTGCTGGGACCTGAGGAAGACTTAAGAAATGTGTTTCTGAATTATTAACTGAATAAATGCCATGACCTCACAACAAACGTGTTTTTCTGTGGGGCAGGGAAGGGCAGGGTGATCTAGTTAAAAATCTAGATTGTAGATTAAGCTCAATATTGTTAAGATGTCACTTCACCAAATTGATCTGTAGATGTTACACAATCCCAATCAAGATCCCAGCAAGCTTTCTTATAGAAATCGACAAGCTGATTCTAAACGTATATACAGAAATGTAAAGGATATAGAAGAGCCAAAACAACTTTAAAAAGGAAAAACAATGTCAAAGGACTCAAATGATCTGATTTTAAGACATTATAAAGCTACAGTAATCAAGATAGTAAGGTACTGATGTCAAGACAGATAAATAGATCAATTAAACAGAATACAGCAGCCAGCAATAGATGCACTTATATAAAGAGTCAATTGGTGGAAGAAGAGTCTTTTCAACAATGGTAGTAGAACAACAATTAATGTGCACAAAATTGAACTCTGATTGACACTTTATACCATACACCATAAAACCCCCTCAGAATAGATCAGAGACCTAAATGTAAAACTTAAACTATAAACCATCTAGGAGAAAACATAGGAGAAAATCTTTGTGACCTTTAGCCAAATATTTCTCAGGCACAACACCAACAGTATGATCCATAATTTTTTAAAAATTGTATTTCATAAAACTTAAAATCTTCTGCCCTTAAAAAGGTACTCTTAAGAGAATGAAAAGCTAAGCTACATACTGAAAGACAATATTTGCAAAGTATATATCCAATAAAGGACTTGTACTTAGAATATATTAAAAAAAACTCTCAAAACTAAATAATAAGAAAACAAGGAGATACACGTGTGATACAGAAGCACATAAAAAGACGCTCAACCATTAATCAAAACAAATTAAAACCTCAGTAACATGCCACTACATACCTATTAGAAGGCTTAAAATTAAAAAAGACTGACAATACCAAGTGTTGATGAGGGTGTGGAGCAAGTGGAACTTTCATACACTGCTGTGGGAGTATAAGATGGTATAACCACACTGGAAAATAGCGTAGCCATTTCTTAAAAAATTAAACATGCACCTGCCATCTGGCCTAACCATTACACTCTTAAGTATTTACCCAAGAGAAATGAAAACCTAAGTCCATGAGAAGATTTGTACTCAAATGTTCATAGCAGCATTATCCAGAATAGCCCCTCAGAAGTGGAAAGAAAACAAATGTTCATTAACAGGTAAATGGATACGTAAACTGGGGTATAGCCAAACAATGGAATGCTACACAGCAATTAAAAGGAATGTACTATTGCTACACAAAGCAACATAAATGCATCTCAAAATAATTATGCTGGGACTTCCCTGGTGGCGCAGTGGTTAAGAATGCACCTGCCGATGCAGAGGGGACATGGGTTCGAGATCTGGTCTGGGAATCTTCCACATGCCGCGGAGCAACTAAGCCCGTGCACCACAACTACTGAGCCTGAGCTCTAGAGCCCACGTGCCACAACTACTGAAGTCCGTGCACCTAGAGCCCGTGCTCCACAACAAGAGAAGCTACTGCAATGAGAAGCCCGTGCACCACAACAAAGGGTGTTCACTGCAACTAGAGAAAGCCTGCGTGCAGCCACAAAGACCCAACGCAGCCAAAAATAAATTAAAAAAAAAAAAAAAAAAGCTAGGTGAGAGAAACTAGGCCAAAAAAAGTACATGCTATATATTTTCTTTATGGAATTTTAGAAAAATCAAAGTAATCTATAGCGATAGAAATGAGATCAGTAATCACCTGCAGAGCTGTAGGGGGGTAAGAGAGGGGCAAGAGAAAGGTAATAAAAAGAGACATGAGGAAAATTTTGGGGGTGAAAGAAGGGTTCATTATCTTGATTGTGTGATGCTTTCACAGGTATGTACATATGTCAAAATTTATCAAATTGTATACATTAAATATGTGCAATTTATTATGTCAATTATATCTCAATAAAGCTGTATTTTTTTTCAATAAAACTGTTTTAAAAATTGTAGTTTGGGCTTCCCTGGTGGCGCAGTGGTTGAGAGTCTGCCTGCCGATGCAGAGGACACGGGTTTGTGCTCCGGTCCGGGAAGATCCCACATGCCATGAGCGGCTGGGCCCGTGAGCCATGGCTGCTGAGCCTGCGCATCCGGAGCCTGTGCTCCACAACGGGAGAGGCCACAGCAGTGAGAGGCCCGCGTACCGCAAAAAAAAGAAAAAAAAAATGTAGTTTAAGGCCTCTGCCCAGAAACTTTAATAAGCTACAATGCATATTCTCAGGTATAAGCCCTAGCTATCCTAATTCTACAGTTCTAGGCTAGGACCCAGAAATATGCATTTGACCCAAGCTCTTCAAGTAATTCCACTGCAGGCTGTCCCTAAACCACCCTTTGTGAAACACTGGTCTAGGGAGTAAGGATTTCTAGAACAATATTGTTATTAGAATGTTTGTTTCTGGGGAAAATAAGTAACCTTTTCTACTAGGGTTGTTACATGTTTCTGTACTATGCCCCCAGAGCACGCATATTCCATTACCATAACACATATTTAGCATACTATTAATAGTTCAAAAACAAAATTAAATCATAGTTTTTTTCCAATCTTACCTTTATATAAATTAAAATTAACTACATGATCTTGTTACCATTTCCTGGCAGAGGCCTACAGTGTAAATCGAGAAATTAGGCCACTTGATTGTAACTGAAAACCAATGTGGTGGTTTTTCCGATCACATTTCTTATCTTTTTCATCATCTTTCGACGCACACCCACCCTCACATCCTCCTGACTAGTTCATGATCAGAGAAGACACAGAAAGAGCGTGAAATGATTTCATTCCTGCTAAGTCTCTGAAGACAAAGTTATCTTTTCACACTTACATAATTTTTCTTAGTAAACAACAAAAATCGTTGCCAGTATAAATGATAGGAGATAGGTTTTCCACATGAGACTAGCATCTCTTAACCCTAGCAACATTACCCGAAGGAAATATTAGAACTCAATTGATGAAGCTTGTTGTGGATTTTCCTATCTAATATCACTTGAGAAGACAAATGTGAAAGGGTAAAGCCTACTCAGAGATGATTTTTAATGATTAAAGGGAATACAGTGAGTGACATCTGTGAAAATGGTGCAGGAAAAAAAAAAGCCCTCCAAAAATTCTCTCCTCAATGAAAGCATGGAAAAAACTGATAAAAATAGTCAGACACAATATTTTCAGAATGCTGGAAATTAAACAAAGGCAATCAGGAGAGCATTAATTCAAGAAGAATGGATGAATCTCAGTATGACCAGTGAGCTCTGTGGTGTCTTAGTTGCCCTAGTGCCATCTCACCCCTTCTTGGTGGTGGCCTTGGAAGCCAACAGCCTGCAATCATGGTGAAAATTAGCAAGCTGGCACCTGTAGGAAGGGACAGAACAGGGTTGGAGCTCCTTCAAAGTCTCATTCCCAGTAGACTGTCATTATTTGAGTTGTCTGGGGATTCCCTGGAATATCCTACATGCAAGGCTGTCTTTATTAACCCAACTAAGAGCTTGCTCAGTGTGAAGAGCCTTTTCCCCAGGGGCATTTGTAGAAAATGTCCAGGGTGATTGTTTAACTTCTTGGCTGCTTGAGGCACTGGATATCAGCTGGGGCAAAAAGAGGCTAATCAAAAAGTTTAAAAGGAAAAACTTAAGAATAAGATATCCATAGTGGTTAGAATAAGATATCCATAGTGGTTTTGAAAAACTCCAAATAGTCCTGAGAATCTAGAAGTCCATTGTGCACATGACCAGGGTTGTGTGCATGCTCAGGAAAAATCTTAGCAGGGCTTATGCTCTCACCTTGGCTGATCTTGAGGCTCTGCACAAACAGGAATTGAAGGCTAACGTGGAATTGTCACCTGTCTGGCTGAATATTGAAGGTGTGCTTCAAAATCCATGTAGAGGGACTTCCCTGGTGGTGCAGTGATTAAGAATCTGTCTGCCAATGCAGGGGACACGGGTTCGAGCCCTGGTCTGGGAAGATCCCACATGCTGCAGAGCAACTAAGCCTGTGTGCCACAACTACTGAACCTGAGCTCTAGAGCCCACGAGCCACAACTACTGAGCCCGTGTGCCACAACTACTGAAGCCCACACACCGAGAGCCCGTGCTCCGCAACAAGAGAAGCCACCACAATGAGAAGCCTGCACACTGCAACGAAGAGTAGCCCCCACTCGCCGCAACTAGAGAAAGCCCGTGTGCAACAATGGAGACCCAATGCAGCCAAAAAATAAAATATAAATAAATAAATAAACTTATAAAAAACAAAAATCCACAGAACCCCTTGGCAAAGACTGGAATGCTTGTTGGTTTCAGGTGTTTAAGGAAATCTCTGTCCAGTCATGAACCAAGCAGAGACTTCAGTGGCTACACATGACCACGAATACAGATTTTATAGAATTGTTTCAGAAAAGTCAGTAAGTAAACAAACAAAGACAACAAATAGCAACAATAGCAAACACTGGAGATGGAGGAGAATCTGATTTCCAGGGTTGCCACATTATGTTATTTTAAATGTCCAGTTTTCAAAGAAAAATTATGACATGTGCAGAGAAACAAGAAAGTATAGCCCATACACAGAAAAAAAAGCAGTCAATAGAAACTGTCCCCGAGGAAGCCAAGATATTGCACTTCTTAGACCAAGGCTTTAAACCAGCTTTAAAAAAAAGTTTAGAATGAAAGGAAACCATACATAAAGAACTAAAGAAAAGTATGAAAACAAAATCTCATCAAATAGAGAATATAAATAGAGGGAAATTATATTTAAAAAGGGCCAAATAGATGTTTGGGGTTGAAAAGTATAATAACTGAAATGAAAAATTCACTAGAGTGGCTCAATAGCAGATTTGAGCAGGCAGAAGAAAGAATCAGAGAACTCAGATATGGGTCAATTGAAACTATCCAATTTGAGGAAGAGAAAGAAAAAGAATGAAAAAAAAAATGAACAGAGACTTAAAGACCTACAGGACACCAACAAGCATATCAACATACCAAGTATATCAAGCATAATGGAAATGCCAGAGGAAAGAAAAAAGGAACTGAAAGAATACTTAAAGAAAGAATGGGCAAAGACTTCCAGACTTTGATGAAAAATGCTAATCTATACATCCAAGATGATCTACAAACTCCAAGAAATAAAAACTCAGAGACCCAAACCTATACTGTCAAAATTGTCAAAAGACAAAGAAAGGAGAGACAGCCCAGATGGCAGAGTAGGAAGACTGTAAGCTCACCTCCTTTCATGGCCACACCAAAATTAAAACTATTTACAGAGCAACTATTGATGAGAACCACCTGAAGACTAGCAGAAAAGATTTTCCACCACGAAAGATATAAAGAAGGAATCACAATGAGATGGGTAGGAGGGGCAGAGAAGCAGTATAGTCAAAAGCAGTATAGGCAACCCACAAACGGGAGTATAATCACAATTGCATAAGTTTTCCTTAAGGAGCAAGAGGTACAAGTCCCATGTTGAGCACCCCAGCTCAGTGGTCCTGCACCGGGAAGATGAGCCCCCAGAGTGTCTGGCTTTGAAGGCCAGTGCGGATTACTTTCGGGAGAGTTAGAGGGCTCTAGGAAACAGAGGCTCTACTTTTAAAGAGCATGCACAAAATCTCACATGCTCCAAGACCCAGGGCAGAAGAAATAGTTTGAAAGGAGCCTGGGTCAGACCCACTTGATAATCTTGGAGAGCTTCCCAGAGAGGTAGGAGGCAACTGGGACTCCCCCTGGGAATATAGATGCTGGCAGCAGCCATCTTTAGGAGCTCATTCTACCATGGTGACACTGGTGCTGGCAAGTGCCACTTTGGAATCCTCCCTCTAGATGATTAGTACTGGGACACAGCCCCACCCAGCAGCAGGCCTGATGCCCTAGGACCCCATGAGCCTCCAGCCATTCAGAGATCTAGCCCCACCCACCAGAAGGCCCGGGACCCAGACGCACTCACCAGTGGGCCGGCACTAGTCCTGGGAACCCCTGAGCTGCGTAGCCAGTTATGCCAGGACCAAGCATTGCTTACCAGCAGGTAGGCAACCTCCTCCAAGAGGCAGAGCCTTGCAGCCAACTGGGGTGGGGGCCAGCCCTGCTTACAAGTGTGCTTACAGTAGTCAGCCTCATCACAACAGAAGGGTCCACACAGCCCACATAGAAGGCAGCCCTAGAGCACATTGGTGACCAAAGAGAAGCGGGCTGTTGGGCCCCAAAGAACATCTCCTACATAAGGCCACTTCTCTGACATTGGGAAACGTAACTGACTTACCTAGAATATATAAAAATAAAAACAGAGAATTAGGCAAAATGAGGTGACAGAGGAATATGTTCCAAATGAAGGAACAAGATAAAACCCCAGAAGAAATATTAAGGAATACTTATTACTTATCTACCCAATAAAGAGCTCAAGGTAATGATCATAAAATGCTCAATGAGCCCAAAAGAAAAATAGATGAACACAGAGAGAAATTTTTATAGAGTTAGAAAATATAAAGAACCAAACAGAGCTGAAGAATACAATAATTAAAACAAAATATACACTAGAAGGAATCAACAGTAGATTAGATGATACAGAGGAGCAGATCAGCAAACTGGAAGACAGAATACTGGAAATCACCCAAGCTGACCAGAAAAAAGAAAAGGAATTGTAAAAAATGAGGATACTTTAAGAGACCTCTGGGACAGCATCAAGCATGTTAACATTTGCACTATAGGGGTTCCAGAAAGAGAAGAGAGGGAGAAAGAGGCAGATAACTTATTTGAAGATATAATAGCTGAAAACTTCCCTAGCCTGGGGAAGGAAACAGACATCAGGTCCAGGAAGCACAGAGAGTCCCAAACAAGATAAACCCAAAGAGATCCACACTAAGTCATGTTGTAATTAAGTTGGTAAAAAGTAACAATAAAGAGAGAATCTCAAAAGCAGCAAGGGGAAAGCAACTAGTTACATAAAGTTGCAGGATATGAAAGTAATATACACAAATCTGTTGCATTTCTATACACTAACAATGACCTATCAGAAAGAGAAACCAAGAAAAAAATCTAATTTACAATTGCATCAAAAAGTATAAAATATCTAGGAATAAATCTAACCAAGGAGAGAAAACTATAAGACATTGATGAAAGAAATTGAGGACAACACAAACAAATGGAAAATTATACCATGCTCATGGACTGGAAGAATCAATATTGTTAAAATGACCATGCTCCCCAAGACAATCTACAGATTCAATGCAATTCCTATCAAAATACCAATGGCATTTTTCACAGAAGTAGAAGAAATAATTCCAAATTTGTAGGGAAACGAAAGATCCTGAATAGCCAAAACAATCTTGAGAAAGAAGAACAAAGCTGGGAGTATCATGAGACATGATTTCAAACTATACTATAAAGATACGGTAATCAAAACAATATGGTAGTGGCACAAAAACAGACACATAGATCAATGGAGTAGAATAGAGAGCCCAGAAATAAACCCACACTTATGTGGGCAGTTAATCTATGACAAAGGAGGCGAGAAAGAATATACAATGTGGAAAAAACAGCGTCTCCAATAAATGGTGTTGGGAAAACTGGACAGCTACATACGAAGGCATCAAATTGGACTACTTTCTCATACCATATACAAAAATAAACTCAAAATGAATTAAAGACTTAAATGTACAACCCGAAGCCATAAAACTCCTGAAAGAAAACATAGGCAGTATACTTTTTTTTTTCCCCTGTGCCGTGTGGCATGTGGGATCTCAGTTTCCCGACCAGGGATTGAACCCGTGCCCACTGCAGTGGAAGTGCAGAGTGGACTGGACCACCAGGGAAGTCCCAGGCAGTATACTTTTTGACATAAATTATAGCAATACTTTGTGTATAGAAATACTGAATTCCAGGTGTTGAGCACCTGGAACAAACATAGTTTTGTAGGTCAATTACCCTTTAATTAAAAAAAAAAAAAAGACAAGAGAATCTGGAAAGCAGCAAGAGAAAAGCAATTTGTCACATGCAAAGAATCTTTAATAAGATAAATAGCTTAATTCTTATCATAAACTATGGAGGCCACAAAACAGTGGGATGACAAAAGTGCTAAAAGGAAAAGACTGTCAGCAGAGAATTCTATATCTATGGCCAACTGATTTTCATCAAGCCTGTCTTGGTTCAGGCTGCTATAACAAAATACCATAGACTGGGTGGCTTAAAAATGACTGAAGTTTATTTTTCACAGTTCTGGAGGTTGGAAGTCTGAGAGGAGGGTGCCAGCATGGTTGACTTCTTGCGAGGACCCTCCTCTGGGCTGTAGATTGTTGACTTTTGATTGAGAAAATTGGATCTTGGCCATTGGGTATGTGGGAGTATGTGTAAAAGGGACATGCACACAACCACAAAAACCCACACACAATCTAAAGCATCCACAGGTGCTTCCAGGTACTATGAAAATGTGCCCACAGTTATTTTCTAGGCAAAGCATTTTCTTTAACAGTATCCCCAATCTCCATACCCACTACAAAGTTGGAATCAGTATAACTCTCCAGACTAAAGCCAGCAAGGGTAACCTTACCTTTAATATTGTTTTGTTGTTCCAGCAATAATTTACTTATTTCTGAAAACCAACAATCTCTGGTTTCTTTTGAAGCTGCCTGCAATTACAAATAAGAAAATACCATGAGTATCAGATCACCTGGTGCATTAATTGGACAGGACTTTTATTCTCTGGGTGACCTTTAGAATGTGACAGAAAACACTGGTTGAGTGATGGGAACACAATAGGGAAAGGGGAAAGGACACCTATGGGGAAGGCATGAATTTTACCTGTAGGATGTATTTCTCAAGTCCATTTTGGTTGGCAATTTCAAACTTTCTGTTGCTCCCCCTTCCAAGTTGGCGAATTGAAAGTGTCATTAACTATTGTAAAGAAAGAAGAAAATTTTCTATACCATCTTTTCTGATTTAAAAAAATTATCCCTGTCAGCCACTCTAATCTTTGCTACCCTTGATTGCTCTCTTCTTCCATCTTCCTTCCAAGTGTTTTGCTGTCCTCTGTTAAGAGCCCCAAGGAGCATAAAACATAATCTGGTACAGTGCCATTTGTCTTGTCTGTTTCAGAGGACAAGACAGACTATATGTTTCCATATGCAGAGCTGTAGCCTTCAACTTTAAGCAAAAAGATTATCTCTCCTTTAATAACTGAGTATTTCACAAATCTCTACATAGTAGTAACTGAATTTGTATCCATTAAGAAACAAAAATAACAAAAAGTACTATGAATAAACTACCAGTTTTAATCACAAGAGCACGTGTGTGTGTGCGTGTGATCGCTAGCTATGAAATATTTCTAATATGGGTGAGAGGCAATGTTTGGTGTGGACATGGGTTCCTACACCCCCAGGGTCAGGATGTTGCCTACACTTGCAGGCAAAGATGCATGGTTGAGAAGATGAAATCCAGCCCATGCTCTAATCTCCAAGGCGTTCAATCCTCTGCCTGGAGGAAAGAGGGTACTTTTCAATTAGTTTGTCCAGACAGGCTGCCATTGGGTCCTTTTTCTCCACCCAGCACAAAGGCACCTCTGTGCCAGCGCTGGCCCTATCTAGTGGCTGATTACAAGCTCTGACTCTGGAATCAGGCCTGTGTGTGGATTCTCGCTCTGTTGTGTGGCATTTGGCAAGTTAACCTCACCTCAGTTTCCTTATCTGTAAAATACGGATAACAGCATTTCTCTCCATAGGGTTGTGCTGACTCCCAAGTGCAATAGGACCCCTTTACCTTCATAGACTTCTTAAAGCTGTAGTGAGGAGACAGGCCCTGGTCACTGGGCTCCATTCGTATCTTACAGAACACTATCCCCTGTTCAAATAGATAGATTTGCCTCTGGCTGGGCTTAAATCGAATTAAATCCTTCATCTTATAACGCTCCTTGTGAACTGTCCAGACGTTGAAAGAGCCATGCATCAACAGCTTGCCCAGTTTTCTGATATCATCCTTTGGGAAACACAGACACACACAAAAAGAAGCTGTTAAATTACTTGACAGGAAAGAACTCTTAGGGGTCTGTTTTCAAATTACAAACCATGCTTATTTGAAGCTTACAGTCTTATAAGTGCCAGTCAGGCTAATCTGTCACTAATCAAAACTACAATTTTGTGAGCTTCACTGAGCATGGCATCATTCAGTTATATAAGGAAATAGTGCAGCTGTATAAGGTAATAAACACAACGCATGTTAGCAATACTTTGAACTGAAGATATTGGTCCTCCAATATTTTTGTCTTGCAATTAATTTTAGCTAGCAGAATTCCATTTCTTCTTCTTTGTTTTTGATACAAGACACTACTTAAAAAGGCCAAGAAATTAATATTTTAATTATGTTCGGGACAGCCAGAATCTTTGCTGCATTATGGATCTGTGGTAACCCATGTATTCCATCTGTATCCTAACCTCTCCTTCAGGTATATGAGAACCTGAAAACATGAGATTTGTTCTGAAAGGAGAAAGCTTAGTATGACCTAATCTTCATAACACTGTAATGGAAATGGTAATGACATTCAACTCTGCATTTTTCAGAGTGAGTGAACAGTGCAAAGACAATTCCAAATGACAAATCTTTTATTTCATCTTTTTGGCTCTAAGGCACACACTATGTCTCCTTCCACAATCATATGTCTGGTTCAAAGTCCAAATGAAGTGACCTGGCCTTCTCTGAGCTCTCTCTAAAAGTAGTGGAGTGTGATGAACTAGAAATGTGGTATTTTGTCTGGTATTTTTCAAAAATTATATCACTTAAAGTAGATAATCAAGACTTTATTTCTCTGAATCAAACACCAAAAGGAAAAATTATTTGAACAGGACCAGGACAGAGACATTTCCCTGAGTTATATCTAGCTGAGATAAAGCCCTACAATTTCTGATAATTATTACTAGACATATGTGCATTTTATAACTTATTTATATTGAACAAACTGTGAATACCTTTAAAAAAATGAATGACTTTATATCTGAAAGTCAAACAAAAACTTCAAGGGCAATAAACTCTAGTCATTTCTATGGTGCCTGTGTCATATTTTCAGAGCTATTTTTCTCTTTTTGCTTTGTAAAATTTACATGTGTTAAATGTAGTGAATAAAATCCTCAGTGAGGAATAAGAGCTCCAGTCACAAGGCCTTCTCTCCTAAAAGCACGATGCTTCCGCTGCTGCGTGCACAGGCTTAGCTTGACTGCACCCCAAGACAGATGGGCGATGGGTCCATGAGGACCAGTGAGGAGTTTTTCACTCTATCCACATCCTTCCTGCACCCACTCAAATGGAAACACCCCAGCCCTCAGTGATTGCTTTCTCCTTTACACCCATTCAATTTGTACAATTCAGACCTATAGAGTACAGGAAATATGTTTAGTCAAGGCAGCTGGCAAAAGTTGATGTTTAACATTTGCCACAGGAATGATTGTAATCAGTTTCTATTTAAAAATGTATTTATATTTCACCCCATTTCAAAAATTAGATACATCTTATAAAAATATATACATTATAGGCAGACAGAAAATAACCAAGGAAATTAGGCTGAAGAAAAAAAATAGAGATTACAACAGTAAGATGAAGAGGATGTACATAAAACCCATACAATATAAAGCATGTAAACTTGCTGCAGACTAGACTTTGACCTTCTGGCAGGCAGTACAGAGGGAAATCTGGTGAGTTATATGATTCATTATGTCCGAAGATATACCCAAACCAGTTGTTAAGGGAAAGCACGGCAATTTGTTAATAAGACGTGAGAGAAATTTCTCCCATGGGTCTTCATAAAGGGTCACTGTGTCAAATACTGAGCCCACCTTCAACCGCATCCCAGAATGGATTTTAGGTAAAGCTGTTTCTAATAACACATCTGGGGAATGTGGAGGCATCATTTCATAGTACAGCTTTTAAAAGCAATTCTGAAAGAGGCCAGAAGGATGGGGGAGCGGGAGAACAAGCCCAGGTGTACACTCTGATGACCTGCAGAGGGCTGGGCGATGTGAGTTAAGGCGTCTGCCAAGGCCGTGGGCTGTAGAGGCGGAAGAGGCCACCCTAGGCAGCGACGTTTTTGTCCTTTACAGCCTCTGCACTTCTCATCCCTCCCACAGCCACAGCTGTTTGAACCTTAGTAAGCAATTGGCCAAAGGATGTGAATCCAGAGACGGGCCAGCCCCTGACTACAGAGGCCCGGTGTAAAAAAGATGTGCCAGATGGCCAATCTGATCCCTGTCTGAACTGAGGAGAACTAAGGAGGAAGCAGTAAGCAGCAAGAGTTGTAGCTGTGAGATGCTTTATGAGGGCTGGAGGTGGAATAAATGATAAGGAAGCAGAGCAATAAAGAAGGTAAGTCATCAGAAACTATGAGGAAGAGGAAAAGACACCAATGGAGGGAAAGAACCAGTCAGCAGCCGGTGAGGGGAGAGGACATACCTGGCACATATAGGCAGAGCACACAGGTGAGAACCCCAGCTCCCTCCCAGGCCAAAGTCCTAGAGTTGCTGTGGATCCTGGAATTGTTTAGTTCTCACACCCATGAGCCCTGTCCTGTCATTGTTCTGACTCTTCCTGAGGCTATATGGTTGCCTTTTCCAGTAAGCCTGTCATCATTGAAGGTCACTAGAGGGAATCACTGGGTCTTCTGAGGTGAGTTGGAAGAGATGGGCTACCTATCATCCAGGACATCTTGCATAAACTTTCTCAGGACCACGCTCGTGATGGGATCAGACATCTCAATGCTTGAGACCCATCCTGTGGTGGCCGAGGGCACAAGCCCTGTATAGCAGTGATGAAGGACAGGTGTACCTACGTTACTGTCATCCAGGACACATGCCTGTGTGGAGGCTACTCTGCCTCCAAAGGGAAGACGGTAGGGGGATTACTCTGAACAGGACCAAGGATGACCCTTGGCCGCCTTTTCAACCATATATATCCTTTCTTTCCAGTCAGACAGGAGTTGGTCCCAAGGCTAGAGACTACATGTACAACCTCTTGCAGATACTTGTGCCCTAAAGCATGGAATCATTTATTGGCATTTAGTGAGTGCCTGAGGGGACACAAAGCTAAATGCTCAGCACTGTGAGGAAGCTAATTCAGTGATGACCTTGAACTGGCTTGAATAGTATTTCCCAAAAAACTCATGTCCACCCAGGATCTCAGAATGTGACCTTATTTGGAAATAGGCTCTTTGCAGAGGTAATTAATTAAAATGAGGTCATACTGGATAAGGGTGGGCCCTAATCCAATGACTGGTGTCCTTATAAGAAAACAAAGACACACACATAGAGAAGACAGTTAGGACGATAGGCAGAAATGGTAGTGATGCAGCTATAAGCCAAGGAAGCCAGGAAACAAGCAAGGAAGGATTCTTCTCTAGAGCCTTAGAGGAACGGGCCTGCCGACAACCTTGATTTTGGACTTCTTGCCTCCAGAACTGTGAGAGAATACATTTTTGTGTTTTGTAGCCACCTAATTTGTGATGCTTTGTTATCACAGCTCTAGGAAATGAATGTAGCCTCAACCAGTTTTTCCACTAGTGACGTACTAGTGTGGCCATCACTTTGGTGTGTTGATGAATCTGATGGGTGTGAGCTCATAGATACAACATAGGGGCTGCCCCAAACAAATCAGCAAATGAAATGTCAGATGGTCTCCCTGATATGGGGAACGATGGCAAAATAATCTAGTAAATGCTACCATTTTCATGTGTGGACATTTTGTAGGTAAGAGCTCTGAGGTAAGAATTTCAAATGTGACTACATCGACCAAATGAAGAATCTGACTGAGAGAGTGACCGTAGGAAAACTAGCCTCCAGAAGGAGACTGCTTTTGGGTGCCCAGGTTTTCCCTCCTGGCAATGACAGCTAAAGGGACAGAGCTATATACTTCTTGTACAAAGAGGCAGGAAACATCTGGATAAGTGAATTAGCACAAAGCCTGGTCCAGAAATGAAAAGGAGAAGCTGTGGGACCGAGGGGCCTGTGATTACAACTGGCAGAAGCAAAGGGGTTCCTTCCTTTCCAGCCTAAGTACACAAATAAGTCAGCACTGGGGCCCTTTGTTCAGCATCTACCAGGTGCCAGGCATGGTGCTAGGTGCCCTATGATTTAATCCTCATTTATGCCTCACAATCACCCTTTAACATGGGTGCTGTGAAGGTGGGATGACGTACAAGGCAATTCCACTGAGTCATCAAGATTATTTACTCAGCCTTATCTCTGCAGCCAACACGATGGTAAGGAAAGTGGGAACTAAAATAGAAAATAAAATACCTGGCCCTAGCCCACAATAAATTTGCCATAAAAATAATTCCTTTATCGAATAACATAAATTTGTTTCAGAAAATAAAATATTTCATTCAACCTTTACTATTCAACCTTGGAACATGTTCCTGGCAAGTGAGGATTTAAAAGAACTCTAAATGCATCTATATTTTATGCACTAAATTGAATAGGGGGGGATCTTTTTTTTTTTTTTTGCTGTACGCGGGCCTCTCACTGTTGTGGCCTCTCCCGTTGTGGAGCACAGGCTCCGGACGCGCAGGCTCAGCGGCCATGGCTCACGGGCCCAGCCGCTCCGCGGCATGTGGGGTCCTCCCGGACCAGGGCACGAACCCAAGTCCCCTGCATCAGCAGGCGGACTCTCAACCACTGAGCCACCAGGGAAGCCCCAGGAGGGGAACTTTTTTTTTTGTAAAGAGAGGGAAATAAATTACATCTCAGTGTCCCACAAAACAAATATTCTTAAAAAATTTTTTCTTAAATCTTTTGTGATTAAATTAAACCAAGAACTAACTGAGTATACACAACAGGGAGAAAATGTAAATATCAGAAGGGCATTTTTTCTAGTTGTTTTAATTATGAATTCATCCCACCAAGTTCAATTTCTTTTCTTCACAAAACCAGGTTAATATTGGATGTCAATAGAGAAACTAAGAAGTTAAGTTCTGGATTCATCTCTACCTGCAGCATGTGATGGGAAACACCTTGTGATAAAGTTCTACAAAGCTGATGCAAAGAATCTCAGAATCATTAGATCTGAGTTAACAGTAGCTGAGTTGTTAGTAAACTCTAAACAGAATCAGATGAAGAATGTGTTGAGAGGTTGGCACCCTGGATAGGGAGTAAAGAGATCCAGGAAGTAGTCCTGGCTGATGACCACGTGATTGGGGTGAGTCAACTCTTCTTTCCATGGACCTGTTCCTGAATCAGAAAGTTGAAAAGTCCAATGCCTGCTCTTCCATAATTCAGTAGGATTATACAAAACTGTCAGGATACATTACCTAATGTACTAGATGTAAAGCAAGTTAAGGTCTTAGTGAAAAAGAAACCATGGACTGTATTTCAAAGGTGCAATTCTGAGGACACATGGGGGAGAAAAGTTCTTTGCCTTGGTGTTAAAAAATCTCTAAAATTCTATAAACTCATTCATCTTATTTGCATGCAAACCAGCTTGGAATGAAATCAGAGTAGATTGCTATTTACTCACATTTTAATATTCTTTTCTCATAACTTCCCCTTCCTATGTTACTTACACTCAGAATAATAGCTGGGAGTTTCCTGCCCTGAGTACAGGTTCCAGGACACTCTTTTGATTCAGAGAAAGGGACATCTGATAGGGGTAGCTGACATGTGTTCAAAGATGAAAAGAAGAACAGAAAGATATTCCAAATGATTAAACAAATTGCTCTCTTGACTTTTCTTAGCCAAAGAAGGGAACAGTTATCATCAAGAAAACTATCCCCTCTGCCACACACCCCATGGTTCATGAATACCCTCTTGAATCTTGCATCAGTAGTAAGCAGAGAGCATTCTGGAGTCCCAGGGGACAGTAATAGCATCGCTGCCCAGATCTCAGCAAACCCAGTGGGGCTGTTTCTGAGATGCTGGCCAGAGGAAAACCAGGAGGGAGGGAAATCAAAAATCACAGGTTTTTTGCCCCTAATTAATTTGTGTGGTTTGATTTCTGACAAGGAAAGAAAAGAAAGGTCATTTCATCTACTAACACCTCAATAAACAGTATGTTAAGTCCAGGTAAAAATGAAAAGGTAAAAAAGAGAAGGAAAGTATCTGTGTGACATGTATCAACAATTCTCTGAATGCTTGATTCCTGTGTGGGAGGCAGAAGAATGGCCTCCCAAAGATGTCCATGCCCTAATCCCTGGAGCCTGAGACTAGGTCAGGTAACGTGACAAATGAATTAAGGTTGTTCACCAGCTGACTTTGAGATGGGGAGATTATCATCGATTAACTGGTTGGGCCCAATGTAATCACAAGAGTCCTTAAAGGTGGAAGAGAAAGAAGGGAAGGTCTGAGTGATGTGATGGGAGAAGAACTCAACCTCCGCTGCTGGCATTGAAGAGGGAGGAAGATGCCATGAGCAGAGGAAGTGAGTGGGTGGCCTTTGTAAACTGGAAAAGGCAGTGAAAGAGATTTTCTCCTAAAGCCTCCAGAAAGGAAGGCAGACACCTTGATTTTAGCCTAGTGAGACTATGTTGTACTCCTGATCCGTGGAACTGTAAGACAATAAATTTGCACTATTTGAACGCACCAAGTTTGGGGTAATTTGTTATGACAATGACAGAAAATACTCCTGAGTCAAAATCTAGAGTAGCTCACAGTGAAAACCAGCTGAATATTAATTATGTCCCAGTCCCAGGGCGATCATACAGTTATAGAGGATAGTTTGCCTGGAATGCCTGGGTCTGGCCTACTTGGGATTAACTCTAATGCCAGAGTTGAGATGGCTCAACCCCCCAGCACTCTCTCTTTGGGTATTTTTCTTTAAGCACTTGGATTAAGGGATATACAAGGCCTCTTCTGGGATCTGTGTTGTAAAATGGGGTTGGGTGTTCACTTAGGACCCATTTTCAAAGTAATTTTCACAGAGAAAATATAACTCAAGAGGGAAAATCTTTTAATATGTTAATGGTGCCACGAGTGAGAAAATAAATTACTCCCTCAGCACTTTCCCCTGCCCAATATGTTCTGGTCCCTGAGTTCTTGCTTTTTCCAGAGTATGGGTCAGTTTCCACATTCAGGATCCCAAGGACCACAACCCAAGATTCCTAAAAATGCTGAGGTGCTGCTTGGAATCTCGTAGCACAGGTTTGCTGACCGATTTAGGTAGCTTTCCTCCAGAGTCAAATTCCTTTCCCACAGATCAGTTCTCTAACTTTGCCACAGTATCTGCTACATTTGTAATACTGTGCCTGCCTTTTGTGGAAATGTCCCAGCACTTGCTATGGAACATACCGGACATCCGGTGACTGCTGCCAGGTCCACAGCCAACTCACAGGACTTGATCAAATCCTCCATCATGGCCAAAGCTTGTTGTAGGTCGTCTGAGAAGGCTGAATCCTTGGTCCTCTCTGGCCCATTCTGTGGAAACCAAATGCCTTGTTGGAAATCAAAAGGTAAACCATCTACCAAGGGAAGAAGGGAAACAGGACAGAGATAAGGAGCTACGGATCCAGCCAGCATGAAGTTACTGAGAAGGTAGGTACATCAACCTGTTTCCCTGCTCCCAAAGAATTGTAGCTAAGGATATTTGCTGGTTTAAGTACAATATATGATACACACACACACACACACACACAAGCAAAATCATTACACTTTCTGCACATTGTACTAATGAAGAATGAAGTTCATAAAATCATGGACATTATATTCTGGCTATATAAGAAACATCCTGAGCTTTTGTAAAGCATGAAAACCCCAGCCCTTTTAAATAGGGTGCTCTCCCTTTTACTCCCCTACCCCCAGGGCCTATTGAAAAGTATAATCCGAGTATCATATTCCTGTATTTAATGTGACAGTCTTATTCCTATGGGTAAAATTATACTTAAAACCCTCCCAGAGGAGGATATTTGTAAACTTTAGAGGCAAAGAATGGGCTGCTATGCAGAGGTTTACTAATGATTTATGTGTAAACACCATAACGGTGGCATTTGCCACACTGAATCTCCCCGAGCTCTGCCCTTTCTCTCTCCTCTCCTCCCCCTGCCCTTCCCATATTCTATCACCATTAAATATGCCAAAGAGGTAAGCCAACGTGATCTGCACCTCCCAAACAGCATAAAGACCCAGAATTAAGGGAAAAGCTAATTTAAGACACCGACGTTCCAATTATTACTATTGTGACACTTAGGACATGGTAGGGATGGTTTCAGCTTCAAAGTCTTTCGCTTGGGGTTTCCGTATTTTATTCACCTGCTACCTACATAGCGTATTTATCTGTTATCTGCTAAATACAAACAAAAAGATTTTGGCTTCGTCCATTTTTTTTTTTTTTTAACACATCAACTTCTACAACAAAGAACAGAGAGCGCTTTGCTGCTCCGCATATAGCCCCACCTCTTCTTATCCTCTACTGCATGATGTAAGCAAAGGGTTGTGTATTTTCTTAATCTCTACTTAAACTATAAAGATTAGCATGTTCGGATAAGAGATATGAGTGACAGGGCTGATGAATGGAGCAGAGCATGCTGCCTCCACTGAACAATTTTCCATGGATTCTTACCTTCTTACTTATGGTAAATGTGTTCCAGGTCCTGGTGGAAGACAACACACTCTCACCCGAGTTTATTGTAACATCATTAACAAAGGATTAAAAGTTCTTACACCAGGCATCTTCCTCTTTCCTAAATACTTGAAACTCAATGTGCTTTTAGAGACTCCACGGCTACCTATTCCCTCTCCTTCCCACTAACCCTCCTCCCACAAACATGGCAAGTGGCTAGTTTTACATTGTGTGATATAGGACTCTTACAAACATTATTAAACCTCTCTAACTCAGGGTAAATTCTTACAAACATTATTAAACTCCTCTAAACCAGGCTAGCTGCATTTGCTCCAGGCTATAAAATTACTACCTGTGCCCTGAGCTTCCTTTAATCTTAAGGCATCCCCACAGCACCATGTGAGCAGAGAGGACATGCAAATGACCGCCCCTTGAGACACATGCCTCATGTTATTCTTGTTAAAACCAGAATTTTATAATAGAAAAATTGAAAAAACCCACTTCCAAGCCAAAAATTTCTTCCCAATCTGGTGTGGCCATCACTTCTTCCAAGTTTCTTCTTGGCTGTCTTAGAATTCACACACATATACACACACATTTGGAAGGGAACAGGGCATAATGTATATAGATTTACTAAGGCGTACAAAGAAGTAAATATAAATCATTCATAATCCTACCATGCAGGAAAACCACCGAAGGGATTTTATTATACTTACTTCCAGTCTTTTATGTATGCATTTTATACCTTCGCTTACTTTTGTATTCCAGTAAAACATTTTTATGTGGAAGGAAGAAGATATATTACCACTTATCCTATTACGAATCCCCACTTTGAAATTGTCTTTATTTTTTTGTTTTTTCCTGACTATGAATTATAGGATGCATATTATTTTAGAAAATTTACACAATAAAGATCATAAACAAAACGAAGTCGCTCTTAAGTCCTTCCATGTATAGGCAAACACCATTAGCAGTTAGTACACAGAACGATATTTAATATCCAGTACCTTAGCCAAACCTCCTTCTAGATCACCTGGGTCCATCTCCAAATCCTCAGGTGACTCAAAATCCAGCAGACCCTGCATTAACCCAAAAGCTTTATTGAAAATCAAAAAGTAGAAGGCCAACTTAATCTGTTGCGCAAACAATCTCCAGCCAATGCTAAAATGAGGATGTATATAAATTTGTCTGTTTGTCACAAGTAAGAGGGAAAGAGTAAATGGTACATTCAGCGCAGTGTTCTTTCCACAAACATAGAACCACATTGGACACACTATTTTGTAGCCTGCTTTTTCTCAACAACGTATCATGAACATTTTCCCATGACATTATATATTTTTTAAACATGTTTTAAAATTGTGGCAGAGTATTGCATCCTATAGCTAAATCATGATTGATTAATCCCCCCTACTGTTGAACATTTAGGTTCAATAATTTTTTACTAAAATAATAATAATCTTTATACACTTTTCTTAAGGATAAATTCCTACAAGTAGAATTGTTAATGTTAAGAGTTGTGATGCATGTTTCCAAGTTCTTTAGAGAAGGACTATGTTCCCACCAGCCTTAAATGAAAGCTTTTTTCACCAGCCCCTAGCCTACATGGAGTATTACCATTTAACGCTGTACCAAAACATGCTCACAGATGCCGCTCTTGGAGGGAAGCAGAGGCTCCTCAGCCTCACTCCCAGGCTGGTGTGACGGCTCCATGTATAAAACAACAGCCGCACGTTACGTTGAGGAAGCTTCCTGGGGGTCAGCCCTGAGTGAGCTCTCTACTGCGTCACTCACTGGCTCCTCACAGCAACCTGTGCAGGAGGTTCTGGCGTCCTCACTTAACAGGCGAGAAAACCAAGGCCTGACAGGTGCAGGCATCCCACACTGGCAGTGGCAGAGCCGGTGCAGGCAAGGCTGGGCCTGCTGATGCAAAGCTGAGAGGGTAACTTGTTCTGAGGGCAAAACATTGGCAATAAGCTTAACTGCCCTGAGCCTCAGTTTCTTCACACTTCAGAGCCTTTTGGCACATCTGATGGTGGGGATTAAATAAGAAATACAGGTGGGTGTGAATTTTGTTTTATCTAAAACTAAATGACTTCCTCTTGGCCTCTGATGATGGGTTTAAAATTAAAGGAGCATCTGGTTTTGGTGTGGGGATGATCCAGGATTATGTTGTGACTGATGTATATTAGTTACTTGTACATTTTTTTTTTGGATCTTTGCAAGGGGAAAACTACAAGTAACGAGTTTTATATATTTAATTTAAATCTGTTACAGGTTTTCATGTTCAGGATAAACAATTTTTCAACCTTGGGCGAAAATACCTGCAACGGTTTAAGGTGACTGTGTTTTACCTTAGGACAACTGTTGCATGCCAATTTGTGTACGTGTGTGTGAAAACACTTCAAAGTTGAGTTAAAAGATGTAAATTTAAAGTTGGTTGTGTATCTAATCTGCCCCAGGTTCAGTAAGTAAACAATTCTTTTTTAAAACAAAAACAAACAAACAAAAAGAAATACATGTGGGAAGATACCCAGTAAACAGCAGGGGCTTGTTTTTAAATTAAGTGAGAGTAGCCAACTGGGCAAGAGCTGCTTATAAAGGTTAACTCAAAACAGACCTTGGAAGAGTGACCCAAACCTTTCCCTGAGCTCACACCTGGGGAAGCAGCTTTGACAGAGCTCCTGTCCTGTGTGTGTGTGGGCGGGGTGGGGGGGTGGGGGGAGTGGGGGTGGGGGGGTGGCACACGCGGGTGGGTGGTGGCGCAGTCTGGGAGTGCTCTCCTGCAGGTGTGCTGGTGTCAGAGCAAAGAAAGAAAGAACCACCTAGGGATTCAGCAAAACAAAATTCATTCTGTTATGCTGCTCTTGAGAAAAATCCTCAGTCTAAGGGCAGAGGTAGATGTCGCAAAAGAATCCAGTTTTGTCTTCTCCCCTCCATTGTTTAAATGCACGTAAAATAGTAGCTTTAGGGAAAACCACAGCTCTTTCCTGAAGCTCCTTGCCCCAGCTGTAAAATGGAGCAGATGATATCTTACCTGTAGATATGTTACCGAGAATAGAGGTCTGGCTGCCTCCCCACCCTCTCAGCTGCCAGCAGTGTGGTGGCCTCCCTCTTCCCCACTTTCCTCCCAAGGACCTCTGCTCCCCCAAGCTGGGCTCTCCTTAGAGATCCAAGTTCTGGCCGCAAGCCAGGCTCCCGGGACCCTATGATTCTTTGGTTTTATTCCTCATTGAGGAGGCTGATTTAGACCTGGGGACAGAAAAAGCCTGAAATCTAGACATAGTTTCACCTTTGGAAGTCGAAGTCACAATTTTACGTGTCTAAGGAAAAGAGCACCATAGCGCCCACATCTGTTCTCCAAGCACAGGAAGCACTGTCTCATCGACTTACCTTCAACAACATCTGGTACTTCGTAAGTCTCTGGCTTGGTCCTCTCAGATACTTAAAAAGAGGGAGACTGTGACCCAGTTGACGCTGGCATACCTTGAAAAGCCAAACAGAAACAACATAAAACAAAACAACACACACACACAGAACAGAAGCGGCAGCATTTAAATACAAGAAGTGAAATGAGCTCTTCATGGAGAGAAGGGGCAGCTGTGTCGACCAGTTTCATAATGTTATTGGCTGTTCAGTCCCTCAGGAACAGTGTGTAAAATGAGAGTAATGGGAAAGGGGATGGGCTTGGCTAGTATTTTTATAGGCAAGTGGGAATGCCGGAACATTTATTTCTTTAAGAAAGTAAGTCCATTAGGAGGGAGACAATGGGGCAGGCTTCTGAAAAGGTTGTCTTAGAATTGGGGTTTGGGGGTGGTGGAGTCTAGTCAAGGGTACATGATGGGCTTATTGATATCATTCCAGGGAACCCCAAAGTGTGACTTAATTCCACTTTTAAAACCCATCCTAGAAGAGGACCCTGGTTTTCTCACCAGGCTACAGCTGCTCATTACAGAGCTGTCCCATGGAGACTCAGGGCAGCATTGAAACTTCCAGTGTATAATTTCAAAAAAGGAGAGACTTTTAATAAACATAAATCCCAATTAATAAACATAAATCCCAATTAATAAACATAAATTCCAATTAATGCCAAGTTCCTCTTCCTAGTTCATACTTCCAATTTCTTTACAAATTGGATGTACATAAACAGCGTCCAGGGAAAACAGTTTGTGGGAGACCTTAGAAATGCAATGTTACCCCAAAGTAGGTGCAGTCTTGACATTCTTGCCAGATTGCCCTGGCTCGGGGCAGATTCTTATGATATTTAAAATATATTTGAAGGTCTTCTTTCTGGGTGAGAAAAAGTTAGAACAAATTAACCAGGTAGCATTTTTCAGTAAGAGGACAGGATAATACAGTTTATTCATTCATTCAACAGGCCTGAGTATTTTCAATGTGTAAGGAACTGGGGATGCACAATAAATAACCTTCTGTTGGGGTGAGTGTGTGATGGGGAGATGAACACAGGGTTATAAACAACGCAGATGTGCATGGAGTGCTGTGAGAGCAGCTACAGGACTCTGGTAAATAAGTAAGTAAATTCATGAACAGGAGTTGAGTTTTTACTTTATCCTTTCCCCTCTGCTCGTTATCTGGGACACCAATATCTCCCCCAGATAGTTCTGTACTGAGTAATAAAAAGGACAAAAAGTGCTCGTAGCTGATGGCCTCTCCTTTCTCTCTCCCCACTCACTCCTTTTTACAGTTATCATGATGCCACCCCTACAAATAAACCTAAGAAACAACCAAAGGTTAGAAACATCCCAGAAGGAAAATGTGGCAGTCTGGACACAAACCGAAGTGGTCTGGGCAACCCGTCTCAGACATCACCTTCAACCCGCAGCACAAGACTCCAAGACTGGAAAAGCTACATGACTATCTCAGTGCTAGAGATCAAGAGGGATTCCAAGTGCTGTGTGACCTATATTCTCATTGCATCAAAGACTGTGTGAGGTGGGAACACATCTGCCAATATCCCAGATAGAAAAGATACCCCCAGCCTGTGGAGTCAGCTTGCCAGCTTCATCCATTCCATCAGGAGAACCTGGTCCGTCCACTCAGCTGTGCTTGCCACAGAGCCCGGGCTGCTCTGGCAGAGATGACCACGTGGCCACTTCTTTGTGGATTTCTGTGTCCCTGTCCTCTTGCTGAGGCCACTCTTGATGTCCTTCATCTGGACATGGGTTATTTTTTCCCTTACAGCTTTCACTATGTCTATTCTATTTCTAAACACCCTGCTGTAGTGAATGATTTCCATTTCTGTAGCTCTTCCTCTCTCCCGATGGATTGGAAGTGGTCATTTCACTTCACTGCAAGGACTACAGCAACTCTGTCCTTTGCTATTCTCTCCAAGAAAAATCACACACACACACACACACACACACACACACACACATGTTTAAGAAGGCAGACAGCCCTTGAGAAATGTTGTTCAGATTGGTTAAGAAACTAGAATAATTCAGAACTTAACAATAATAACTTCCTTATTCATTCACTCCAGAACTATCCGTTGAGTGCCTTTGATGTGCCAGGCACTGTGCTAAGTACATTTGTTAAACTCAATGGCTCCCAGAGTGTAGTAGCCTAGACTTGAGGAATACTCCTGCTACACTGAAGGCCAGGCTTATAAAACACTACAAACTGATTAAGGCATTTCACCCACATTTGGTTTGTCAGAGCACAAAGACATTGGCCTTTTGCTCCTAAAAGGATTCAAGGTTTCATTGCTTTCAACACTCAACACCAGAAGATTCTCAGAAGCTGGAGGAGACTGGAGATCCAGACTTCCACCCAGGAAAACATCGCCAACAGTCGGCCACCTTTCCCTAAATCCTCCCAGTAACAGAAAGGGACCTGGTTCTCTTGGTGGATGCTGAGCTGATACCTGTGTTCCTGAAACCTTCACCCTTTGGTCCTGTGTCTGCACTTTGAGCATCACAGAACATTATATGCCTTCCAGTACTGAAACACAACTACTGACCTAAATTTGCTCTTCAGTCCAAAATTCCTTAGAGAAAGCATGTGCACTAACCAGCAGCATACGAAAGTACCTGATTCTCCTTACCTCCCTATAGAATAAATCAGGAGGCTAAAAAAATTGCTAACCCCTGTAAGGCCAACTGGCCCGAGGCAGGGGAACACAATCAGATTCACAGGTTTCATCAGACCGAAATTCTCCAGACCACCCAGTTCCAGAAACTACCCTGGAGACATTCCGGACCACCCAGTTCCAGAAACTGCCCTGGAGACATTCCGGACCACCCAGTTCCAGGAACTGACCTGGGGACTTTGCACCCGGCCCAGCCTTCCGGCCTTTCGAGGGGTGGGACTAACGGTCCCCTAGGATACCCGAAAAGACCACCAAATAAGGAATACCCTGCGACCTCCCAGATTCACCACACCCCTTTCCCTTCTTCCCCTATAAAATCTTGCCCAACCCTCGCCCGGGTGCGACTTCTCTGGCCCCTTTCTCTCGGACCAGTGAACCTCCCCCGGGAGCGCTCCCTAAAAAAGCTCACTTGAAGCTTTCCTCTGTTTCGCGGTGCCGTTTGTTTAGATCCGACCTTACACGCCCAACCTCATATTCACACAGGAAGATTTCTTATGGATTAAGAAGACTGTGGCTCAGGTTCAGTTCTTGGCTTTCTTACTTACAAACTATTTGGTCCGAGGTCAGTTACTTAACCTTCCTTCGCTTCAGTTTCTCATCTGTTAAGTGGGCTCACAACAGCAGTCAACTCCTATGATTGTTGTGCGATTAAATGGGAAGATGTATAGAAACCTCTCAACAAATGCCCAATACATGCAGAGTACCCAACAAATGGTAGCTATTGTCAAAGCATTTTTTACTTTTGTAGAGTCCTTCTGTGTGCATTATTTTATTTGATTTCCACAACTTTACATATTGGTATTACTAAGCTTGTTGTATGCAGGAGAAAAGTGAAACTCCTGGGGTTTAAGTGACATAATTGAGGTCATGCTGATAGCAAGTGGCTCAACTTAGATAAGAAGTTAAGTTTTCTGAGTCCCACCCCAGTGTTTTTTTCTATTGTACCACGTGAGATCTCAGAGCAAATGGGACTCAAAGTAAACTATTGACAAACGCTATTCTACATGGAGTTTGGTCTCTGGGGCAGAATCTTCCTGGATACTACAAGCTATCAAATCTGACTGAAACACTTGGCTAGAGCAATATTTCAAAATTCTTGTTCATGATTAGTGGAAGTCTGCAAGTATTACTGAGAAGAGGTAAACTGCTGTAGTAAATAGTGGGTGATGGGCCTGCCTTATTGGCTAACCAATACAGGTCTTTGCACAGCTGCGACAATGCCCTCAAGGATTCTCAAAGGTTAAGTAATTGTGGTTTTTAATTACTTCATTTGTCTCAGAGTAATACTTTGTGCTTGGAAAGAATTTATTACCTGTATTTTGTCCCCAACATCATAAATCATATAGGATTATATGCAGGTATGTGGTCTGGATTAATGATTTCTAGGGTTCCTCCCAACATGGGGGACTATAAAAAGCTCTGTAAAACTTTAGGAGAGGAATTTTTCTAAGAAAAGATGTTTAGTTAGCAATTGCCCGACCATTTCCTCAAACTTGGCAATTTTAACTTGATAATATCCTTTTTTTTTCCCCACAGGAATTTGGTCATTTTCTCATTCAACAATTTCAATAAGTCTTTGCAATAATGATATAGTCAGTTATGAAATATTACTAAACTCTGCAACGAGATTTCACATTGGTGGTTTGATTAACCCAAATTGCCAAATAGTATAAAACACGAATAATGCTATCAAAGTAAGTCAAAAAGGAAATTAATCAGATTGAATACAAAATGGTTTCTAATGTATCTTGAATTCTGTCACTGGATGAAAAACCTATGACAAGGCTGTGATGGAAAGCCCAGACAGGGCTATGGAAGGGGTCTTCTAAGTCGGTCAGAGTTCTGAGGGTTGAAGACTCTGTTTCTCCATTATGTCTAATACCTTGAAACCTGGGGATTTTTGTGTTGCTTGCTTTCAGTTTATCACAGGTACAGTAAGTCCCCTCCATGTTCTGAAAGTGTGTTTGTGAGTACAATTTGTTCGTTAAGTCCAAAAAAGTTAGCTTAGGTACCCGAATAACACAATCAGCTATATAGTACTGTACTGTAATAGGTTTATAATACTTTTCACACAAATAATACATTTAAAAAAACACAAAAAGTAAAAAAAAAACATTTTTAATCTTACAGTACAGTACCTTGAAAGTACAGTAGTACAGCACAACAACTGGCATACAGGGGCTGGCATCGAGTGAACAGGCAAGAAGAGTTACTGACTGGAGGAGGGAGAGGAGGTGGGGGATGGTAGAGCTGAAGGATCGTCAGCAATAGGAGACGGAGGGCGAGAGCTGCACTTTCAGTCACGCCTGACGTTGATGGCACAGGTTCCGGTTCCTTGCTGGATTCAGTTCCATCTACCCTCTTAAAAAAACAGGTCCAGTGATATCTGGGTAGTAGCTCTTTTTTTCTCATCATAGGTGACACGGTAGCACTGGATTGCATTCTGAACGGCTGCTGCAACCTTCGTGTACCATTCTACATTCAGGTCCTTTGCCTCAAAAACTAACAGTGCCTCCTCAGATAAAGGAAGTCTTGCCATTTCCTGTGTCGTGAATCTCTTCTGTTCTTCAGTTACTTCTTCCTCTTGTCGCTCCACTCTCTCAATTATTTTCACTTTTGTTTCCATCGTTATCGCTCAGCATGTCTTTTTACTTTTTTCTTTTTAGCATCTTTATTGGAGTATAATTACTTTAAAATTGTGTGTTAGTTTCTGCTTTATAACAAAGTGAATCAGCTATACATATACATATATCCCCATATCTCTTCCCTTTTGCATCTCCCTCCCTCCTGCATCTCCCTCCCTCCCACACTCCCTATCCCACCCCTCTAGGTGGTCACAAAGCACCAAGCTGAACTCCCTGTGCTATGCGGCTGCTTCCCACTAGCTAGCTATTTTACGTTTGGTGGTGTATATGTGTCCATGCCACTCTCTCACTTTGTCCCAGCCTACTCTACCTCTCCCCATGTCCTCAAGTCCATTCTCTAGTAGGTCTGAGTCTTTATTCCCATCCTGCCCCTAGGTTCTTCATGATGATTTTTTTTTTTTTTTTAGATTCCATATATATGTGTTAGCATACGGTATTTGTTTTTCTCTTTCTGACTTACTTCACTCTGTATGACAGACTCTAGGTCCATCCACCTCACTACAAATAACTCAATTTCGTTTCTTTTTATGGCTGAGTAATATTCCATTGTATATATGTGCCACATCTTCTTTATCCATTCATCTGTCAATGGACACTTAGGTTGCTTCCATGTCCTGGCTATTGTAAATAGAGCTGCAATGAACATTGTGGTACATGACTCTTTTTGAATTATGGTTTTCTCAGGGTATATGCCCAGTAGTGGGATTGCTGGGTGGTACGGTAGCTCTACTTTTAGTTTTTTAAGGAATCTCCATACTGTTCTCCATAGTGGCTATATCAATTTGCATTCCCACTAACAGTGCCAGAGGGTTCCCTTTTCTCCACACCCTCTCCATCGGCGCATCTTAGTACCAACTACATCACTGCTGCTTTTATGCTTGCTTCCAGACATCCTGGGCTTGAAATAAAGATACTGTACTACTGTACTCTATACAGTACTGTACAGTAAAGCACACAAAAGCACAACCACTTGCAGAGAATACATGCACGTGACAATGTACACCAGACACGTGAACTAACTTACGTTATCAGACATGTGAACGCATGTTCGCATCTTTGAAAGTTCGCAACTTGAAGGTTCGTAGGTAGGGGACTTACTGTACTGCTCTTAGACTTATCAGTCATCGTTTGAGCTGTTTAAAAATGCTTAAGTTGTTTGATCTATTGTCTCAGGCTCACAAAAAGAAAACAAGCAAGAGAATGAAAGGAAGGGCCGGTTGGGAGAGAGAGAAGAAATGGGAAAAGTTTAGAAAGCAAAGGGCACCGGGCTCATCTCCAAAGGAGGAAGGAGGCACTTGGTGGGGAATGATGCCGGCTAAGGCATTTCTCTGAGCCAGCTCCCAGGGAGCACAACTGGCCCAAAGTGCCAGCCTATTTATTGCCCAAAGCCAGGTGGAGAACTGGCAAGAGGGGAGAGGTCTGTGTGGTGGGAAGGGAAGCAGACAGAAATACGATGTTGTAGGACAGGAAGTTCACAAATGGGGTGCTAAGTGGAAGACAGGCTGTAGACTTAAAATTTTCTAACTTTCCTTGATGCCGTAGAAAATAAAATGGAAGAAAATGTATGTTCTATAGTTTCAGTTTAGTACTTCTTTTGAGAGTGTTACTACAACTTTAGTGAAGAATTTAAGCCTGCTGTATGATTCTTGCCCTAAAACAGTTAGCTTAGTCATTCAGAGAAGGATCCTCTGCCTCAGGGGTCTGGGGGGCCAGTCTTCCATTTCAGAGGACTTGGCAGGAAGCCAGGCTTACAGTCGTTCCCACCTAGCAGGGTGAGCTCAGTCAAACTGGACTCAGCTCACAAAGGCTGAAGTACTGCAAAGGACTCCCGCTTTGCATTCAAAAGGCAGATGTAAGTTTTTAGACCCCTTGTGTTTCCATTTGCCCTTGCCATTACACAGAAAATTAAGGGCTGACTTTAATCGCACGGTTATTTTGAGTTATTGGGAGCACAGACTTACTCTCTTGAGAAAGCAACGTGCCAGAAGTTCAGGGTTTTCAGTGCATTTTTCCAATTCTTTTAGAAAAGTCCTAGGGAAAGAAAACGATAATAATGCTTTGATTTTTACATGTATGGGGTTAACAAAATTTTCTGAAGTAAAATCACATAAGGTTTTAAGAGGTGCTTAGAAAAATGCTGTTTTCCAGGCTTTACCGCTTTTGACTCATCTTCAACATGCTGATTTGGAAGAAAACAATGTATTCTGTGACATTGCTAGGATTCCCTGAAACCACTCATACCAGTTCTGGTCATTCTAAGCACCAGCCACAGACAGACTGGATACACTGAAGATCCCTGCTACATGATAGTAATGTTAACAAGAACTGCTGTTGCTGCTGCCACTACAACTATCACGGAGAGCTGACTATAAATCAGGCATAAGCTAAGTGCTTTGCAAACAATATCTCATTTAATCCTCCACCAAACCTTGTAAGACAGGGTTTCGTAAGTGTGAAACCTGAGGTTCAAAGAGGCTGCATAACTCCTCCAGAGAAAGCAGAAGTGGGATTTCCATTTCAGCCTTGTGTCTGACCAATGGACAACAGATGTGGCTAAGAAACAACTGTAGTTCAATTCACCAAGCAGTCTCTTCCCTCCTATCATTAGATGTGTGATCCTGGGGCCATTAGAGTGAGTAAAGTTAGTAAACAACTTGTGGTTTTGTCATCTGTAAAATGAAAGGGTTGGAACATGATTTCCAAAGTCCCTTCCTTCTCTCATTCTCTAGAACCCAACACCCAAGCAGACCTGGGAGGAAAGGACAATTCCCTGACCAGTTAGCATTTTCTAACACCCTGGTTCCCAGCACTCCGCTACGATAATAGGTATGTGGACTTGTGTCTTGGTCGACTTTGTATTCCCAATGCTGAACACAGTGCCTGACACAGAACAGGTGCTCAGTAAATGCTGATGCATGAGTAGATAAATAAGGAAAGGAACCCACAAATGAGTACAACATCGATGCCTGACACCCGTACATGCTCCATTAATGTCTTTTCCCTTTTTCCTCGGGGACCTTGTGACACTTCTCGCATCCTTCTTATCCCATACCACCCCAATCCAATCCACTGACTCTGGACTACTTGATTAAGCCTAAAAATGTCTAAGCAACTTTCATCTCCAAATTCCATCATTCTGATTTCCATCCTTCTCTTATTTTCCATTTTCCCTGATAATTTGAATGAATATGTACCTGTTGTGAAATTCATAAAGTTCTCTAATATTCCCAAAGAGAAATTCCTTGTTATTCCGAAGAACATCTGGAATTAGATGCTTCAGCCAAATAAAATCCATTGGAATGATATATCCCTGCAGAGGTGGAAACAGGGTAGGTTTTACAAACAGGAACATATAAGAGATGATCTGACTTAGCCACTTTAATAATAGGGGAGTAAGGCACACATGTCCTGAAAGCCATTCCGTCAAAAACATTCTTCTGATATTATTTTCCTCATGTGTCTATCTTCAGAAGAAGATGGCTTAATGGCAATGATAATAAGATGGCATTTTTATAGGAAGAACAAATCTATTTTTTAAATTCGTCACATAAGTCAAATGTGAAAGGAAAAAACTTACCCATTATTTTATGACCTGATGCAATTACTATTGTCTTATTATATTTCCTTCATGACTTTTTTAAAAAGCTGTTTTATATGGTTATAATCACAGTACATATATAATTTGTAGTCTGTTTTTCCATATGCATTTTAGACTCATAAATTTCTACATATATTGTTTTAAATTTAATCTTACAAGCATTCATTTCAATGTTGCTGTATATTATTAAAAATAATTATTTTGTAACAGTTGAATAATATATCATTTAGCATGTATATAAGACTTTATCAACCATTCCATTCCCTGGACATTTGGTTTTCTTCTGATGTTTTATTGTAAAAAATTTCTATTATAACTTTGTACATATAGTTTATTTCTCAAGATTATTACCTTAGGAAAATAGAGAAAATATAAATTTTCACTCAAGCAAAAAATGCTACTTAAAACAATAAGAAACAATTCTCTCATTTATTTATCAAAAACATTTAAATTATCATACCCACTGTTGGCAAGCATATGGTGAACCTAGGTGGGCACTGCTAGAATCATGTGAATTGGTACAATCCGTTGAAAGTTATTTTGTTACATGAATCGATAGTCATAAGAACGTTCTTATTCATACTGAAAAAAACACTTGTGATATTACAAGACCTGAAATTTTGGTGGGGATTCTAGAGACATATGGCAACTATTTTGAGTTTCTATCTGCAACAAAACTTTTCCAGTTTGAATACATGCTTAACGTCCCCCCGCCCCAAATCTACTTACGTCAATTATGTTTTTAATCTCTTTTATATAAGTCTCTTCCGTCTCAAGCAAGTCACGTATAATGCGCCTAAATCAGCAGCAGGTGGGAAGATGAAAGAAAGAGAGAGACAGAGGTGGGGTGGGGGCGGGAAGCAGTGTTTTAGAATTCTTCTAGAATAATGGTCATCAATACAGTTCCCCTTAGTGGCTCATCTACTTAGGTTGTGGTCAGTTCATTCCGTTCTGTTGAACACCCAAGGCCAACATCTCACAAAAGCACACTCTGATCACACTGGCATGAGAAGAAATGGCAAAGTTAAACGACTCAAAATCCATTTATGTAGCCAGAGAATGATCTGTTTGTGAGCCATAGCAAGGGGGTCAAGAGGGCAGACACTGGAGTCAGAAATACCAGGTTGGGATCCTTGGTCAGGAAGGTCTACCTGATCCCTACGTTGCACATGTGGTTTCCTGCTCCCTTCCTCTGGCATTCCATGTCTCCGTGTGATTGAGTTCCTCAGCCAGAAGACATGAGCTCTGTCTGCTTCCCCTGAGAAAGGCAGGTGGGAGGTGTGGTAGGCAGAATTCTAACACGGCCCCCAAGATTTCTGGTCCCTGGTACACACACACACATCCTCCCAGTTAGTCAATCAAACACTAACTTAAGTGCTGCTGGGAAAGTATTTTGTCATTCGGTTTTGTTCCAAATCAGTTGCCCTTAAGATAGGTAGATTACCAGGTTGGGCACATCCTAATCTCATGGACCCTTTAGGTCTGGGTCTAAAAGTCAGAGAGATTAGAAGCATGTGAAGGCGTTAGCACAAGGGAGATTCTCCTTTGCTGGGTTTGGAGATGGGGGGAAGGCATGTGGCAAGGAAGGCAGGCAGCCTCTAGGGGCCAAATGGCCCCCAGAAGACAGTCAGCAAGGAAACAGAAGCACTAGTCTGCGGTTGCAAGGTACTGAATTCAGCCACAACCATATGAACTAAGAGGATACCTTCTAAGAAGCGCAACTGGCCAACACCTTGATTTTATCAGTGGGACTTGAGCAAAAAGCCAATCTTGTTATGCCTGGACTCCTGTGCCAGGGCAATTGTGGGCTGAGCTGCTAAGCTTGCGGTCATTTTTTGATGCAGCAATAGAAAACTAATAGAAAGAGTGAGGCCAGTCCCCACATCTATCACCAGACAGACTGCTTTCTTTCTCTCCTCAGGCTGTGTGGCCATACTTTTTTTAGGGCTTTCTTTCAGGCCTCCAAGTGAATCAGTACAACTGTTCACATGTAGAATATATACATTTATGGTTTCCTGTGAGCTGTTGGTGGATTATCTATTAAACAGTAGCCTACCCTAGAAAAGAGTTTCTTTTCCTCTCATAAGAATGGGTATGACAAGGGACAAATAAAGGACACAATGTAGGAAATTCACACAAATACATAAATGGCTATTAGTCTTATGAAAAAAATGCTCAATATATATGAATCCAACAAAAACATATTAAAAAGAAGTACAATTTTCAACTTCTATAATATGGCAGACATTGCAAACCTCAAAGGAAGACCGGCAGATGAAGATATGGAAACACACTCGGATAACATTGGTGAAAGTACAGATTTGTGCAAGATAACTTGGAAATATCTCACCAAAATTTAAAACACATGCTCCTTGACTCAGTAATTTCACTTCTAAGTACGTTCATTGTTTGTAATTAGAACAATAGAACGACAACAACCAGATATAAACTGGAAATTACTTAAATTATGGTACATACATATAATGAAATGCTATGCAGTTTTTAAAAAGAATGAAGCTGACTGAATCATGCTGACATGACACAGTCAATGTATTTTAAGTGAATTTAAAAAAATAACCAAGATGTACAACAGTTTGCAGAGTGACTATTTGTATAAAATTTATACTATGTGTAAAATGAGCGTATATGCATACATATATGTAAAATTGTATATGCTTAGAAAATTCATGCAAAGAAACTTAAAACATTGTTAACAAGGGGGGTGGGAGAGGGTAGGGGTGGGAGTTTGGGATTAGCAGATGCAAACCGGTATATGTAGAATGGATAAATAGCAAGGTTCTACTGTATAGCACTAGGACCTTGGGGAAATATACTCAATATCCTGTGATAAACCATGATGGAAGAGACTATGAAAAAGAATGTATATATATATATGTATAACTGAGTCACTTTGCTGTACAGCAGTAATTAACACAACATTGTAATTCAACTATACTTCAATAAAAAATAAATTAAAAAAACATTGTTAACAGTGATTGCTTTTAGAAAGTGATACTGAAGACTAGAAATAGAGGAGAATTTTTACATTTTATTCTGCACCCTTTTTCAATCTTTGATTTAAACAAAAACTTTAAACATCTACTGCTTTTCTAATTAAAAAAAAATAGTTTACATGACGTTTTAAAATGAATGTTACTGGAGGTAATGACATATAAACCCCATTTGAGAGATATAAATAAATGCTATAATCTACCTATTTTATAGCTCAACAATTATTCTTTCTTAAAAATGACAATTTCCATATCTATTTATAAATGCTTGTTATAAGGCAAGACTGATAAAGGATAGCCATTGACCAAGGATACAATTGTAAGAAGTATAATTCTACCAAAAAAGTTACTCTAAGATCATATTTAGCTTAACGGTGTCTCTGAGTTAAGAGGTTCCTTTGCTTTTTGTAAATCATCCTGAAATGATGATAGTTACTATGTCAGAAGGAAATATAGGCCTCAATACCAGTCTGTTTCTATGAGCCATGACATAAAGTACGACCACAGCAACAGTTAAGCATTCATAGAAAGCCAGAGTACAGCCAGCCTCTTATGTCTCCGTGAAGCACTGGGCTTAAGCAACTTGGCAAGGCTGTTTAAGAATGTGTTGACGACTAAATGAAGTCACAAGGCAGAAACAACTAGGTGGTGGGCAGACATCAATCTTATCATCCAACAGTTAATATAAGAACTTAGAGACCCCTAGGAGTCTTTACGAATCTGACACAAGAAAAAATCCACAACTCAGAAGAAAAAAGTCCCTTGTCAGGTCATATCCCAGTTCCAACTGCTTCATTTTACTTATTTGAGGCAATGGATAAAACTCCAACAATAGAAAGTCTCCTGAACACTGGTAGCCTTCATTTCTGTTCAGATTAAAAAAAAAAAGTTCTCATACCACTGTTAACCATTCTTTTATCTTTCTTCTCCTTTGTTTTCCTTTCAAATAACTTTATAAAATGGGAGAGAATCGATGATTCTAGCTGACGATTGCCTGCTTTATTATTCCAAAGCACATAACTTTGTTCACAGAAAAAAAATCAAGGATTTAATATCTAAAGTCATCAAGTATATATAATGTAGATAAAAAACAGAAAACATCGGGAGTACTCAAGTCATTTTAAAACCTTAAACACCTAGAGCAACTTATGCCCTGGTGGACATCTACCCAGAGGTGGAACACTGTAATTAGGATGGGGTTCACAACGCCAGATCAGCCCGCACGAATGTAGTCTACACTAAATGTATACTCTGGCTTTGTTTTACATGTAAAAGTGGTTCTCCCCTCACCCATACCCCCAGGTCATTAAGGAGAAAATGGAGGCATAATGTGTTTTAAGGGACTGTTTCTTCTCTGAAGCCATATTTCAAGGTAGCATAAAAAAAGAGCTTTGGAGATCTGGTTCCATCCTATATGACAGCTCGTGTTTGTTTAAGATGATACCGTAAGCGAGAGGCAAGAAAGGAAAGCCTTTTAAAAAAATGAATGCAGCCCTATTTGGTAAGCAAGATCATTAATGTAGTATGTACATGTTAGGATCTCCTGATAAGTTTCTTCTTTGCCCACACACCTTAATCTGTTCCCCCTTTTAACCCTTGCCCCTCGCCCCCTCCCCAATTTCCCAGCTCTCCAATAGAAGAGTATCCTTTTGGAAACCAGTCTGTTAGAAATATATTTTTGCTCATTACCTGTCAATACAATTTGCCGTCAAGAGATTTCATTTACTCCTTGTATTCAATCATATCACTCGCGTCAGAAAGTATTATAGATTTTCACTTTAAAAAAGCTAGTTTTCATCTAATACTCTCTTTGCCAAATGGAAAGGTCTATTCTCATCCGTTTCAAACCCTAGAGCATCTGATGTAATGGATACTCATCTTAAACCTTTCTCTTCCTTTGGTTTCTCTTTATTATTCAATCTTCATTCACCACCCACCTCTCTGTTTCTTCTCTATTCCTTCCTTGCTTCATCTTCCTCCTTGTGTCTAATGTTGCTGCTCCCCCAAGATCTGAACTCAGGTTTCCAGACTTCCTTCCCTCCTCTTCCCTCATGCTGTTGACTCTCCCACATGATCATTTTCCTGCCAGACTTTTGGTCATGCTCAAGCCCATGTTGCCAATGGTCTACATACGTCTTCACCTGGATGCCTCCCAGACACCTCATTACCTCAGGCTGAAATAGAACTCATCAGACAGAAACAGCATGCATATCTGTGGAAGGGTCATAACTCTAGGGTCCCTAAAACACAGTTGTCATTGCAAACTCCTCCCTGCCATTATCGCTTACATTCAATCTGTCACCAAGCCTCATCTTTTCATCTCTGAACACACCTCTTGGAGTCCCTGCTTATTCTCCATTGCCGACGCCACCAATACAGAGCAAACTCCCGAGCCTTCTCATCTTGAATACATTGGTGTACTCCTAGCCGCTCACTCTTGCCTCTGAGATCTCACTCCCATCAATCTATTTTACAGACCTCCAGTCTATTCCCTTCCTAAAGCTTCAAGTCCATTATGCCATCATTCTCCCTCTTCAAAAACTTAAAATAGCTTTCAGTTGCCCACAACTGTCAATATTCCTCCCAGGATTTCAAGACTCTCCATTCATGTGAAAAGAATCTTCCTAGGGGGCTTGCTCAAAAGGTAAGTACAGGGCCACAGATTCAGAATGGGGAGCAATGGATGAAATACAGAGGTAGAATCTGTAATTTTCACAAGCACCCCACATGATTCTAATGCGGATGTTCCCTTATTTGGCTAAGTAACACTGAGCTGATCCATTCCTTTGAGCCACCTACCCCCCTTTAGTTAGGCCAATGGTATCATTATTTTATACTTCTTTTCAAATTCTAGTCATTCCTGAAAGTTCCATTTCTCCCTTTTCCATGAAAACTCTTTCCAACAGCTTCAGGTGAAATTAGTACCACAGTCTTATCCTTGCTTCCCAGACAAAAACCATTAGATCCATTTACCAAGCGTGTACTAGCTCCCTATTATGAGCCAGGCACCATGACAGGCACTTGGGACAGAGAAATGTACCAAAATGCCAGGCCTTAAGGAGTTCATAGTCTAATGGCAGAGACAAGAAAATCAGTGACTCCTGTGCAGAGTGATAGGTACCAGGTAGCCAGAGGAGTCAGGAGCACAGAAGGGAGGGGACACTGCCGATTTTGAGTTGAGTGAAGTTTAATCAGAGTTTTGAAAAAAGCAAGCAAGGGGACAAGGACAGGGAACTGTCCCAGGCCAAGGACGACAGTGTGGAGGAGGGAGCAAAGGTGAGCGATGTATGCTCTCCCAGTACTTGTAAATTCTTTGGTGGGGCTGGGCCAACAGTCTAGTACATTCATAAAATGCCAGAAGCAGATATAAACTTAAAGACCATCAGTTAATCCTTATATTACAGATGGAAAAAGAAAGCTCCAGGGCCATGCACTGACTTGTCCAAGGTCTCTGGCTTTGGCAAAGTCCATGTTCTTCCCACTACATTATGTTGCTCCTCTTGGCCTATGTTTGGGGTGCATCTAAAGTCCTGTTTGCTGATTATGAAATAAAACACAAATTAAAATGAAACTAGCATGGTGATATAAAAATACTGGGTTTCACGAAAATAGGTTTCCAAGTCTATTTCTGCTTCTAATATGTAGGGTAACTTTGAGCAAGACATTTTCTTTCTCAGGGTCTCCATTTCTTCATGTGTCAAAAGGCTGAATTAGATCATCCTGAGTATCCCTACTGGCTCTCATAGGTCACTCTATAAATACATCATTTTTAAAAATTTATTTTTAACATCTTTATTGGAGTATAATTGTTTCACAATGGTGTGTTAGCCTCTGCTGTATAACAAAGCGAATCAGCTATACATATACACACATCCCCATATCCCCTCCCTCTTGCGTCTCCCTCCCACCCTCCCTATCCCACCCCGCTAGGTGGTCACGAAGCACCAAGCTGATCTCCCTGTGCTATGCGGCTGCTTCCCACTAGCTATCTGTTTTACATTTGGTAGGTATATATGTCCATGCCACTCTCTCACTTCGTCCCAGCTTACCCTTCCCCCTCCCTACGTCCCCAAGTCCATTCTCTACGTCTGCATCTTTATTCCTGTCCTGCCCCTAGGTTCTTCAGAACCCTTTTTTTTTTTAAGATTCCAGATATATGTGTTAGCATACGGTATTTGTTTTTCTCTTTCTTACTTCACTCTGTATTACAGTCTCTAGGTCCATCCACCTCACTACAAATAACTCAATTTCGCTTCTTTTTATGGCTAAGTAATACTCCGACGTAAATAAATCATTTTAAATAAAATGTATGATGTGGTCTTTGGTCTAATCACACCTTGCTTCTCATTTCTCATAAGAAAAGAAGCAAAGGTCGTAAGATTTTCTGTCCATTTACACCCTCAATTAACTAAACACTGAATGTGTGACTGCATGTACTATAGGACGGCAAGGAGAAGGAATCAGCATGGGCTGGAGGGGTCTTGGTGGAGGCGAGATCTGGACTGTCTTGTGTAAGAGGTGCAGACTTGCAGCAAGACAGGAGGGTGTTCCAGGAGGAAGGAAACAGGAGCAGGGCTAGGAGTCGTGGCTACACCCAGGGCCTTGTGGGAACCAGGTGCTGGGGCAGGGTCTGGGTGGGAAGTGTGGGAGTCAGGGGGAGCCGGATGGAGGAGACGGTTGTCACTCCAGGCTATGGTAAGACTCCATGCAGGAGCCGAGGGGAAGGTTCAGGAGACTGAGTTGGCCAACGGGGACGAGAAAGGTCCAGGAGCCCGTTTCATTCAGCACTGAATAGGTCCTGAGGGTTCAGACTTAGGAAAACATGTTCTTAGTTTCACATGCTTCTTCTGTTTTGGTTAGGTGTTGCATAATTGCTTAATAAATTCCCAGAACTATAAATGGTAACAACATGAAACACTATGGACCCATACAATGACCTTGTTGAAATCAGTGATATTTTAAGCATTAATAAAAGGTCTGATGAATATAAACCGTTCTCTGTCTCCTGGAAGGCTAACAGTTGAAAGTTTTGCTCAGTTGCTGATAAGCCATCTGTTCTGTCTTCTCCACTTTTATATCTTAGTTTCTATATTTTGTCTGATGTTAATTGGATTTGATCTCATTACTCTGATGTGTTTAGGGTAAACAACCTTAAATTCTTTTTAGAGAAGGATGGGGCATAAGTAATCACTAAAGTTTATCTGGCTCACTCTTCAATATCACATAATAAATAATGACAAAGTAATTTCACACATACTGCACTTTTTAAAAGAGGGGCTGATTATAAACCAAATCCCATTAATCCTAATTCAAGTTAACAAACCTGCATTTGTGTAGCATTTTAGGGATTATAATTTTTTTTTTTTTTGGCCATGCCACGTGGCTTGTGGGATCTTAGTTTCCCCAACCAGGGATTGAACCTGGCCAGGCCCTGGGCAGTTAAAGTGTGGAGTCCTTAACCACTGGACTCAGGGAATTCCCCCAATTTTTAAAAAATTGTGGTAAAATATACATAACATAAAATTTACCATTTAAACAATTTTTAAGTGGCATTAAAATACAGTCACAATGTTGTGCAACCATCACCAGAACTTTTCCATCAATCCAAACTGAAACTCTGTACCCATTAAACACTAACTCTGCATTCCTTCCTCCCACCAGGCCCTGGTAACTTCCACTCTACCTTCTGTCTCTATGATTTTGCCTAGGTACCTCGTATAAGTGGAATCATACAAAATTTGTCCTTTTGCGTCTGGCTTATTTCACTTAACATAATGTATTCAAAGTTCATCCATGATGTAGCATGTGTCAGATTTCATTCCTGTTTAAGGCTAAATATCTTCCATTGTTTGTATGGACCATTTTTTTTTGGCTGTACGCGGGCCTCTCACTGTTGTGACCTCTCCCGTTGCGCAGCACGGGCTCCGGATGCGCAGGCTCAGCAGCCATGGCTCACAGGCCCAGCCTCTCCGCGGCATGTGGGATCTTCCCGGACCGGGGCACGAACCCGTGTCCCCTGCATCAGCAAGCGGACTCTCAACCACTGCGCCACCAGGGAAGCCCTAGACCATATTTCATTTACCCATTCACTTGTTGATGGCCATTTGGGTTGTTTCCACCTTTTGGCTATTGTGAACATTGGTTTGCAAATCTTTGTTGAGTCATTGCTTTTACTCCCTTTGGGTAGAATTACAGATGGAAATTACAGAAGGAGAATTGCTAAATTATAAGGTAATTCTATTTTTAACTTTTTGAGGAACCACGATATTGTGTACCATTTTACATTTCCACCAGCAAGGCACCAGGGTTCCAGTTTCTCCACATCCTCATCAACACATATTAGTTTCCATTTTTAAAATAATAGCTAACCTCATGATGTGAAGTAAAGTTATTTTTTTAAATGTGCATATCATCTTCCTTGATCCATTCAACACCTGACAAAGAGCTTCTGCAGGGCAGATGTCCTATCATCCATCCCTTGTCCCCATGCCTTACAAGTAGGAAATTCTCAATAAATGTTTATGGAATGGATGAAGGTAGATTTAAGGAACAGACACCAATTCTGTAAGCAGGAGCAGGCACTAATTGCTATTCTCATTTCACAGAAGAGGAAATTGGGACTCAGAGCATTAAGTGACTTGATTGAGGTCAAACTGCTGACTTGGTGCTGCCAGAAAGAGGTCAGGTCCAGGTCTTCGAGCTCTAAAACTAGAGACAGGGGAATTGACGTGCCAAGGGTGAATGTCAGTCCACTGAAACAGTACCAATATTCTGACTCTGCAGCATGGCTCTGTAAGGGACAGGGCCTGCACAGTAAGGACACAGGGAAGCAGGTTGGAGAAAAAAGGGGTGGCTCAGACCATCAGCCATTTATGCCTAGGAACCTGGATCAAATCTCAGAGCCACGGTGTATCCGCACAATTGCAATCCAAACATAACAAAACTTCATGGGAGAGATTTCTGGTACCAAGTAGACTCCTGGAATACTGCTGATAGGAAAACCATTACTACCTCAATTCATGGGAAAGGGTAGTACTGGTACTAATTCCATCAGGAGTATCCAGTAACCTGATAATCCTCCCATAAGGAAAAGAAATTGTGAAACAGTTAATAAGCTTCTGCCTCATGCAAAGGGAAATCTATTGCAAAAAAGGAAATCCCCAAAGATTAAAACAAAAAGTGTATAAAATAGTCAAAGATCAAAAATTGATGAAAAGACACACTGCTTTCTTTACCCTGTGTACCTTTTTGCAGACCTATTTGTATCTAGATCTACCAGCAGATATCCTATTATTCTATTAATTCCTTTCCTCCCAAGAGGGTTTGTTTGTTTATTATGCTAGAAACATATTTCTCAGAGATATTGCTCTTTCTAGGATTCCTTAGCCCTATATCTGCAGGATCAAATAGGTGTTAATTAATATTGGGTTTTATGTCCTTAGACCATTAGACCAATCAAGACTGATTCATGAAATGTATATTTTTTCAGAGCACATGATTTGTCAAGAACTTTAGAATTGGCTTTTGAAAAGTGCTGTTATAAGAAAAATCTCACTGTAGCTATTTTTAATTCCTAACTAATGGTCCATATTTTAAATAATACTCAATATAAATCTCAGGCAGGACTATAACTGCCTTTTAGAATTAATTTGAGTAGGATTTGAAGCATGTATGCTCCATAAAGCAGGCAATGAGCACTTAGTAATTATTAACTATTAAGAAAAGGGTAATAGAGAATTAGATTTTAGTTGTCCCTTAAATATCAGCACAACCAAACTTAAGTGCAAAATTTCTAACTCAAATGATTGCATCTGGGCCAGGCACGTAGCCCCCATGTCATAGTCAACAACTGTTTTCTGAACATCTCCATGTGCTGTAATTTTCTTTTTTTCCTCTGTACCACCCCTCACAGGATCCAAATAGTTTTTCTCAGTTTAGATAACTGTGGGCAGGATGGTGCCAATTGTCTTTTAAAAGTTAAGTGTTAATCAGGTAGAATTCAAGATTGTCCCTACACAACTATCACTCGTTCACTCAATTTGGATATATGCTCCTAGCTTGGGGAGAAAAAGGTAGACTTAGAGGCAGCCCCTCGGAACCTGCACAGAATGTTGTATGGCCCTGGGAGTGTGAAAGTGGATATATGATCTGCAGGTGGAGAGGGGAGAAGAAATGCTGAGGGATCTAATGGCAGGGAGTTGGTACCAGGTCACTGTCACAGGGGCTGTTTGAGCATTTGCAGCATGGAAATGTGCCAGCCTCACTCCCACCTGCCAGTCTTCTTCCCCCACTCCCTCCCCCGAGTGAGGCCCACTCAATCCACAGTACAGCTCTACTGCACCAAGAAGGGTCCCAGCAAGCAGGGCCTGTCCCAGCAAGACTGTCCCTGTCCCTGTGGGACCCCTACTGAGGGTTATAGGGGCCCATGAGAGATGCCCCTATGTATTGATGTGGAAGGAGATGATGAGTTGAGGAGGTCCCTCCCCCCATGCAGAAGTGAAGAGAAAGGAACAAAATGGGTTCTTAGAATGGCCTGTGGGTGAGTACCTCTTTGTGCTGTCAGTTCCCTTCATCTTCCAGCTCTGGGTATACCTAGTATGGTTTCATCCAACTGCCAAGATCCTGGAATTGAGGGAGGCTGGTGAATGGTGCCAAACCACAGGAGCAGAAGCAGGAGCTGTAGGAAAGGGGCTAGTGTGCCTCCAATGTCAGCATTTGGGCCTTGTTGGCATCGAGGGAGAAGTACACTGGGGCCATTGTACTGTAGATGAGGCTTCTTGGACCGAAAGTTTGAACTTTTGATGAATGTGGGAAGCGTTCAGCAAAAATTCAATTCAACCAGCCATTA
Organism: Grampus griseus; assembly: GCF_964374135.1. Taxonomy (NCBI): domain Eukaryota; kingdom Metazoa; phylum Chordata; class Mammalia; order Artiodactyla; family Delphinidae; genus Grampus; species Grampus griseus. Next base: position 60,108,049 of record NC_138998.1, read on the forward strand.
ATACATATTCATTCCATGCAAGGCATTGTGGGAGGCTTCTTCAAGGGAACTGGAGATGACTAGGATGTGATCTCCATCCTCAAGAGGTCTGAGGACTCTCAAAAGAGTAGGGAAAACAGATCCACAGATATTTATACAGTGACATAATGCCACTGACTGTTATTGACACATAACAAACACCCTGGGCTGGGTCCACTGGCGAGAAGAAGGAGGATTCTGGCCCTTGGGGGTCATCCAACACCCACCCATTCACCATTTCACAAAAATGTATTTGAATATTCCATTTTAGACCTGCTAAGCTTACGACTGATGTGACACTTAAGTGAAGACACTCAAGTTTGGAGCTCAGAATCTAGACTAGAAATATAAATCATGGATTAAAGGCAATGGATGAGATCACCAAGCAGCAAGTGTGGTGAGAAAAGAATACCCAGAAGGATACATGTGGGGGTAGGAGGGGCTGGTGGGCAGTAAAGGAGGAAGAGGAGACAGCCAAGGAGTTGTTGCATTGTTTTAACTGCTGATGCTGTATTAACAGAAAATGTATCTCTAAAGATGTGAAACACAGCCGGTCCTTTTATAGCAATGATGATGATGGGATATAGCATGAAGACCAGCTCACCAAGAGAGAGCTTTCTGTAGCCCACAGTGGCGTGAGGATGACAGCTGTCCACCCAGTCCAAGAGGCGCCGTGCTCAGCACTTCACACATGTTACTGCTCTGTAGTCAGCCCTCACTGCACCCTTCCAGTCGGGAATTACCATGGGGCACAGAGAAGTTGGATCGCTTGCCCCGATCTCGTGGCCAGCAGGAACTAAGTCAGGATTCCACCTCACCTCTCTAGCTGCCCAGGCCTTGCATAGATGCTCACTGGTTTCAGAACACACAGCCTGTGGTGTGTCTGAATTCATGGGACAGGGCCTGTACAGGGTCTGTGAGGAAACCTACCTTCTACAGAAAGCTAACAAGTCAAGCATGGCACTATGTTGATATGCTTCAACTGTGTTAGGTATTAAGTAGCAGTTATCAAACCTGTTTCTCCTTTCATGACTTCACTAACACTTCTCTCTTTGGGTCTCTTTTGCTCCCACCATCTCCCAGGTTCTCTTGTACTCGTTTCAGTCTTCTTTTCCCCAAAACTAATAATACATGCTCTACTCTCTGGTCCTCTCTCCTATATCTGCTTCTCCCTCTGCTCTTTCTCCGCCTTATCTTCCCCCTTCTAAATTTAACATGCAAATTGCAATTCCTCTCAGTTTTCAAGTTTACCATCTTGATGCTACAGCTTTCTTTTTGCCACCACTTTCCTAAATTCTGAAGCAAAGTCCTGACGGTGAGATTGAAAGTCATTTATAAATTTTGTAGTGGTCTCTGTTCACAAGCAGCTACTGTGGACACTGAGGGCAAGGCGACTCTGTCTTCCTTCTTTGATGGTCAAATCAGCTTCACTACTGTCAGTTAATTTTATCTCCAACTAATTTCAAGCACTCCCTCCCAACAAAACAAACTGAGTACTTTGTTATATACTATCCAATCTATCATCCTCTTCCTCTCCTTCTGGGGTGGGATGGGAAGCCAGCCTGCTGTAGGAAATCATTCTCCCAGATGGGCAAAGACGCCGTCCCTGTTCTTGTATGTTCATGTGTGGGCACCTGGGCAGGCATTCTGGACTACCCCATCTCTCATCCACACCCTCTCCCCTCCTCCCACCAAAAGCCCCACATCCACTCACCAATCTCCTGACTTACTTTTGAAGCATTTCTCTGTCTGGCTTGTCTATCTCCATACAGGCTGATGTAAATATGTGATTTTTATATGTATTTATCAATGTTTGGTTCAGTTTGTATTTTTTGTGGGTACAGTCCTATGTGTTCGAGCATGCGGAATACACACATGCTGACACCTGCACCTATGTGGGTTTAGTTCCAGATGACGCGACAGGAATATAATGGCAATTGAACATTTGCACATAAATACAACATACACGATACCTGGGGGAGGGGGAATGTCTGTGGGTTTACTTACCAACAGGGTTATATTTTGCATAGGTAAAGGGAGTTGCACTGCACTAACAATAAATTAGCTTATTTATGGGTCACTGTCAGTGATTCCCTTACAAATCACATTACCTAAATATTTCTATCTGTGGTCTGACATGCCACGTGGTCTGAGTTGATAATAGCAGTACTGAGCCATGCTCTCTACAGGTAATGTATGAAAGAAAATAACTGCATGGTTGAAAATATGCTAAGGAGCTTAAAGAAAGCAATTACAAAACCTCTTAAGGGGCTTCCCTGGTGGCGCAGTGGTTGAGAGTCCGCCTGCCGATGCACGGGACACGGGTTCGTGCCCCAGTCCGGGAAGATCCCACATGCCGTGGAGAGGCTGGGCCCGTGAGCCATGGCCTCTGAGCCTGCGCGTCCGGAGCCTGTGCTCCGCAACGGGAGAGGCCAAAACAGTGAGAGGTCCGCGTACCGTAAAAAAAAAAACCACCAATAACAAAACCTCTTAAAAATCTAGTTAGAAATAACATGTACAATGTTGTATTTACAGTTTCAAACTGACTCAGTAATCTACTTTTAAGTCATTACCTGTCATTCCTTTTACAATAACAAATCCAAAGCTTTTATTTTACTGAAGTAATGGGTTAATCTTTTGTTTTCTCTCATGTTCTCAAATATATACAATTACAAAGTCGTTCAAAATATCACCTCTGTTAAATGATAATATTTGTTCTATGAGGAGGATGCTAGAACAATATTTGGAGAACAAAAAACTAAACCCATAAAGGATTTATTTATAATCTCTTCCATTCAGTGGAAATTTATGTTCTCCTGATTTTGTCTATTACATGTATTAAGTATTTTGAATGGGGAAAACACCTCAAAGAGGACATTCATGCGGATCCTAGCTCACAGTTGATGATCTGACTAAATGATCTCAAATAACTAAAGAGGTGTGGAGAAGCACTTCCTGGAGTTGCCATGCACCGACAGGAATAGACTCAGGCAGGACCCATCACCTTCCCCAACACGCAGGGGTGGCGTCAAAGGTCAGGCCAGACTGGGCTTCGTCAGTGACGCCAAGAGGGGCAGGAAACGCGGCACGCTGGCCGCGCCCCCGCCCTCCGCTGGGAGCCCCTGATTGGGTCCCCCGCAATCTGCCCTCTGCAGCCCGCTCCCCTCCGGGGAGGCGAGCCCAGCCGAGAGCCGGCTGCCCAGCCCCTGACCAAGATTTTAAACGGGCAAGTTTTGTTCCGGAGACCCCCATGACTTTAGCTTCGCTGCCAGGAGGAGAGCCGACCTGCGATTTGGGAGTTTGAGGAGCTGGTCTTGAACTTGGTGAGTTTTGCTTTAAGCTCTCTTTGAAATTAAGTTGGGATTGAAGGTGGGGCGGCGTGAGTCTCTCCCCACCGTCCCACTGCATTCTTAAAACGAACCGCTGTAGCGAAACTGTATGCTGCAGATTAGAGTTTCCTTCTTTTGTCACTGAGGCCCCCAGAAGCTCGAGGCGTAAGTGGTGTGACAAGAGATCTTTTAAAGTCTAGCCTGCCCTTAGACCTCTTGCTCTGAAAAGGAAAATAAGGTGCTCAGAGAACTGCAACTCAGTCAAAACTTATCTCCCGCAGATGAGTAAACCTTTGCATGTTCTGAACGAATGGATCGCCTGTCTAACAAATTCTACCTCCTAATGCAAACTGTACGGAGACCAGTTGTTTCATATGGAATTAATATATGTGATCAATCGTACCATTTAAAAAAATGCTCTGCATCCCACCGCATCCTAGCAGGGGCCCAGGCCCCTGGTGCGTGGAAATGTAGTCTTCTCTTCCGGATCACTAAATGTGGTAAGTTCTAGCCCGCTCGGCGGGGATAAATCTCAACTCCCCGCCTGGTTTGTTCTTTGTGAGGGGAGACTGACTCCCTCGGTCCACAGCGGAGGGCTCCGGACCGCCCGGCCTCCGCCCCGCCCCTGCCCGGCCTGGCCGCCTTGCCGCGCCGCGCCTCTCCGCAGAAGCAGTTCCCGGGCTGCAGGACCGGAGACTCGGAGTCTGTTCCGCCTCCTCGGTGAGGTTTCCAGGGCCAAGAGGGGAAGAGAGTCGCGAGGAGGTGAAGGCACGCGCGTTCGCACGGTGGCTCAGGTTGGAATGCGCGCTGGGGCCGGGGAGGCACGGCTGAAGCAGACACTGGTCCGGAGCGCGCCCGGCCCGGCGTCGGGAAGCTGGGGCCGCCCTACCCGCCGCGGGTCAGGGCTGCCCGCAGCCCGAGAGCGCGGTGGGGAAGGAGGCGCGTTCCCTCTCCGGAGCGCCTTTGTTTGCTCGGGCCTGCGGGCGGGCGTTTAGCGACCATGACCCTGGGCCGAGCCTCCGCCCAGGTGCAGCAGGTAGGCTGGGGGGCCCGGAGCTCCGGTGGGGTGAAGTGTCCCGGCGCCGGGCGGGGTTCCCTTTCCTCCGAGCTTCCGCGAGGCGGCCGCTTCGCCGCGATGCCGAAACCGTCCGGAGCCGGGAGGAGAACACCGAGCCCTGCGGGCCTCCGTTCCGGCTGGTGGCCCCCAACCTTGCAGCCACACCTAGGCTGCAGGGGTGAATTCGGGTAGAAATCCTGTGTCGTGTTGGGAATTGGGAAACCGCCAGACTAGGGAAGCTTTCGGTGAGTTACTGGCTGGGGAAATGGAGACAAGGAAGTAGGCAGGCGGGGAAACTGGAAAAAGAGACCTCTTTCTAAGTGGGGAGGTCTTTGCCACGCTTTCCTTTGACTCTGCTGAATTTTATTTTGCATCCTGAAGTGACAGAGTCAATTGCTTACTCAGATACCACTTACGTAGGTCCAGAGTAGGAACTTTTCATCCGACTCTGACTACACACCTTATATTTTTCTTTGCCAGTGTTGGTTTTCATAGTTTATGGGTCATGTTAAAGGGACACCGAAGTTGTAATCGCTCCGTGGCTGGTGGTGGCTTGGAGCTAATATTTAGGGTAATTCTCTGATGCAAGTACATCCATTAGAACTGGATTTGTTCCTCTGTGCCTTTATTTTGGGAAACTTTGCCTGGTCCCTATGGGGTAAGGGAGAAGGGTGTGAGAAGCTGAAACTGACCCAGAAAAGGATGATTGAAGGTAGTTGTATTCAGTGATGGCGCTGAAAAGATCCCATCCTGAACTTTCTGAAAGGGGGATTGGTGATTAGCACCTGAGGTTTTAACTTTCTCAAAAGAAACTTATGGTAGATTTTATATCCTGTGACAGGGCGGGGGAGAGGGGGGAGCAGCTTTTTGGAGTCAACTCTTTTCTTTTTAAAGAAGATAAATTCAATACCTGAAATGTTTCCATTAAATACTTAAAATGATTCTCCCCTTTCCCTCTCCTTCTCTCTCTCCCATCCCCTCTCCCACAGGCACTCTCCTTGAGTGTTTACTGAGCACCCTCTGAGGAAGAGGGTGACTCAGTCTGACTAATCTCAGCCCTCCAGGTGCTCACCGTGACACCTGAAGATGGGAATGAGTGTTGTGACAGGGAGAGTTCAAGCTGAAGCTCAGAGGCTGTTTCTGAGGAAGTGAGAAATGAGGGATGTTTAGGAGGCATAGATGATATTGCACACAAATGCTTTGACCACACACACATACACACACCCAACCACAAACACAAACCATCAGAAGGTGGAGAAGAGTTTTCAACATAAAGTGCAGGCTTTAGCAAGGAAAAAATGTCACATTATATTTCATTAAAATAGAGATCAAATTTCCCTTTTATAAAAGACTGATTCAAATGAGATTGTAAGAAAAGGAAATAACTTTCAAATTCTCAAATATAGAACAGCTTGAATAATAACTCATGGGTTTTGAAATGGGTCATCTTTTAAAATGGGTCACTTTGGCTAGAATCATTGTACTCGGTGACTTTCAAATAGTCAAGGTAGAGTTCTTTCTGAGGACCAACTGCACTAGAGTCTACATAACAGAACATGGGATGTGGTAGAAAGAAACTGGGAAAAATTCAGAAGGAAATGATTTCTTCTCAAAGTAACAAAATGTATCCTGTCTTTTTGGAATGTTATATATACTCAACTGAATAAATCTTAGCTTTGCAATTTATGGCACATTATACCTTTTTGGGAATATTTCCATAGCCATTATTTTATTCCATTGTGGAATAATCTTGTGAGGAGATGTATACATTGTATCTATGTTCCAGAAATTGAGGAACAGCAAATTATTACAAGAGCCCTGCTATTAGATATAGAATCTCTGCCAGCAGAAATTTAGCCAGAACAGTGTAAATCTAGAATATTTGTCTTACAGTTTGCGTATATAAAAGAGATATAAGAATTCATATTTAAAGATAAGCAACTTGATCAGGTGAGATGTAAACTTTGAATAAACTTTGAATAAACTTGATCAGGTGAGATGTAAACTTTGAATAAAGTGATTTCTTTTTGCATTTTAATGCTAGACATTCAGAGGCTGGCTTTGACCAGTAACTTATTTATCTTCCATAGTGAATGTTTTAACACTAGAAGCCAGTTTTTTTTTTTTTTTTAAACAGAAAGGAATGTTCTACCAAGTCTGCAGGCAATAAGCCCCCTAAATTCCAAGTTCAGAGCACTATTACCCAGCTTAAGATTCCCTGAAATTTCATTATTTTGTCTCTTTTATTCCTTTTCTACAACTCTTTTGACAACGTTTTGGTTGTGCTCTAAGCAAAGTAAGTTAAAAAGATGACTCCACTCAGGTTTCCCTCTCCATAATTTACAGGGCCTTACTTTTGGCTGTGTCCTTTGAAATGTATTTTTAAGTGCTTGTGGGAACAATATTGTTCTTTCCTGTAAAGCATAATGGAAGACCATGTTCAGTCAATTAGGAATGATACCTCTGTTCTCAGTCACAACAGTATTTGAGATGTATTAGTGGCCCTTAGCAATCAGATCAGTATTTCAAAAAACTCATATTCAATAAATATTTTTGAGAAGAATATAAAGAGTATAGCTCATCACTTTGAAAGGAAAATAACCCATAAAGAATATTGGCCATCTATTAACTAAACCATCATGGTAAAGATGCATCAGCAATTTCTAGAGAAAGGAAATTAGCATACATCAAACCCCTGATCTGGACCACATTCTGTCAATAAATCTTTTCAAATGATCCTCAGAAAACACTGTTGGTACAAGGTTTAGAGACAAATCAAGCTCATGTGATTAGTAAATGGAAGCTGCAGAATATAAATTACTTTTGTTCACATTCTAAAACTCTTGATTTTTCTACTCTCTTGACCCCATCAGGTCCAGATTCAAGGTTGCACCGGAACATTTTCTTACTCTGTTAGGGGATCTACACTGGAAACATCTCTGAAGCCCTCTCAGCATCCTGTCTGTGGCCTACTACACAGTATGTGATAAATTAATATTTGTTGAATGAATGAAATGTAGGTATTACCTACTTTCAGGGCTGTGCAGCATAATGCCTGGGATAGGACAGGTGCTTAAATGGTAGTTAACTTATAATAAATGTTGATCAGCTGAGACAGAAATGTGTTATAAATATCTCTTATGTTTTAGACCTTCATTTTTTATACTCTGAACCCACAATCAAATGTGTCCAGAATGGGACATATGAACTGCCATTGGACAACAAGCTAATGTGCATAGCTTATATAACAGGTTTATACCAGGTTATATTGTCACCCTATTTTGAAATCACTATTTTTCATATCATAATTTGACCTCAGCTGTGTACGACTCCTCTCCTTTTATCTCATCCAATACTTATTCATTGAATACTTGCTTAAAACATCCTCTCTGAGTCCTACACGTTTTACTCTCTTCTCCTTCCCTCCTCCTTACTTTTTTCTTTACCCCCTTCTACCACTTTGAATCTCCACCCTTAAATTCCCCAATCTTCCTTGTGCAGGAAAGACTTTATGTACCCAAAGGACCCAGACTTACACGGTCACTTTTGCCCATTGTCTAGTGCTACTGAGATCAAGAAAAGGAAGGAGGGAAACTTGAGATGGAAGGTTAGGAAAAGGGTATGTTACAAAGAAAATAAGAACAAGCTCTGGTGAAGTGCAGGTGGTAGCAAAACATAAATGACTCCAAACTTTAGACAGTGAAGCAAATCTTTTGCCTTGGGTTGCTACTCTTGGTTCTGCCCTACCTGCTTCCCTGTCCTCCCATCCTTCTGGGAGCTCCAGGAAGAGCAGCTGTGCCAGTGCCAGAAAAGGCAGGTGAGGAGCTCAGGGACAGGGCTGTAACTGATCAGGTGCTTCTGAGCTGCCACAGGGTCTGGAATTTATGGAGGTTACATGGTTAATCCCATGTCTCAGTGCCTCAGTTTCTTCTTCTGCAAAATGGGGAGATAATTTCTCCCTCATAGGTTGTTGTGAGACTTAAAGAGTTACTATATATGTAAAGCATTCTGAACAGAGCCTGGTGCACAGTAAACACACCAAGTTAGTAACTGTTGCTAGACTGGGCATAAGGAGAAGTTTGTTCCTTAAGTAGGCAAGAACAAAACTGTTAAGAATTGTATTTAAAGAGCAAGCAGCCCTGACAACCCAAACAAATATGCCTCAAGAATGAATACAGAAGGCCAAGCTTAGAAAAGCAAGTGCTTGACCTTTCTGAGACCCTCTTTATATTTCAGCTTTTTTGTTTGTTTCAAATTCTGTATAATCAAACTGGTTACTGGGAAATTTCAGCAACTTTTAATATAATTCCTCTGAAATATAATATATTCTATAATCCCTCTGTCACCAGTTTCCTTAGTGCTTATCTTTACTTAGAGGCTGTCTTTACTTGTTTGGTCATTTTGTATTTCCCTGTCTTTATTTTTCCTATAACCAGCAAACAGAAATCGACACCCATGTTTAACTTATAAAGAAACATATAACTTAGTTTACATAAGTGGGGAGCAATACATTTTATAACCAGCTTTTCCCACTGTCCCATATCCATGCTTGCAGAGTTGAAATTTAAAGTCTTTGGACTAACACTGGATCAAGAACTAACTCTAAACATGTATTCTTTGTGGAGGGATAACAATTCCAAATGGCTTGTAATCTTTGCCCATGGCTTGAGCTAAAGTTTCATAGCTAGTCACAGCCACAAAACACCTAAAGACAGCTGTTGAGTGGAATTTGTCCTTTTTTACAGCCTTATATTGGAAATTTGATTAAGAATAAAATATAATTGAGAGACTATCTAATTTTTCCCACTTAAAATGTGAGTTGTAAATTCACATTTCAGGTTACTTCCTTCCTTCTTGAGCAAACAGAAGGGGAAATAGTGCTAAACAGTAAGAAGTTGTGTTTCTCAGCACCAATTACTACAACTAATTTACTAAGAAAAGAATCTATGAAGATCAAATTATAGCCTTTCCAGTAAATTCAGGGCTTTTTATTCCTGATTTCTTTAACATGGCAGTTTGGCTCCTGAGGATTGATTCTAGCTATATTTAATAGGGAATAGATGATCAGAACAAGCCAGGAAAAAAAATACTTGGAATGTAGAACAAAATGCAACATAAAGATGGGAGAGAAAATGTTATCTTTCTTTCCTTTGAGTTATGCCTGGAAAGGAACCAAAAACTGTGTCTCACATGGGACTTTAAGTCATGAAAGCTTAAGCATAAAAGTATCAAGTATTGAGGATTTAAAAAAAAATCTGTGACTTACTGGAGGAGCATCATTAGTCTATAGTCATACTTTTATCACTTTAATATTTTGTGCCCCAAACGACTGCCTCACTTGCATCTCCCTTGCCCTCCCCTGACAGTGGTCAGTGTGCTTTATAGAGGGAACGGAGAGGGCTGACCAGCCTGGGGAATTCCCGAAGAGGAAGCACATGTGGGATGAGATGGTGAGAATGTGTGTGATGTCTTTTCCTTTCTCTATGAGGCAGGAGGGGAAGTCATCAGCTAAGAGGAGGAGGACAGGCCTTGGGAGAGGGGGAATGATGTAGCATGGCTGGTGAAGAGCCTGGGAGAGGGAGAAGGTCCAGGACAAGTGGAGGACGGCCACACAGCCTTGAGTACTCTGCCCACAGCTGGATATCGCCACTTGTGGTGATGCTGTCTGCCTGGTGCGTTATGTTTCTCCAGCAGCCCGCAGGTGTTGTAGAGAAGACAGGAATGACCCAAGGTCTGGGGTTGCTGGGGTGGAAGGCCAGGAGCCAGGGAGAGGAGGGCAAAGGTGCCAGGTGATCCTGCATCTGCGACAGGGAGGCAGGTAGAAGAAAGGTCAGGAGATGGCTGGCTGGACCCGGGGTGTTAGGGGGCAGGTGGGGGGTGCAGAGGATTCCAGATGAATATTTAGAGGTTGTGGCTGAAGAGAGAGTGGATTGGAATTTGAAATTTCAGAAGAAATGCAGTTCTAAGTGAAGCCACATAAATGACTTTCTTGCTGGTAAGTTGTCTTGAGTGTGTGGGAAGTAACGTGAACAAAATGGCGCCTACACCATAAAACAAGGGCTCCTTAGGCTTCTGAGTGTTGTATGTCTACTGGGTAAGACGTAGAAATGTAGTTTCCCCAAGATTGGATGTTGTTCATGTATCACAATGATGGCCAGAAACGGTGGTCAAGAAACAAAGGAGTGGACACAAAAATATATGCATTTTTGAATTCAAACTCACTGGTTTCTCTAGTTAACATTACTCAGCCTTCAGGTCTAGATTCAGTGCCGCTTGTCCTCCTGGAAGATGCCTTCCCTAACTCCACCCAACCCCACCTTGAGAGCCCCCTGCACTCCCAGCACAGCTCTCACTGCTCCACGTCTGTCTTCCCACTCGAGCGCCAGGACTAGCCTTTACGTCCTGCCTTCCGACTGTCTCCATCTTAATTTTCTTTGTTACCCCATCTTAATTTTCTGACGGACCAGCCCTTTAAGCTAGTTCCTGTTTTTTCTTACTCCTCCCCCTTCTCCTTCCCCAGAGTTTACTGTTCCAGGCCTCTGCTCAGCTCCCCCACTGGAGAGCTCACCCATGTTCACAGCCTCCATCGTCTTTACACGCAGGGTGCCCACCGGACCTTCAGTCCTGTCTGCCTCCAGGCTCAGATTACCTACTGGACTTCTCTACCTGCTGTCTCTCCAACATCTCAGTCAACGCAGCCTAAAGCCAAACATGTCCCCTCCTCACTCCTAACTCAGGAGACCAGAGTTCCCTCTTTTGTCAGGAATGCTTGAAACTAGGTTTCTCTCCTCTCCTTTACTCCTTTCCTTGTCACTCATCACATACCACTGGGGTTTTGTTTTTCTTGAGAGGGTCTTCTTTATTCCTTCCTTCCCTCCCCACTTCTACCATCCTAGACTAGACCCTCCTTTCGTCATTCTGCTTCAGTACGAGGCCCTGATATAACCAGTGTCCGATCTCCAGGCATCCTGCATCCATCCTGCATACCGCTGCCAGATTTTTGCATAAAGTTTAATAAATATTGACAAGGGAGTTATCACTAAAAACAAAAAGGGAAACTTCTGGGACTTGCTGCCCTGGGCACTCACTGGCTTCTCTGCCTTATTTTCAAGGTTCTCCATAAGTACACCCCAACCTCCTGCTTTCAAACACATGCCTGTTTCTCAAGGATTTGCCATATTTTGTTTTCCTTTCTTGCCTTAAACAGACTGCTTGTCCTTCTGCAGCCACCTAAATCCTGTTCATCCTCAGGCCCTTCTGATCCAACTGTCACTGATCTCTACTCCTGGGGACACTCATATTGTGCCTGGAGTTGGTATGACCCAGATTAGTGCCAACACACTGTCTGTACCTTACTGTGACATCCCCGTTGCTGTCTGGGGGAACTGTGTTTTCACATGGGCACCATGAGTCTTGTCTCAACTAGATTGTAGGTGCTTTCAGAGCAGAGACCAGAAAATACGACTTCATGACTCCCACTGTGCCTGGGATATTTCCATAGCAAATACTCACACACTTATAGGATTAATTGAAACACTGGACACTGAGGTTGTTTAACTTGAACTTAAAATGCCGACCTCATCATCTTGATTAAAATGTCAAAATTTACAGCAGATTTTGCGTAATATTTTAGGATCACAAAAGTAGACTCAACAAAGAAATGGGTTGACAGCAGGAATGAAGTAGAAAAAAATCAGGGTTCATTAGTGCCTCTAGATGCACTAATTATTTTTGTTTTTGTTCTTTTTTTGTTTTTTTTTTGCGGTACGCGGGCCTCTCACAGCTGTGGCCTCTCCCGCCACGGAGCACAGGCTCCGGACACGCAGGCTCAGCGGCCATGGCTCACGGGCCCAGCCGCTCTGCGGCACGTGGGATCCTCCCGGACCGGGGCACAAACCCGCGTCCCCTGCATCGGCAGACGGACTCCCAACCACCGCGCCACCAGGGAAGCCCTGTTTTTGTTCTTTTTAATCAGAAAAGTTTAAAGAGCTCTCTCGTGAAGAAATATTCTTGAGTGGCTGAGGGGCACAGCTCCTAGACTGAGAAGTATTTGGGGTGGGGTCTGCTACCTTCTTTTCTGATGTTCCTACTCAACTTCTGTTCTTATTCTTCTGACTACTTCTATCAGGAAAGAGAATACTAAGAATATCTGTTCCTTCTCAATCCAGATAGAAGCAAACCCAAGTTATATTCCAAATATTTGCATATTTTCCTCTAACCAGCTCTTTGTCCTGTTCTCTCAGCAGGCTCTGAAGTCATCTGTAATTTTTATATCCCTCCGTAACAATACTTTGATCCTTGCCCCCAGCTTGCAGATTAAGTCACCACAGCAGAGTGCAATGAGGGGTGCCCGAGGTTATACAATAAATCTGGCCCCAAACCGGGTAGCCTTGGTTCCAACCTGTTGATTGGTCACCCAGCCGCACTGCAGGCACAAAGGAAGCTGCACCCACAGCATTCTGTTGTGGATGGTTGCTGAGTTCACAATCATTATTGGGATCGCTTTGTTTCCTGTTAGGACTAGCATTTTCTTTCTCCAGGTCAGGGAGGCCTGTGGGCTTCTCTATAGCCCCCAACCCAGCACTTTGAATACAGAAGCTAGAGGATGTGCTTTAGAGAAGCTTTATGGCTGTGTGAACCAGACGGTGGGCCTTGATTGCCTGTGTGTGGTCTCCATCAGCAAAGCCAGGGCTGGGGCAATGTTATTTAGTTGTAACAAATGAATTTAGACCATGGAGGTGTTTTTGCTTTTGGTTGGAAAAGTCCGGGCTAGTGACTAAGTTCACTTTGGAGGAGTTGGGGTGTTCTTTCGCTATAAGAGAAGCTGGGTCCTCTAAAAGAGCCGTTTACCATTCCTAGGTCTTCCCCTCATCACATCAACACTATCAGGGAGACTTGGTTATGACGGACGTAAACAGTGGCTCCAACAATTCAAGCAGCTGCAGGTGGAGAAACCGTGTCTTAGAACTTCACACACTGTGCTGAGCCTGAAGAAGTAGCATGGCTTGTTGGCTTTGTGACAAGTTCTTTTTCATTTTTAAGAAAACAGTTGTGACTCTTAGAGGCCAACTGGGAACAATTGAAGAAATGTAGGAAAATGAGGGAAATACATACATGGCGGGGTAGGGAGGGGACAAAACCAATGTTATGGGCTGGTTTCTTGGCTGTAGTAGCAATGTTAGCAGCAACATTCCACCCGGGTGAGTAATAGACCCCATTCATGGGAGAGAGACTAGGGCCTCTGTGAGCGCAGTGTGCGAGTGGGTGCTGGCGGAGTTGGGCTGGTGGGCTGACTGTCTAGCAAGAAGCTCTGGGTTGTAAACAACTGTGAATAGGTGCAAAGCAAGCTGCCCTTGGAACATACTACTGAGTGCAGCTGCTCAGAAATGGGAAGCTAGTTTTGCCTGTGGTTCCAAGGGTTACTCTCCTCTTTGTTTCCTTCCCAGGATCTCTTGGAATAGGAACAGCAGATTAGTTTCAATTGAGAATTTTCTTAGAATTCTTAAACACTTACGCTGTCTTAAAATCTGCTGTTAGGGATTCCCTGTTACTTCGCATTAAGCCTCCAGTTCCTTCAGTATGTGTCGTGGAAGAAGTAGAAGGGGGTTTTGGCCTTCAGAGGTGGACCTTATCTAAGTGAGCACTGTTAAGACGGAGAGGAAGTGCCCCACTCCCCCCAAGCCAGTGAAAGTGATTGTGCAAAGTGTAGGCAGATGCCATCATCAGAAATGGATGCTCCCTGCTGTCCTTCACCTACCCTAGAGCATTCGGTCCGCCATGACCAGCCAAACTAAGGGGGAAATTACCAACGTCAATCTAGCCCTTAGAATAGTATTCCTCACCTTTTTTGACAGTAAAGCACAATAAAAATGCATGTTACTTTACAACCCTAAAGGTATATACACACAACACTTAAAGTTTCACAAAACAATACTTACACTTACTACTTTCAATGCACTCTGCCATTCTCTATTCTGTTCTTCCTTTCTCTTTTCTCTCTTTCTTTTTTTTTTTTTTTTAAAGCTGTTTGTGGCTTCCTAAGTGGTGCTAGCAGTTTAAAAATCTCTACCCTTGGGGATAAGATGCCTGTGCTGATTATCTCTAGACAAGTCTCACTGAGGCTTGGTTCTAATCTCCTGTCCTCCTTGGACTTTTCGCATGCTTGGCTTTTGCAGTTATCACCCTCATGTGGAGTAATCCTGGGGGGATGTGAAAGGCCTGAAGTCAAGAAGGAATTCCCACAGCCCAGGTTAGGCCGGTACTGCCTGGTGCTCTCAGTGTGTGCAACTGGTTTTTAATCAGGGGCAAAGGGTAGGGGACTTGAGGATGAGGTCTTTGGGCACAAAAGCAAAGCCCTTGCCCCGGGGCTTGTGATGTGGGCTCAGCTACTCCGCCAGCCTGGACATCCTGGAATCTGCGTTGTCCTTTCCCTGTCAGTCTGTTGAAAGCCCAGGAGACTGATACGTCAAGCCCGAGGGGAGAGCCTGCTTCTCCAGGCAAAAGGTTGCATCTTAACTGTGGTAAGCACTGGGGACAGAATCCTCGAGGAAGGGTGGTGCTGTCTCCTAGTGGTAGGAGGAAAGGGAGGACACGTGGCAGGCAGTGGTGGCAGGGGCCTCATCTGAGGTGGTACCTGGCTGGGCATCCTGACCCCAGTTCTTCCCAAGTGACCAGCTGCTTGAGTGACAGGTGGCTCCACCCTCAGCATGGTTCTTTGCACCAGCGTTCAGAGAACGCCTACTAGGTATCAGGCACTGACATGGATGCTGAGGTAGGTTATCTACAACAAGGCATCTATCTCGTGCCTTGGGTCAGAGTTCACAGTGTAATTGGGCGAAGGCAGTTAAGTAGAAAATCTCAGTACAAGAAGATGGATGTAAGAAGGTGTTGTGGCTACAATAGCCAGGAAGGACATGGAAGCAACCTAACTGTCCATCAATAGATGAGTGGATAAAGGAGATGTTGTACATATATATAATGGAATATTACTCAGCCATAAAAAAGAATGAAATAATGCCATTTGCAGCAACATGGACGGACCTAGAGATTGTCATCCTGAGTGAAGTAAGTCAGACAGAGGAAGACAAATACCATATAATATCACTTACATGTGGAATCTAAAAAAATGGTACAAATGAACTTACTTACAAAACAGAAATGGAGTCACAGATGCAGAAAACAAACTTATGGTTAGCAGGGGGGAAAGGGGGGGAGGGATAAATTGGGAGATTGGGATTGACATATGCACACTACTATATATAAAATACATAACTAATAAGAACCCTCTGTATAGCACAGGGAACTCTTACTCAATACTCTGTAACGGCCTATATGGGAAAAGAATCTAAAAGAGTGGATATATGTGTATGTATAACTGACTCATTGCTGTACAGCAGAAACTAACATAACATTGTAAATCAACTATACTCCAATAAAATTTTTTGAAAAAAAAGAGAAAAAAAGAAGGTGTTATGGCAGTACAGGTAAGAGCAGGGGGCCCAATTCAGACTTCCCAGAGGCAGATGCCTGTAGAATTTAGTTAGGACTAGTAGACTTCCTTTAGCAAGGGGAGTAGGGCTAACAGGCCACAGGACTGCTGGTGCAAAGGCTGGTATGTGTGAAATAGCAAGGGTGTCTGAGCTTTCAGCCAATAATTTGGTATTGTCAACTAGTGGAGAGCATCTGAAGGGGTTTCAAGAGCTCAGGTAGTCTCATGGTTAGATCTGAGTTTTAGAAAGGTCACTCTGTGGGGAGAATGGGTTGGCCAGAGATCTTTCAGTCAGCTGTACTGGTCTGGCTGAGAAGTGAAGATGACATGAAAGGGTGAAGAGAGGTTTAGAAGAAGCAATTCACAAGATTAAATAATTAGATACAGAAGAGGAAGGAAAGGAGGACTTTCAGATTTCTGGCACAGACACATGAAGTGTAGTCAGACACAAAGAAAAAATGGAAACAGATTTTAGGGGAGAAGACAGTAGAAATGGCATTTGAGTACCCCCATGTGCAGGTAATTATTATCTATCTACCTTCCTCTATCTATACCTCTATGTATGTTCCCCTTTAATCTTCCCATTTAAGACTTCAAATTAAGCAGTGTTATTAGAATTTTTTACATTTCTGGGTTAGATGCATGATAAAGTACAACATACAGTAAGTGGCTGAGCCAGCACTGGTGTTCAAATTGCCTGACTACAAAGACAGTGCTTGTTGGTTATAATCCTGTGGCTTCCCAGTTTTGAACATGTTAAATTTGAGGTGCCTGTGGAGTTTCCAAATGGAAAAGTACAGAAAGAAGATGACTGTACAAAGGTTACTTTGGTTAGAGAGAGTTTGCACTATGCTTTTGAGAAGCATATCTCAACTCCTTGATTATGAACCTTAATTTGAAAAAAAAAAAAATCTTACTCCTATTCCTGCCTTGTCTGGGGCAAGCTTTAATGGATTTTTACTATTAGGAGCTTCCTTTTCATTCAGTATTGTTCCCTGAACTATATAGCTGCGGTCATCCTGACTATATTCCAAGTTAATAGATTCATCGATACACCCATTTGAGAAATTTTAACTTTAAGTATATAAGATGATAGACATACTGGATGCTTTTTTTTTTTTTTAAGGTTGAAAAGAGAAAAGGGTCTCTGTATTCTGAATGAGAAGATGATAGAGAGTGGTTCCTTCCCTTTCCCTGGATTCCCCTGAAAAAATAAACAGCTGTATGCCTCCACGCAACACCAGCTGCCCCATCACCTTTTGTCCAGATCAGTCAGGTTACATATCGTTTTTAAGGAATTAAGAGTAGTCTGTTTCTTTTTGGTAACTCAGTAACCTATTCACTTCTCATTTTTTCTCTTCCTAAATCTAATAGGTTGCACTTAACTTTCACAAAAAGGAGTACACAGAATAGCTGCGTAAGGCCAATCCCGAACTTAATGAAGGATGTCAGAGTGGGAGCATTCTGATGTGCCAGTGTCCTCATCCTGCAGTGTGTTCCGTTTTCTCCCCTTTCCGAAAAAAATGGTATTAAAATATTTTGTGAAATAAGAAGCTCCTTTTACATTTTTAATGACCAACATGCACATCTGTTCTAAAGAATACAAAGTCCTATGGTCTTGAAGAAGGAAGCACCCATTTAAAACTGACCCTGAATAAAAACAGACCTGAATGGACGTCAGAATGTTTGTTAGTGGCAGGAGAGTAAAAAAATGGCAATTTATTCAGTTATTTGCCACTTGTTTTGTACTAAGCCTCATGTTCTTCTGGATACCGATCGATAACCACATCGTGAGCCACATGAAGTCCTACTCTTACAGATACCTCATAAATAGCTACGACTTTGTGAATGACAGCCTGTCTCTTAAGCGCAGCGAGGATGGGGCTCCTCGCTACCAGTACTTGATAAACCATGAGGAGAAGTGTCAAACACAAGACGTCCTGCTCTTACTGTTTGTAAAGACTGCTCCTGAAAACTACAATCGCCGTTCTGCCATTAGGAAAACATGGGGCAATGAGAAGTATGTTCGCTCTGAACTTAACGCCAACATTAAAACTCTGTTTGTCTTAGGAACACCTTCTGACCCACTGACAAGAGAAAGACTTCAGAGAAGACTGGTTTGGGAAGATCAGATGTACAATGATATAATTCAGCAAGGCTTTGCTGATTCTTTCTATAATCTTACTCTTAAATTTCTTCTGCAGTTCAGTTGGGCAAATAGCTTTTGTCCACATGCCAAATTCCTTATGACTGCTGATGATGACATATTTATTCACATGCCAAATCTTATTGAATACCTTCAGAGTTTAGAACGAATTGGTGTTCAAGACTTTTGGATTGGTCGTGTTCATCGTGGTGCCCCTCCCGTCAGAGACAAAAACAGCAAATACTATGTCTCCTATGAAATGTACCAGTGGCCGGCTTACCCTGACTATACTGCAGGAGCCGCCTACGTGATCTCTGGTGATGTAGCCGCCAAAGTCTATGAGGCATCACAGACACTTAACTCTAGTCTTTACATAGACGATGTGTTCATGGGCCTCTGTGCCAATAAAATAGGGATAGTACCACAATACCATGTGTTTTTCTCCGGGGAAGGTAAAACTCCTTATCATCCCTGCATCTATGAAAAAATGATGACATCTCATGGGCATGTAGAAGACCTTCAGGACCTTTGGAAGGATGCCACAGACCCAAGAGTAAAAATGACTTCAAAAGGTTTCTTTGGTCAATTATACTGCAGAATAATTAAGATAGTCCTCCTTTGCAAACTGACCTGTGAGGATACGTATCCGTGTAGGGCTGCCTTTGCCTAATAGTACTTGAATGTTGTATGTTTTCACTGTCACTGAGCCAGACGTGGATGAAAAAACCTTTAAATGTTTGTCTATACCATAAGTGAAATGAATATGAAGAACAAAGAAATATTTTGAAAGCCCTGTCTATCAGAATGTTTCTTTGATTCTAGAAGCCCTTCAATATAACTTATCTACTTCATTGCCTAAATTCATATCAAGGAATTTATATTTAGACAAGGTTTATGAAAACAAAACTAAAGGGAATTTCAAGTTCACAGTACCACGTGTATATTAGAGGTGTAGAGAAGTTATTAAGGTGCCTAGGTGTTAGAATAACTGCTTTTGGAAAATACCAAGTAAGTGTATAGTACAACATTTCAAAGAAATGGATATATTGTTAGACCAGGTATACAAGTTTATTTTGATTAAAGAGCACTTGATGGAGTTGGTGGAGGCAGGAGAGGATTGGCCTAGAAGAAAGTACATGAATCTGGTAAAAGAAAGTTTCCTCTTCTTCAGAGGAGATTTAGGAAAATGTACACAATTTCTTTATAAACTGTCAAATCACTTACTGTCACATCCATGTAGCTATTTTACCTGGATACTGTTGGAGTCATTTTAAATATATTCATATCTTTTTTTCAAAGTTTAATGTGAAATTTGAGAAGTCATTAGTTCTGCCCTAACTAGTACTTTATTATGGTTCTTTTTGATTATTAGAAAATGACACAAAACATGGACAGTGTCTTACTCATGGGGTCCTTCTCTAGAGAGAAATCATTGTTAATTCAAATAAGCTGATTTTAATTTAATGAATTTTTCAACTGGTTTTTAAATATTCAATATGGGTCTGTTTTTAAGGCAGCTATTTGAATGTAAGTTTACATAGAGGAATATAATAATGAAGAATTCAAAAGGAAAGATAGAACATTAAAAGCCTCTTTTCTCCATAATTTATAAAATAAAAGTTTTAGTGTCTAAATTGTATTGATTACTAAAATTAGCCTACCCCTCTCCAACAGGGTCTCATAAACCACAGACTTTGTTCTGAGTTCAGCTTTTAATTGAGAGTATTAAACATCAAATCGAAGCTGTAGTATTTTAAAAAAATCTACTCTTTCATCACAACAACTGTCAGAGGTTATCTTCAACTTATAAATATTTCCAACTTCAAAGTAGAATGAAAGTGATAGAAACGTCACCAGAATGAGATTTAAAGCATTTGTAAAGCTGTAGGTTTCTTGTAATCAAAGAAATGTGGCTGAGATCCAATAGCGCATTACATTTATTTTACAGAGCAGGATAAAAATGTGGCTATGATGCAAACAACCTCCCCTCACTACAGAAAGAACTAGGTGATGTCTGTTGTTAGGGGGATTATATGAAAGCCAAAATAGTGACTTCAGCAAAAGCAGTCGAACTGATGATAAACCCTTTGTCTGCAGAGGCTCCTGTTAGGGAAAACTAAGATGTATCACTTAGTAAGATGTCTGAAACATGCAAAAAAACTAAAAAAGAATTCTTAGTATACACAACTGGATGATGATATGTATAATTTGTTGCAGGTAGCTTCTCAATGTTTACAGAAATTTTTTGTTAATTTTTTTCTATTTTGAAAATTGAAGCTTGTTTACATTGATTGCTCAGATAATTTAAAATTTTTAACTCATGTCAAAACTATGGTATCAAACATTCTAGTTTTTAGTTACTTTCAGAGTAGGTTCAGGGTTTTTAGATCATTACAGTTTTAATTTTCTGACCAATTTAAAAAACTGTAGAGAACAAAAGCGTATTTTGACAAACCAGGTTTATAATTAATTTTTATTAGTTGATTCTTTAATAACCATTTGCCTTTTGGCCATATATATGCCCTGTGTATCTATACTTGTAACTGTTTAAATTTGCCAGTGGTTGAAAACATCAGTGTCTCTCTGGCCATCAAAATGATCTTGTTTACAGCAATACTTTTGTGAAACAGTTATTTATTTGTGAAAGAGCTCCCCTCAATTGTGTTCATCTTTTTATTTTTGCTTAAAATAGAATGAAACAGTTAAATATGAAGGAAATATGAAGGTACTTCCTTTTTTTAATAAGAAGGAAATTGCTAGACTCTTCCTTCATCAGATTTAAAGTACTGAGAAGATTAATTGTAAATAAAGGATTCCAACCTTTTAAAAAGGAAGGAAAAAACTTTTTGGTGCTCCAGTGCAAGGCTGTCTTTTAAAAATCATCAGTAAAGGGAAAATAAACTCTTAGCCTGGATGGTCAACTGACAGTTATACACAGTGTTATTGCTAAAAACTTTTTACCTCTTGGTTGGTTTGCGTCTTTTTTCCATATTATTAATTTTATACCAAAATGTTAAATATTTATATTATTTGAATTTTGCTTATATGGCAAAATAGAGGGTTTTTAAAAATAAATCTATGATTTCCAATAAACAACTTGAAAATTGTCAACAGATGTGTATTTTCGCAAAGGTTTTTAAACTCGTGTGTGAACACCATTTGTTTATATAATCAACTAGTTCTGTTTAATGTCAGAGAGGTCTGTAGTACATGATCGTAATCCTACTTCCTGTTCAGACTTGCTGCTGTGCCCATGATAGAGGATTATTGTGTCCTCTGCATTGTGGAACCATCTAAAATGCTTCTTTTGTTTGTTGAAAGATTTATGCTGGAATGTCTAGGTGAGGGAATTCTTCTTTCCTAATAGATTGTTTAGGAAAAGATGAAATAAGAACCTATCTATAGCAATAGTGCCTTAAGACACCATTTGAAAGGTCATATTTTCCTTTTATTTTATATCATTAGCTATTCAACAGTTGATTCAAATTTAGCCCTAGTCTCTTAACGTTATGAATATTCTTAGGCCTGCTCTGCAGTGTTTGGTGTTTCAGTATATCTGTACATAGTATGTGCTCATCTGCTTTTCACCTGATTCTGGCTTGATTCTTAGCATAGTACATGGTGTGATTCAATCTATATATTTTTTAAAACTTGGAAGCATCTGAATTATTTGGTTGTAGTAGAACTTTTACTTGCACGGCATGGCTGGGGTGTTTGTAGTTGGGACTAAAATGATGATGACTCAGAAGAGTTAAGTTGACCTATTTTGGGGACTTTAATTGAATACCATAGCTACAGTGAGAATCAGACAGGGTTACTCATTCTTCTGTAATAATGAGAGAAATGTTAGGTGTCTCCTTGACTCTGCTTTCCCTGCAGTGACTGCATTCTGCAGTTGGACTAGCCTCAGTCGCAGCTTTCATTATGATGTTCCTTTGCTCCAGACCTCAAAGGCTCCTACTGCCCCAGCATCAAATCTAATCTCTTCTACCTGGTTTTCAAGGCCTTATCTAATCTTCTTTTCCTCCTTCATTCCCTGTAGCTTTATTTTTCCCACTGCCGCTATTACTCATCACAGATCTCATTCATGAGATCTTACCTTGCATAAATTGGTTTCCCTTGCTAGGAACACTGTTTCTCCTGAAACTGTTGAAATCTTGGATTTACAACCTTACCCTTGCTCCTCCATTAAGCATCTCCTCCCCTCCCTCTAAAGTATATATTTAATCAAATATTTTATTGTGCTACCTAGGAATCACTTCATGTCTTTTTTCCTAGTTAAAATATAAGTTATGAAGGGTAGGGACTATGCACAGTGCTATCACATAGTGCTTAGAATCATTATTTTTCCCAAATATAATAAAGTAATGTTATTCTGGCAAGCCATCCAAAAATGAAAAGAGATTAATTATTCAGGACCCTTAATGAACACTATCTGGTATAACATTTTACCTGCACTGCTTAAAAGCTTATAATTTATTCAACAAAATCTGAATGCTTACTATGTGCCAAGCATATTGTACGTATCAACTCTAGCCCAACAAATCTGTATTAGTTATACATAAAAACTCAAATCTATAAAATCAAAAATGAATAAGGGAATATAGATTAAACTGTTGCAGCAAAGATGGTGATCTTATAGTATTTATTCAAAGCTGGTTGTAGAACTAAAACAGTAGTCTTATAGATTCTCCTGTTTCCTTAATCCACTGGCTAATTTTGCCTTCTCTCAAAGATCTTTTGCAAGAATCTTAGATATTTTTGTTTCATTAAATGCTGTAACTTCTCCCATTTGCATTTCTCATTAGAAGTATGATTTAATCATTTCCTGTAACTTAATACAATAATTCATCAACTAACATAAAGGATTCATTATAAGAATTATAAAATTACAATTATAAAAGTAAGTATGGTTGTAGTAATAGAAAAGTCCTCAATGATATACTGTCACTTAAGGAAAATAACAGAATACATTGCCAGGTGGTGCTTTTCAGACATAACCCAAGTAAATACACTTTCAGATATGCTGAATTGGGCCATTTACTATAACTCAAAGGTATATTCAACCAGTAAGAGCCCACATGTTTCCTTGAGTACACCTTAAAGTGAAAGACTAGGAAGTAATCTAATTAAACTAATACTGGCTTTAATCAAGGGGCAAATTCCTAAAGATGTTTGTTCATTCATTCTACAGGCATTTTTTTGGAGGCCTGCTAAGAGCTAAACATGATAGACCCTTGGGATAAAAGCAGCTCATAAACGAATAAGTCAAATGGTGTGGGTAAAACAATGTGACAAAGGCTAGAATAGAAGTAATGATGGAGATTCTGAGTACAAGGAAAATTTTTTAAAAAATGAATTTCCTCTCATGCTTTTGGTCTTAACTGCCATAAGTTAGGCTTTCTGATCTGCAGAGCATTCACACGCATGCAAACACCTTGCTGTAGGCCAAAAATAGCATTACATTTGTATAAACTGTGTTTATGTGGAACCTGTATCCTTTAAATGCTTTAAAACCAATAATTCAATCAATATTAGCAATAGTTTTTCATTTAGTATTTTCTTGATAATACACTGTTTTTAAAAACTGAGTATCTTGGGAAGCCTGGTTTATGAGATGCCATTTTCAGCTCTTGCTTGTTGCTTTTATGAGATTCATGAGTTTTGTTCTCCGGTACACAATGAAGGTTAGTATAAAGAATAAATATGTGATTTTATCTAGGAAAGGTAAGTGATGAGATTTAAAACAGAGCATACCCTACCCTCCTCCCCCATTACCCCCACCCCTCTAAAGGGTTAAAATGACTTCTACAAAGAGATGTGCAATCTTACCTGCTGGGGGAGAGATGTTTGGAACTGTCAAGCTGCTCTGGCTCAGGGTTCTCCCCATCATGACTGCTTTCCAGTATTTCTTCATTCTGAAGTGAAAGAAATTTTGGTAAGATCATCTATTTGTTTGGGGGAGGAGGGCTCTTACCTATATTTTTCTATTCCTAAATGTCTTTGTTTTGTTGTTGTTTTTAATTTCCTAGATAAGTAACATATTCAGTTTCTCATCTTTCTCTTTCTTCCTGGGTTATCCCCAACCACTCTGTGGATCTTTTACAGTTTCCCCTTGAGGCTTCCTTCAGGAACATCAAAAACTCATTCACAAAAGCAGGTATCCTTTTTCCTTAAATGAAGGGACTATTAACATTGTATTCTTCCCCCTTCCCTGCTGATTCACAAAAATGATTCAGAGTTTGCTACAAGGGACAGCAAAGGGATCATTTGATTCAATGTTTTTTTTTTTTGTTTTTTTGGGGTTTTTTTTTTCTGGGTAAGAAATCAATGTCTGGAGAAGTTGTGGCCTGCCCAAGCCCAGAGAGAGAGCTAGACAGACGGGAGATAAGTCCAGGGTCCACTTTCCCAGGCTGGTAATCACAAGTCTGTTGAATCACACTGCCTTCTTAGGCCAGTGCACAGTGGTCACCAGTGCTGGCTTAAAGCCAGCTGGTGGTCGGAAGCCCTGCTCCACTGTGTGCCACCGCTGAGACCTTGGGGGTGTGTGTGTGTGGGAAATCCGGGAGGGGCCAAAAGGAGGGAGGAGACGCCAGCCCTACTCTGTCCTGCCAACCTCCCAGAAACCCTCATGCTGGGACCCATCTTGGCTGAGAGACGCATGTGCCACCAGGAAAGACCCTGAGTCAGACCAAATATGGGCCAAGCAAGATGACTGGTCAGAGACAACCTGGAAAGCTAACCCCATTACCATAAAACCTAAGACTGCAAGCCGTGTGGCAGAGCAGTTCTCCTGGGTTCCCTTACCCTACTGCTCTCCGCCCGGGTGCCCTTTCCCAATAAAGTCTTTTTTTTTTTTTTTTAAACATCTTTATTGGCGTATAATTGCTTTACAATGGTGTGTTAGTTTCTGCTGTATAACAAAGTGAATCAGCTATACATATACATATATCCCCATATCTCCTCCCTCTTGTGTCTCCCTCCCACCCTCCCCATCCCACCCTTCTAGGTGGTCACAAAGCACCAAGCTGATCTCCCTGTGCCATGTGGCTGCTTCCCACTAGCTAGCTATTTTACATTTGGTAGTGTATATATGTCCATACTAATAAAGTCTTTTGCTTGTCAGTTAAGTGTGTCTCCTTGGACAATTCATTTCCGAGTGTTAGACAACAGCCCACTCTCGGGCCCTGGAAGGGGACCCCCTTCTGTAACAGCATTATCTGCCGCATAGCGTTGCAGATCTTTTTCAGAACACTGGGTGGACTTCCCTGGCAGTCCAGTGGTTAAGACTCTGCGCTTCCAATGCAGGGGGCGCGGGTTCGATCCCTGGTCGGGGAACTAAGATCCAACATGCCAGACAACGCGGCAAAAAATTAAAAAAAAAAAAAAAAAGAATAACACTAAGCATTTAATTCTCAAAAAGAGACAAGACTCCCACTCAATTTACTTTCAAGAAAATATAATTTTAACCAGGAAGTGAATTTGTATATCATATTGATAGCAACGGGAGTATTATAAGGGTATTAACCAATAATGAACAAGTAGATAATTAGCCAGCATTTGAATTCTTCCTGCCTGCTAGGTTCTGTTTAAATGAGTTATTTTACATTCTCACAAAAGGGAGTATAGATTTAGAAAGGGCCCTCTTGCAAAAGTATTATTAAGGGAAATTTAATGAATAAAGATTCCTTGTAGATTAGAGCTAAAAGTTGGACGACGAGCTTTTCCCAGATTCAGATGAACAGATAGGAAGAACCTTGCAAAACAGGTGAGGGTTACAGGCTGCTCAGTTAGATGTAGATACTGCAAGAGAGTCCTCTCCCTGGATTAACAGAGAGCAGTCAAGGTAAGGCTGTTTTATTATCCACAATGCAGACCACAGAGACAGCAATTTAAAAGTGTTCAGTGTATGAAAGAAAACCATGGATTTTCTGTCTTTTCATAGATGTCTTCCCAAATCTGGTATCATATCCACAAAGCCGGCTAACAAATAAAGGAGGATTTGGGATACTAGTTTGTTAATTTAGCTCTAAAATACACGAGCAATCTTACATTCAGGTTCATATTTTTTCTTTTAAAATAGGATATCATTTCAATAAGAATCTAAATTTTTAGTTCCCTCTCTTAACTATATTTGACCAGAGACTACAATATATTTTTCATTTCAGTCAATATACAGAAGTAAATACCAGTCCCTGGATTCAAACCAATCTAGGTATTTTCACTACACTACCAAAGCTCTTTCTTCACATTTTCTATGTAATGTTGAACTAATTACTATAGCAGTTAATGTTACACTGCATCCCTTTCTAGTTCCTCCTCTGTGATGTTACTGTGCCAGAAACACTCACTGGACTTTGAGCTCCAGCCTTATTCATCTTTGAATCTACAACATGCAATACCATCAGAAAGAGTAACCACCGTTACTAATAAAACTCCCTCTCACTGTAAAACTTGCTTATGCTTGTGAAATGAATTGTGCTCTTTCCAACTCTATTGATCTATTGTTAGTATGGTGGATTGCAGAGTCTCTTATTTCCTGACAACCTAGTATAGTGATGGAAAAATAACACTGACTTAAGGTGCAGGTATGGGCTTTATCATTTTATGCAGAATGATAACGTCCCTCTAATTTATAGACTTTGTCATGCATGAGATGACCTCATGGGCTTGCTGAAATGCTTAGGCATGGACTTGGTCATGTCAACCCATATTCTTGTGGCCACATGTCAGACAGTTGGTGTCAGGGTGGAGGGAGGGTCCTCTGTCAATCAAGTTTGATGGAATGCAACACCCATGGTTTTGAGAATGTACAGGAAGGATCCACAGCAGATCTGGGGACTGTTTTAATAAGAGCCGGCAGTTAACTGCACTGTATACCAGTGTTTTGCTAAGGTTTAGATGGATTAGTTCTGGTGCAGTGGCTTTAAAAACTGACCACAACCCACAGGAAAAACGTTTACATAATAATACTTATACACATATACTGTGATTTATCATAAATATATATTTGGTCTTCATGCTGTTTCTGGCACAGAGCTCCTAAAACCCTTTAAATTTCTTGTGATAGAGTGTCTTGATATTTATAACAAACCCCTTTCAACCACACTTGAGTTTATGTTAATGAGGTAACTATTAGGAAGCACCTACAGCCAGCCAGTGTCTCAGAAGCACAGGTGACAACGTGGGTTTGCAGATGGTCTCTGAAGGGGCATGGGAGCAGTCTTATAAGGCTGAGCCCTCAATGTTTGGCATCTGATGCCATCTCCAAGTAGACAGTACAGAATTAATTGTTTGTTGGTGTTGGGGAAAAAATATACAGCAGATGTACGTATAACTGAAAAATGTTTGTGTGATTTTGTGATGGGATACATTCTATTTTTAAATTCTATCCCATTCCCTTCTGTTTATTTATTTATTTTTTTAAAACGCTGGTGAACCCACCAAACTGAGTTCACTATCACCATTGTGACCTGTAATTTGAAAACCTCTTAAAGAGTGAAAGGAACGCAAACTCAGGTGTGACAGGTAAATCTGGGTGGGAATCCCTGGCTTCTTTTTTTTTTTTTTTTTTTTTGTGGTACGCGGGCCTCTCACTGTTGTGGCCTCTCCCGTTGCGGAGCACAGGCTCCGGACGCGCAGGCTCAGCGGCCATGGCTCATGGGCCCAGCCACTCCGCGCAGCATGTGGGATCCTCCCGGACCGGGGCACGAACCCGTGTCCCCTGCATCAGCAGGCAGACTCTCAACCACTGCACCACCAGGGAAGCCCCCTGGCTTACTTTTAAAGAAATGGCCTTGGGTAGCACCTTAGTTCTCTGTCAGTAAAATAGGGGTATTACATCTACATCAGAAGGTTTTTGTGGTAATTAGAGATAATGTATTAAAATGCTTAGCACAAGAAAAGAATAAATGACATTTATGGTTGGCTCTTTAATATCTACTGTGTGGGGATTAAAATAGGTAATTATGGAAAGCACTCAACATGCTGACCTTACCTTCAGTAATTGCTGGATAGTTGCTACTGGACCCCATATTTCTCACTAGCTGGGAGATGTTGGCTGTCACTTAATCTCCCTGGGCAACCATTTCCTTCTGTGTAAAATGAGGGAGATGTTTCATTTGGCTATGAAACATTTCTCTGCTTATAATATAAAATGCCAACATAAGTGCTATTGCTTCCAATTTTGAGATGAAAGCTCAATTGTAGCCAGAGTACTTTTGGGAAAATTTTAAATTAAGCTTCTGAAAGTTCTAGGAGGAAGAGAGCATATTCAAATAAATGCCTGCTTTTCTCAAATATTGGTCCTTTGATTCAAATAATGGACCGAGAAAACTGACCGCAGACCAACCCACCAATTGCTGCTTTATTTCTTTGTTAGGGTTTCCTTATGAGCCTCAGTGAATTATACAGTAAGGTGATTTTAAAGCAGAGCACTAAGTTTCTTGTGAAATCATATCTTGTTTCCCTTCAGTCACCCTGACTTGGGGATGCCCCAGGGCACCAAAGAAGGGATTTTCTCAGTCAACTGCTTTAAAAGGGAACCAACCCATAAACTACTCTGTTGGGAGGCCAATCAGGTGGGAGACTCCCTCCTCCTGTACGTTCCTTTTATTCTGAAGAAAAAGGGTGGCAGTGAAGGCAGGCAGGCTGGCAGCTGCTCCAGGCCCAGCGTCACTCCCTGACCCCCACCTCCACCCTAGCCTCTCTCTGGTTTCAAAATGACACCAACCCACATGCAGGTTTTCTAGGATCACCTTTAATGATGACTTCCTGTATCTTCTCAGCAACATAGAATCTGTTTTGTCTCCCCATATTTTGAAGAAAGATATATTTTCAAAATTTGAAAAAAAAACAGGTGAAGTGCCAAACCTGAAGGAATTTTTTTGTAAAAACAATTTATTTCAATTTGTCTGAAGAATCTTTTTTAAACTTATATTTTAAAAATTATCAAGAGGTAATTTTCAATTGATTATTAACATTTTTTTCTTCCCCAAAGGAGAGAGAGCAACATTTGAAACAGAATCAAAGTTTTCCCTCAAGTTAGGTGATTTCCCTTTATGCTTTTAGGAATGCTTGGAGAGCAATTTCAGCTCCAACTCTTTTAAAGAGATAGTATCTGGTAATTTAAGGTAAAAGTATGATTTATTATATTATCACATTTCTTAAAAAGGAAAGCTGCTAGACCTAATTCTGAGAGAGAAAAGGTAAGGCAGATAAGGAGCTGAACCACCCTCTTCATTTAAAGCATGAAGAGTGATCATTGAAAGAAGCGTTTAAGGTTATTAACTCTTTTCTGGGATTGCAAATTAATTATGAAAACCTGAGAAAGTAAAAGAGGTATGACAAGTAAGAATCACTGAATAATTACAGAATGGCACAGCTTAGAGGAGGAGAGCAGGAAGGAAAGGAAACCTCTCCAAAGGGCAGTCACCTCCAGCCTCAGTCTAGGGTGGCCTTAGAGACATTCTGTTTCCCAGAGTGAAAAACATCAACCTTGGGAAAGAGTAGCCTCCCCTCTCCATTGCTGGTACTGCCGGGAAAGGGGAAACCCCAACCCCCCCCCCCCGATTTTTGAGGTTCAGTGGGTTCTGATGTGGAGAATAGGAAGGACTTCTGAAGAACAGGAACCACCTTGAGAATCTATCCTTCAAGTGAATTCCTACCCGGCTGGTCTGTCCTATTTGCTCCCTCTCGTTGGCCTTTTTCCAGCACATCTTTTCGTACACTTCACTGGCATTGCCTGAAAAAGCCACTACCTAAAGATTCCTTTAGATAATAGGGCAGTCAGTCCGTTTTAAAAGATGGCAAGTATTTGCAGGAGGGTTAAGGGGCTGTCAGTCACTCAGCCTTGCATTGCTGTGAACTAGCTCATTCAGATTTCTCCCAATTCTAGTCCAGATTAGCTGCATTGGGAGGAGACTTCCAAGAGGGAGGGGAGGGGTGGCGAGGAAAGAGGAAGGTTTTAGGACATTTTATAGACTGAAGCCCTTTGGAGGGCTTGAGGAGACAGGCGTAACTGGTCCTGAAGCTTTGTGGAAAGGGGAAACGACTAGGGAAAGATAAGGAAATGGGTCCCAGATGGAAACTTTACAAAATTTTTCCAGGGTCTCTTTTATCTAAGATCTTGAGTTTCTCAGCTAGACTTGTTAGTAATTAGTTCAGTGTTCTTACTGGTTAAATTGGCTTTTATAGGCTGGACTAATACTCTAAACATTACTTATAGTATTTGTTTATGGGGGAAATGTCTTCTTAAAAAACCAAACATTGCAACGTTGTTTTACCAATGATATGCAAGTCTGTATTTCTGTTAAAAATATCAGAAAGTGAGAAACATGTCACAAGATACCTTTCTCCCATTCCCAAACCAAGAAAATGGGGAGGAAATAAGTAACCCAAGGACATTGAAAAGAAGTTGTCCATACATCCTGAATTTTCTCAGACTGTTTGATTTCATGTGATTTTAACTTTAATGCATAAATGTTAACGTAACAATTTTTACATGTCTGTAAATCTTACTTAACTCATAAATAAAATCACAAATTTGAAAAATGCTTTATTAGATTTGCAAAAGTGCCCTAACCTAGTTAATTTCCAAATAACCTCAAGGCCAACTGGTTGACTCTTGCTGGTGTGGGGAGGAGTAATAGCCCAGCTAACAGAAAGAGAGTGTGTAGGTTACTGTTATAGATCCACGAGACCACAAATGCTGGACTCAGCCTGCATAAGTCCTCACTTTCTACTGTTCCCCCGAGTACTCTATACTGGGCAACAAATTCATTCAATGAAGATTGCAAGATGGAAACCTTGAAGGTATTTTCAGTATCTTCTTTTCCCTCCCTATTAAATCTATCCCCTTATTTCTCTGCCTTGATCTATTGCTTCATTCATCAAATTTTCTCTGACAGTCTAGAGCATTCCAGGCACTGGGGAGAACACCTGGACTAATGGGTATGAGCTCTGCCCATCTCCTTTTTTGCCACTGCCATTAGTAGGCTCTCAACATTGAAGTCTCACCTGGACTGTGACAACTGCTGGCAGCTGGTCAGCCTGCCTCTCTTCATCTAATTTACTCTTCATTGCTGTACCAATGTCAAACTGATAAACAAATGCCCTTGCTGGCAACAACCCTCAATGAAAGCCTTCAGCAACCTGTCTTTGGTCTACCTTCCCAGCTTTCTTGGACTATTCCCGGAATAGCCTATGCTCCCTTCAGACTTCTGAGGCTTTACATCCTTCCCCATCCAGGAATGCCCTTCTCTATCTTATCCACCTTTCAAAGTTGTATTTATTCTTTAAAATTAAGTTCAGGGACTTCCCTGGCGGCCCAGTGGTAAGGAATCTGTCTTCCAGTGCAGGGGATGTGGGTTCGATCCCTGGTTGGGGAATTAAGATCCCACAAGCCACGGGGCAACTAAGCCCACGTGCCACAAGTACTGAGCTCATGTGCCTCAGTGAGAGAGCCCGTGCGCCACAACTACAGAGCCCACGTGCCTTGGAGCCCATGTGCCTTGGAGCCCGTGTGACACAACTAGAGAGAAGCCGGCGCATGGCAATGAAGAGCCCACGTGCCGCAACTAAGACCCAACAAAGCCAAAAAAAAAAAGAAAAATAAATAAAATTTTTAAAAAACTCTTAAAAAAATTAAGTTCAGGGCTTCCCTGGTGGCACAGTGGTTGAGAGTCCGCCTGCCGATGCAGGGGACATGGGTTCGTGCCCCGGTCCAGGAAGATCCCACATGCCACGGAGCAGCTGGGCCTGTGAGCCATGGCCGCTGAGCCTGCGCATCCGGAGCCTGTGCTCCGCAACGGGAGAGGCCACAACAATGAGAGGCCCGTGTACCGGACAAAAAAAAAAAAAAAAAAATTAAGTTCAAATGCCACCTCCTTTGGAAAAAAACACCCCGACATACTTGCTATGAACTGTTCCCTCTTCTGCCTTCTAACACATTATATTCCTTTTACTAGAGGTAGGTCATTCCGCTTTATATTATAAATTATTGGTAATATGTTGTTTCCCCCATGAAACTTGTAAGTTTCCTGAGTTTAGGCCCCATGTTAGAATTGTTTCCCATATGTGATCCGTAGCAATTGCTTTGATATATATTAAATTGAGCTGAATAAGCCACCCAAATTGGATACATCAAATATTTTAGTCATGTCCATTTTTTACTGATGAGAGAGCAAAGCCAACAGTGGTCTTACTGTTATTCTCTCTTTTTTCTCATGTAGTTCCCTCAGTGAAAAATACATTCTCATACAGTAATTTAGTCACATCCTCACTCTCCTGCATTTTGGACTCTGTATTAGCCTAAGAGATCCATATCTACCTTAATGATTTCTTCTTTATCCCAATTGCCTATGAATATAGCCTCTAGGCCAATGTGACCAAAAGTGCAGTCCCTTGTACCACCTGCATTCTAGTCACCAAATGCATAAGTTAAAAAGTCATATTCTGGGGCTTCCCTGGTGGCGCAGTGGTTAAGAATCTGCCTGCCAATGCAGGGGACACGGGTTTGAGCCCTGGTCCGGGAAGAGCCCACATGCTGCAGAGCAACAAAGCCTGTGCGCCACAACTACTAAGCCTGTGCTCTAGAGCCAGCGAGCCACAACTACTGAAACCTGCGCGCCTAGCTCTGCAATGAGAAGCCGCTGCAAGGAGAAGCCCGCGCACCGCAACAAAGAGTAGCCCCGCTCACTGCAACTAGAGAAAGCCCGCGTGCAGCCATGGACACCCACCGCAGCCAAAAATAAATAAATAAATAAAATTAAAAAAAAAAAAGTCATATTCCTGGACCCTAACCCAGACCTCCTGAATCAGTGTCTCTGTGGGTGGAGCCTGAAAAT
This sequence comes from Grampus griseus, assembly GCF_964374135.1. NCBI lineage: Eukaryota > Metazoa > Chordata > Mammalia > Artiodactyla > Delphinidae > Grampus > Grampus griseus. The sequence goes on from NC_138998.1 coordinate 60,140,933, forward strand.
CTGCATTATGAATAAGCTTCTCGGGGTTGTAGCACACAGGAAAACTTGAGAATCTTCATTCTAGATACTGTTCAGAGAGCTTGGCTGAGGAGATCAAGATTTGGTGGATTCTTTGAATCTCGAAGAATGACCAGACTTTAAACATCACAGAAAGTGAACAGTGAAATGTGCTTATGGTTCACATAGTTCTCTTGGTGAGAAACAGAAAAGTAAATGAAAGATTTTGGGATTCAGAAGAGTGAGAAAGCAAAAAACTAAATTTGGCCCTGAGCGCTGATCATTTGGCAAAAAGATACATATTCGAGATTAGGAGAAGCTATTTAATTTAAGACCTGAATCCAACCTTCCTTCAGCTTCTTCTCATCTTTTACACAAAACATTCTATCTGTAAACACAGGATTAAATGGGAAACTAACATTACTAAGAATCTTCTGTATGTCGGGCATCATGCTAGGTGCTTTCCATATATTTCTCATTTAATCAGCCACCTGTGAGGTTACTTTATTTAACTCCATTTTGCAGAAGAGGAAATTTAGGGGATGAAAGGCTAAGTAAACTGCTAGTTAGGTAGATTAAGTAAGCAATCTGGTAGACAGGTTAAATTAGATAGATTAGGAAACTGCTAGATTAAGTAAACTGCTAATTTCAGATTCCAGTTGGATCATTTACTAGTTGTGTTAGACTTGGGGAAACTCACTTAGCTCCTCAGAGCCTCAACAGCATCACAGATAAAACAAAGGAGACATCACCTTCCTCACAAGTTATTGAGGACTTGAGATGAAATCAGGTACACACAGCACCCAGCACAATGTCTAGCCCTCAGTCAGTGTTAGCAACCCTTCCCTCACCTCTCTGTTCTCTTCCTGCCTTGACTTTTTTTGTTTTAAAAAAATTTTTATGAAGGAGCCTGTTTGCTCAGAAGCATGAAAAGATCTCGCTATTTTAAACGACTTTAATAGGTGCCCAACGAACACTGTTCATTGGTGCTCACAGCCAGTAGCTCTTCCTTTTTCCTGAGGGTTGACATGCAGGAAAAAGAAATCCTCATCAACCTTTGGCTTCTTTCCACCTCCAAAGAGGCCGTGACGTGAGCAGCCCAGGGAAAGCAGCCCCGGTGAGTCATGCTTTCAGCTTCCAACTGGTGATGGGAAGGGCAGAAAGTAGCCACATCACTACTGCTAGGAGCCACAGGGAAGGACTCCACCATGGCTTTCCCAGACAGTGTCAGTGAGCCAAGCGCAGCCCTCACAGCTGCCAGATGGCCCCGAGAATCTCAGCCGCCTCCTCAAGTTGAGCTTGTCAAGTTCCTGCGAACTGGCACACCAAGGATTCTCCTGCCAGAGAAGAGGGAACGCCTTTTTTGGGAATGAGTTCTCTGCTGATGATAAGACCTTATCATGATTTTAGTTGCAGTAGTGAGTATCGGTGACTCCAGCAGCAATCATGAATGGTTTGGATTTATAGCTTTTTTTTTTTTTTCCCCTGTGAGCATTTACCCTTGAGGGCAAGGAGGGGCATTTATCACAATGTTATGATTCACTCTCCTAGACTGGTTATGCCTTCATTTCATCTTTCAGTTCCAGGCCTAAGGCCAAAAAGGTGTCAGAATTGTCACCGAGAGTCAGATGCATGTTCTCGTACTTATCCTGGTCATCTGTCTTGGACAGTGGCCACAAAACACAAGCAGCAGTGATTGTTCTTGATGGTAATCAACCTCCTTGTCCCTCTTTTGAACCGTGCAGAGATGAATCTAAACCTTCTTTTCTAACCTACTTTTTTTCTTACTAGTTTTCTTACATATTTTGGAATGATTATTTCCCTGGTTATATTACCCACCTTGGAAAACACTAATTGCATTTACTGACCCTAAACTGATTTCTAAGTCCAGGATTTGGGGATTTGGTGCACAAATCCCCTTTCTTCCTATTCATATTTTTCACGACTGTGGATTCTGCTCACTCTTCTCATAGCCCTGGGCTTTAGAAGCAGCAGTCTGACCAGCCACTGTTTTCCAAAATGAGGAAGTGTGGCAGCCTTTGTTCCTACCCTGCTTCCTTTTCTCCCTTGACTGTTAATATATATGTTCTTGGGGGAAAAGCCCTTCATTAAATACCCAAACAAGGCAACAGTAAGGGAAAAAGCAACACAAGCACAGAAGGATGATGGTAGCATGTACTCGTGCCTGCTTAGCAGTACCTATGCTGTTGGTGATCTGCCTAAACACAGGGGGAGAGAGCATCTTAGCAGGATGGGCTTGGAGCCTGAATTAAACAAACAGCACAGCAGAAGGAAGAGACCAGAAATCTGGTGGTCAGGGCTTTTTGAATTCTACTCAGCATTTTCCAACCCTGTTGGCCTCTGATTCTATCTCCACCCCTGCTCCTGCAGTGTCTATTTTTACAAGTATGTAACACAGGAGTAAATAATGAATGTAGCTTATGGAAACTTTTGGCCTTAAATACTTTTGAGGTCTTCCCTGAGGAAAGGTGCTTTATGTTTATTGACAATATTTCCTTTTTTTCTTTTACAACAAACAAAACAATAGCACTCATTGTATTGTTTACAATTATTGAAATAATTTACTCTAATTTTAATTCTTATATATGAGAACCTTAACGTACTTACAACTCCCACGGCATCTTTATGAAGTGCGTAGGTCAAAAATATGTTGTCTAAAGACGGGCAAAGTAAGTCACAGAGATATGAAGTGAGTTCCAATCACATTGTGAGTCAATGCAATGGCATATGCGTTCAGGTGCCAAATCTGGGCTCTGGTGCACTTGACACAGCCTTCACCTTCAGAGATGACATTCTTTGAAGACCAGCATACAGAAAATGGTTGAGTGATGCTCAGTTTTGAAGGTGAATTAAATCCTTTTTATATTACTTAATGATTTCACAGACTTCATGAATGTCAAGTCAGGTGAATTTTAGTTACATTTGCCCATTTCAAAAAATGACTGATCAAGACTGGATGATACTATGAACAACTATATGCCAATTGGACAACCTGGAAGAAATGGACAAGTTCCTAGAAACATACACCCCACCAAAACTGAGTCAAGAAGAAATAGATAATTTGAACAGACTGATCACTAAAAGTGAGATAGAATCTGTAATAAAAAACAAAACAAAACAAAACAAAACCTCCCTGCAAACAAAAGTTCAGGACCGGATGGCTTCACTGGGGAATTCTACCAAACATACAAAGAAGAACTAATACTGATCCTTCTCAAACTTTTCCAAAAGGCTGAAGAGGAGGGAAGACTCCCAAAGTTATTCTATGAAGCCACTATTACCCTAATACCAAAACCAGACAAAAACACTACCAAAAAAAAAAAATTACAAGACTGTATGAAATTGCAGACTGTTTCCTAACGCTGGAAGACATGGTGATGCAATAACTCCAACCATGAGGGATTCCAAAACAGCAATGACAGTGTCCTTATCTGCCCAGAACACAGAAGGATGACTGAACAAACTGACAGAAGAATGCAGCTTTCTCTCTCTAAGAAAAGTCTGCTGGGAACTAGTTCCCACATTGTTTCTGCCTCCAGGAAGAAAAGCCTAAGACTTGCTTTCTGCCTGACTCCTTAATGGTCAGCGGAGTCTCTGTGGGGGGCCTAGATTTGGACACATTGGGAATTGATGATGGATATGAACTATTGCTGAAGTCCATTTGAGCCCATGGTCTACTGGCTTCTGTTTCAGAACCATTCAGTCAGCCAGATATTTAATTTTTTTTTTTTTTTGCAGTATGCGGGCCTCTCACTGCTGCGGCCTCTCCTGTTGCGGAGCACAGGCTCCGGATGCGCAGGCTCAGCGGCCAGGGCTCCCGGGCCCAGCCCCTCCGCGGCATGTGGGATCCTCCCGGACCGGGGCACGAACCTGTGTCCCCTGCATCGGCAGGCAGACTCTCAACCACTGCGGCACCAGGGAAGCCCAGATATTTAATTTTTTAGTGAGGCAGAGGAAAGGGACCACTTCTGGGGTGGCTGTGCAGCAACATATATTCACAATTCATTTTGCTTGGGTTTTTAAATATAATGTTACTTTACGATTATATAGTGCTTGGCCATTTTCAAATTTTCTCTTAATGCTCAAAACAGTTTCAGGAGGTAGCTATTGTTATTCCCATTTTTACAGATGAGAAACTGAGGTTTAGAGAGGTTATGTCACTTAAGTCCAGGTCTGCTAGATTCCAAAGCTTATGTGCTTTTTTTTTTCACTTTTATTTTGAAATAATTATATATAGATTCACATGAGTTTGCAAAGAAATGTACAGGGAAGTCCCATGTACTCTCCCCGCAACCTCCTTCAATGTTAACATCTCACACAACTAGAGTATAGTATCAAAAGCATGAAAATGACTTTGGCACAATCCACAATGCTTATTCAGAGTTCACCAGCTATATATGCGCACGTGTGTGTGTGTATGTGTGTGTGTGTAGCTGTATGTAATTTTGTCTTTTTTTTTTTGATAAATTTATTTATTTATTTATTTTTGGCTGCGTTCGGTCTTTGTTGCTGCACACAGGCTTTCTCTAGTTGCAGCGAGTGGGGGCTACTCCTCGTTGTGGTGCGTGGGCTTCTTATTGTGGTGGCTTCTCTTGTTGCAGAGCACAGGGTCTTGGTGCACGGGCTTCAGTAGTTGTGGTATGCGGGCTTCAGTAGTTGTGGCTTGTGGGCTCTAGAGCGCAGGCTCAGTAGTTTTGGCGCATGGGCTTAGCTGCTCCACGGCACGTGGGATCTTCCCGGACCAGGGCTCAAACCCATGTCCCCTGCATTGGCAGGTGGATTCTTAACCACTGCGCCACCAGGGAAGCCCTATCATGTTCTTTTTATATATAAACCATACACTGTTCTACCAATTTTAAATATGAAGTCAGATTATAGGAATGAATAAAATGACTTTTCCTTCAATAAAACAGTATCTACCAACAATTATGTACATTATGACCAAAGAGCTTTTGGTTTCTATTTGCAATTAAGAAGAAAGGAAAGGGTGAAATTCTACAAACCTCATCTCTTGGGAGCACTAGTCTGTGCTATGTGCCTTTATGGGCACATCTTCTGGAGGTGATGGTAGGTATGAAATAAGGAAACACAATTTATTGGTTTATTGATAATTATGGCAGCAATCTTATATCATGTCAGAAATTTCTATCAGTAAAGGAAAGATGATCCTACCTTGACTTCAAATTTAGTCTCATCATCTTCCTTTTCCACAGAGTTTAAATCCGTCTCCACATAACATTCCTCAGATGTTTTCTGATGAGGAGCTAGAGAGACAAAGAAAACCTGCCATTAATTTGGCTTATAAATAACTCAGAGCACTTAGCCTAACTTGGACCATGTTGATGCAGTTGATTGACAAAGCTTCATTGAGCTGCTACAGTGATTTCCAAGGTAGTAGATGAAATTGGAGGTGAAGGAGAGATGCAGAAAAGAGAGTATTTGATCCCAGGCATTTGATTCAAAGAGAAAAAAGTCACACTCAACACCGCAGGAAACATCAAACCACAACAAATCAGTAAATGTAATGTGGTAAAAATGATAGTTTCCATCATTCCCAATTTTAAGGCCCAGCTAAAAAGTCACTTTCTTCATGAAATCTTCCTTAACTATTCCAGACTTCTTGGATTCTTTTAATGCCCTGATATTTAGCATTAATCATCTGCAATGTATAATATTGTACTTGATGTTCTTGGATTAGAAGATTCAATTCTAGGTACCACATTCTATTGAGTGTATTTTTTCCATTATACAGGTAATTAATTTGTGATTATTACAGAAAATTTGAAAAATACTAAACTCTTACCATTTAAACACACTGTGATTATATAAGGGAATGTCCATGTCTGCCCTAGGCAGAAATCGTTGCTAATCTGATGATCTAACAGTTGCATTCCCAAACTGATGCAAACGTATTTTTAGTGGACAGGATGACTGTGTGAAGAATCAGCTGAGTCTAGAGGAAATTGGGCAGCCTTGCTCTTGCTCTCTCCTCTCAATCATTCTCCCTCCCTCCTCTCCTTCCCACAGGGCTCTCAGACACCTGAGAGATACCCTTCTTCAAGCTCCATGGCCATTTGGCAGTAAGATTGGGATTTGGGTAGGAGAAGCCCTGGTTATGCTTGAAGCTTCTAACCCAGCTTTACCAGAGGGCTGCACTAGGGGTGATGGCTACAAGGCTAATAAGTAAGTGGTAACTTGAATTCTTGTCACCATCACCACCCTTGTATATACAGTTTCTTTGGGAAACTCATGGGATACTTGTGATTAATCCAGGACAGGATACGAGCATTTCTGGGTGCTATGGCCAAAATGTCATCCAGCTAATGCCACCAATAGCACCCTGATGCTTATCTGTGGTAGACTTGTTGGAGGTTGACTGTCTTGCCTCCAGAGGCCCCTCCCAAGCCTCAAGTTCTGCGAGACAACTGGAAGCAGCTTGGGCTTTCTGTGGGTTTCCCATACATGTTATGTTGAAATCTGTAGTGAAGCACTGTTTGCTGCCCCAGGTTATGTGACCACTGAAGCTGTTTTATAACAATGGACAATCCATTGGGCTCCTCATTCTCTACAGGATCTCTGTAACCTGAGTAATTCCAGGCATAACAATGGGAAGCTGGAAATGCATACACTAATTGGCAACACCCATGACTGAGAAGCACCTTCCCTTAACGCTAAGTACAGCGATGAAGTTAAAGGCAGGGACGTGGGAGCCATGCTGCCAGCGCTCAAGTTTTGCTCTTCCACACATGAAGCATACGTTATCAAAGAGCCTTGGCCTCTTCATCTGTATATGGGGAATAATGAGAAAGCCTACAGTATGGGGTTGTTCTGAGGCCTTAATGAGTTAGTATGCACAGTGTTTAGATCGTGGTAAGCACTCAGTATATTTTAGCTATTATTATAGCCACAAAAGAATTTTTTCATGTTCCTTATGTACTTCAGAGAGGTTGAATGTTGTACGCAAGACACCTGGCTACCAAGAGTCAGAGCTGAGATTCCAGCTCCCGTCTCTAAGCAGCTCTGACCATGTTCCTTACACTGTGAAATATAATGGTCTATCTTGGCACAGACTCAGTTGCTAAAAATCAGACAAATGTATTTGAAAATCCTGTTAGCGATCAGCTAGAATCCACACTTGGTGGTTAATCTCCAAAACAAAAGTGCAGGATTGTTATACAAAATGAGCTAGTTGCCTGACCAAGGTCAACAATACCTGTTCAGACATGTCAAAGATCTGTGGATCCTAGGAGGGTCATTATCTACTATGAAATCTTGTGTTCAAAAAGCTGAGAAACAATCTATCATTCCTGCTTTGTTTACTTGTAACAAACGTATGTCCATTATATAGGTATACATATAGCTGATTCACTTCATTGTACAGCAGAAACTAACACAACATCGTAAAGCAATTTTACTCAAATTAAAAAAATAATAATAAAGAGGGAAGCAAAAGTCGTCGAAAAGAGCATAATTTAGTTTTGGGAAAGAGCACTAGATGGGAGGTCAGGAGAACCAAGCCCTGTTTCCAAACATCCAAGAAGGATGTCTCTCTGTGTGTGAGTGTGTGTTTCTGTGGTATGTGTGCATAAGTGTGTCTGTGCATGTGTATGCATGTGTGTGGAAAAATTCAGGAAAGAAATTCACTGAACTGTTATCAACTTTTTAATTCTAAAAAGTTTAATATGTTGTAGGAGACAGGGGACTGTAAGCTGTACTAAATGGGGAGTTACCAAAAGACCCCATAATTTTCAGAAAAATAAAAACTGAAAGAATTTGTTGCAGACCTGCAAAACAAGAAATGCCAAAGGGAGGTTTTCAGCCTGAAGAGACAAGACACATGATGGTAATTCAACAAGGAATAAAGAACACCAGAAATGGTGAACAGGATGGTAAAGATAAAATTATATATATATAAAATTATAAATATAAAATTACATACATAATTTTTTTTCATTTTTTCTTCCTTTCTCCCAATTTCTCTAAAAGATATATGACTGTTTAGAGCAAAAATTATAACACAATATTGGGGTATGTAACATATGTAGATGTAATATTTAGGATAATAGCACAGAGGATGATTAAAGGGCACATGGAACTATACTTTTGCAAATTTCCTGTATTTACATAAAGTGCTACAATATTAACTCAAAGTAGATTGTGAGAAATTAAGGATGCACATGGTAAGCCCTAAAAGAAACACCTGGGGAAAAAACAATGCAAAAGTTATATATGTATGTTAAAAAGCCAGTAGAGGAATTAAAATGGAATACTAAAAAACTGGCTAACCCAAAAGAAGCCAGGAAAAGAGATCAGAAGAATAAAAAACATATGAGACAAATAGACAACAAATAACAAAATAGTAGCTCTAAATCCAACTATATCAATAATTACATAGTATGTAAAATCGACTAAACACTCCAATTAGAAAGCAGAGGTTAACATGTTTCTAAAAGGCAAGACCCAACTGTAGCTGTCTACAAGAAATATACTTTAAAAATAGACAGAAATAGAAGAATGGAAAAGGTGTATCATGCAAACACCAAGCATAAGAAAGCTGGAATGGCTCTATTAATATCTGACAAAATAGACTTCAAGACAAGGACTTTTACTAAAGATAAGAAGGGAAGGAGAGATATTTCCTAATTATAAAAGGGCCAGTGTATCTAGAAGACATAATAATTATGAATATGTGCTTAATAAAATACATAAGGCAACAAATGACACATATATCATACCCAAGAGTGTTTACCCAGGAATGCATGATTGTTTTAACATTTAAAAAGAAATAATTGTAATCCACCATATAAACCAATAAAGGAGAAAAAAATATGATCATCACAATATATGCACCAAATAGAGCATCTGAAAAATTCAATAATCATTCATGATAAAACTAGCAAACTGGAATAGAAGGGAACTTCCTCAATCTTATAAAAGGCATCTGTGAAAAACTTACAGCTAATATCGTACTTCAAGGTGAAAAATAAACTTTTTCCCTGCATATTGGGAAAAGACATGGATGTCTGCTCTTACCACTGCTATTCAACATTGTACTAGAGTCCCAGCCATCAATCATCATAAGGCAAGGGGAAAAAAAGTATAAAGATTGAAACAGAAGTAAAACTGTCCTTATTCACAGATGATACGATTATATTTCTATACAGAAATATATTCATATTGATAGTTATATATGGTAAGTTCAATTCATTATAGGGCTTTTTAAAAACATGAAATGCCTAAGATCTTTACACTCAAAACTACTATATTGTTGAGGGAAATTAAAGAAGACCTAAATAAGTGGAATGTTATAACGTTCATGAATTGGAAGACTCAACATTGCTGAGATAAATTGATCTATATATTCATTCAGTGATCTATATATTCATCCCAGCAGAAACTGATAGGTGACTGTAAAATTTATATGGAAATGAAAAGGACCTAAAATAGCCAAAACAATCTTGAAAAAGTACAAAGTTGGAAAATTTACACTACCTGATCTCAAGGCTTACTAGTAAGCTATAGTAATCAAGACCACGTAGGATTGGTGTAAGGACTCATCTTTTTTTCCTTTTTTTTTCAAAGAACCAATTTTACCCCTCCATTGCTAGTAGAATCTTATGGGCCTTTTAAAGGTCCTTAATGGAGTTTATTTTATGCTAATGTTATTTGTGCATTTATATTATTCTTCTACTAGACTGTGAGCTTTTCCTGGCATACAGGCACTCAGTTTTACCTAAATTTATAAGTCGTCAATGCCTGTACTATTCCATATCTTACATAATATCTGTCAAAACAGTAACCATTATGCATCTTAAGCAACAATAATCTAAACCCTCATGGGCATCGATGAAACATAAAGCCACAAAACTTCTTTCCCCCAGTAACCTACCCAAGGTGGAGGGCTGGCGGATTTTTGGTGACACCCATTTTGGGGAGAACTCAGGACGCGGGGCCACGGGTTGCACTGGGCGAGTCTGTCTGGCTGCCAGTTTCATCAGACTCATTTGCCTCTTGTGAAATATTTCCTGCACATCACCCAGCTTCTGCAGGACTTTCTGGGCTTTGGCCTGTGGGAACAAAAGCAGTTCATGAGCCGGTCACTCTGCACTGAGCCTGAGGACATAAGGCATTCCCTTTCTCCCATCTTCCCCTCTTCCCTGCCTCCCTATTTCCTCCCTCAGGTGACCCTTCTCTGGGCATCTATATGCAGGTCATTGCACATCTCGCCTCATACAGAATTGTGCTTCTAAGAGTCTGTACCTCCCACTTGATTGGCAGGAGTTGTATCTTTTTCACCATTCTATCTCCAATGCCTGAAACACTGCCTAGCACCCAGTAGTGCTCAGTAAATATATGCTGAGTGGGTAAATGTTCACTAAGCCATATCCATTCACGGTAGAAAAGGATGCCACAGGCCATGAATGAACGGCATTAGACCAACTTATAAAACAGGAGGATTTCAAAATAAGAAATGTACGCTGAATAAAGGCCCTGATAGAGAAAAGACTGTAAGTATTCTGGGGGGAAAAGGTGGTTAAATTCTGAAGCAGGATCAAGGGAAACACAAAGATCTGTAATGAAAAGGATACACATTTAAATTTTAATCTGTGAGACCCCTTCTTTATATATGAGTAGGAAAGAAAGAAACTGAAGAAATACCAGGGGAAAGATGAAACTCAAACATGTTCTCATAACTGACTATATGCCCTAAGGCAGAGAGAGGTTCAGGAGAACAAGAAACAAGACCCATTTCACCTGAGTTTCCCCAAGGCCTGAATTCAGTTGAATATGTTTCTTCCAGTAGGACGTCCCTCTAGCTCTGGTGGGTCAAGGAAGTGGGTAGCCTTCTCTTTATCATGCTGAGTCTGACATCCACCTTGTGGATGATTTTAACCACCAAACAAGGGACCCAAAATTAGAAAAGCTGAACCACCATAATCCACGCAGGGTGGTCTGAGGATGCCGAACTCCAAAAGTACAGGCTCAGCACACACCGAGGGAGGTTGCCACAGTTTGCAACTGGAAAATGTAAGGTCTTTTCTATGGCTGGGCCATCTTCTGACGAAAGGGCAAAGATTCCTAGGACTGGAGTGTTGACTATGCAACAACTGTTCCCTTATAGCCTAAGGCCCTGCTGAGGCTGACCTCTGCACCAAAATCTGGGGCTGGTCTCACTCTTTGGAGAGTCTGAGTGCAGACCTGCACTGTCCATACAGTATCGACTGGCCACATGTGGCTACTGAGCACCTGGAATGCGGCGAGTCTGAATTGAGCTGCTCTGTCAGTTTAAATACATGCTGGATTTTGAAGACTTATTTGAAAAACGAACATAAAATATCTCGTTAAAATACAATTAATTGTACAATAGTGATTGTATGTTGAAATAATATTTTGCACAAAGGTTAAAGAAAACATTATTAAAAACTGATTTCACTTGTTTTTTACTTTTTAAAATGTGGCTACTAGAAAATGTTAAATTACATGTGTGGTTTGCATTACTTTTTTTAAAATTCATTAATTACTTTATTTATTTTTGGCTGCGCTGCGTCTTCGTTGCTGCACACAGGCTTTCTCTAGCTGTGGCGAGCGGGGGCTACTCTTCGTTGGCGGTGCGTGGGCTTCTCATTGAGGTGGCTTCTCTTGTGGTGGAGCATGGGCTCTAGGAGCGCAGGCTTCAGTAGTTGTGGCACGCAGGCTCAGTAGTTGAGGCTCGTGGGCTCTAAAGCACAGGCTCAGTAGTTGTGGCGCATGGGCTTAGTTGCTCCACGGCATGTGGGATCTTCCCGGACCAGGGCTCGAACCCGTGTCCCCTGCATTGGCAGGCGGATTCTTAACCACTGCGCCACCAGGGAAGTCCTCCATTATATTTCTATTGCAAAGTGTTTATCTAGACCAGGGGTTGGCAATTTTTCTGTAAAGGATCAAATAGTAAATATTTCAGGCTTTGCAGACCATCTGGTCTCTGTCGAATCTGCCGAACTTGGCTGTCTTAGCATAAAAGCAGTCGTAGATGATCGATAATACATAAATGAAAGAGAGCAGCTGTGTTCTGATAAAACTTGGTTTACAGAAATAGGTAGCAAGCAGCTTTGGCCTATGGGCTGCAGTTTGCTGACCCCTACTCAGAGTCTGTGTCTAAAAGGTCACTTCAGAGAATGTGCCTCTGGCCTCAGGAAGCTCAGTTGTGCCGTGGACTAAAGGTTCTGATTACACAGCTATGAGTCCAAGTCCCCAAAAAAGCCAAATTCCCTTATGTCAGGGTGATGTATTTCTGGGGGGATGGTTATAAGACACTACTACTCTGCCCTTCTGGTCCAGTGATGAGCTTAAGGAAACTGAGACATGGGTGTTAATTGCTGCTCAAAGATCAAGAAATCTGACTCAGTGAATGATTGTCAAATTGGTGTTGTGTGGGGGACAGCCCTGGTGTGAGGTCAGTGTCACATGCTAGAGCCCAGTGACTCGCCACTCGGGCTACACAGGACTTGGATCACCTTTGCCCTTTTGCAGCTTTCTCTTGAGACCCCAGGGTGAACTCTGGAAATAATGAGGCAGTCAGAAGAGACCCTAAATTCCTAAACTCAGATGAGGGGGAGGTAGTGCAAGATTAACCATTGCATTCCCCTCTTTCCTCTTTTTACTTGTAAATCCATTCTCCATACCACAATCAGAATTATCTTTCAAAAATTAAATATGATCATATAACTTCCCTGTTTAAAAGCCCTGCAAGGGCTCTCCGCTGCATCTGGATAAAGTCCAGACTCCTCATTCGGGAGCTCTGAGCTCTTCAGGACTTGACCCTGGTCTCCCTCCAGTCTCCCACCTGCCAGTACCCACCCTTCACACTCCAGCCTCCAGCTGCGCCAGTTTCCCTAATACTCGTTTCCAGCCTTTCTGCCTTTGCACCTCTGTTCCTTCTGCTGAGGTCCCCTCCCTCCACTTTGTGTTCCCTGAAAACCCCTACCTAGTCTTCCAGACCAAATTTAGGCATCCTCTCCTATGAACACCCTGGCCCCCCCCGGCTGAGCTGACCAATGCCTCCTCTATGTGCCTCACACTCCCTTCCATTCTATCTGCTCTTGGACTAAGGAGCGTTTAGTGGGGACATGTTTGTCTTCCACCAAACTGCCAGCACTTTGATTCAGGGACTGTGACTTTCATTGTTGATTCCCAGAATAAAGGGCAAACTGGGTACCCAATGAATATTTGAAGAATCAAATTTTGCTGTTTGCTACTGAGATTGTTTAATTCCCTGGACTGGGCGGTGAAAGTGAATGAGGGAGAAAAATCAAAACAGCAGCACTAAGAGGATAGCACAATAGCAATGTATTAGGAAAAAACACTTTGAAGAGCCTCAGACAGAGACAGGGTGGCTGCTATAAGGACAACAGTTTAACTGCTGATGTCGTTTTGATCATCACTGTGTCTTAAGTGTAACAGACTCAATCTTTTAGACATAGAGTACCTGTTCTTGAGATATAAATTTTATTTTTTAGAATAGTTTTAGATTTACAGAAAAATTGCAAAATAGTACAGAGAGTTCCCATATACACCACACTCAATTTCCCCTATGATTAACATCTTATGTTAGTATGGTACATTTGTTACAATTAATGAACCAATACTGATACATTATTTTTATTATTAAAATAAATTATTATTAAATAAAATCTATGCTTAGATTTTCTTAGTTTTTTTTTTTTTTTTTTTTTTTTTTTTTTTTTTTGGTATGTGGGCCTCTCACTGCTGTGGCCTCTCCCGTTGCGGAGCACAGGCTCCGGATGCGCAGGCTCAGTGGCCATGGCTCATGGGCCCAGCCGCTCTGCGGCATGTGGGATCTTCCCGGACCGGGTCACGAACCCGTGTCCCCTGCATCGGCAGGCGGACTCTCAATCACTGCGCCACTGAAGCCCCCAGATTTTCTTAGTTTTTACCTAAAGTACCTTTCCCCCCTCCCAGGATACCACATTACATTTAGTTGTCATGACTTCTTAGGCTCTTCTTGGCTGTGACAGTTTCTCAACTTTTCCTGTTTTTTGATGAACTGGACTGTTTTGAGGATTATTGGTCAGGTATTTTGTAGAATGCCCCTCAGTTGGGATTTATATGATGTTTTACTCATAATTAGACTGGAGTTATGGGGTTTTGGGGGGGAAGACCACAGAAATAAAGTGTCATTTTCATCACACCGTATCAAGGGTACACACTATCTATATGACTTTAGACTCTTGATGTTGACCTTGATCACCTGGCTGAGATAGTATTTGTTAGGTTTCTCCACTGTAAAGTCACTCTTTTATTTCTTCCTTCCCATACTGTACTCTTTGGAAGAAAGTCATTATGGGCAACCCACACTTAAGGAGTGGGGAGTTATGCCAGAGTATCTACATAAATAATTTGGAATTCTTCTGTATGGGAGATTAGTTTCCTTTCCTCCATTTATTTATTTATTCCATCATGTATTTATATCACAATGGATTCATGATATCTATTTTATACTTTGAGTTGTAATCCAGTAGTACTTTATGAATTTTGTTGCTCAAATTGTTCCAGCATTGGTCACAGGGAGCTCTTTCAATTGCCTCCTATGTCCCATCATTGTGATTTGTTTTGAGCAGTTCCTTACTTTCTGGCACTATAAGATGCTCTGGGATCATCTTTTTTTAAAAAAATTGAAGTATAGTTGATTTATAATATTATATTCATTTCAAGGGTACAACAGAGTGATTCAGTATTTTTATAGATTATACTCTATTTAAAGTAATTATAAAATATTGGCTATATTCCCTGTGCTGTACATATAACATTGTAGCTTATTTATTTTATACATAATAGTTTGTACCTCTTAATCCTTTACCCCTATCTTGCCCTCTTCTCCTTCCCTCTCCCACTGGTAATCACTTGTTTGTTCTTCATATCTGTGAGTCTGTTTCTGTTTTGTTATATTCCTTCATTTGTTTTATTTTTTAGATTCCACATACAAGTGGTAACACAAAGTATTTGTCTTTCTGTGTCTGACATTTCACTAAGCATAATGCACTCTAGGTCCATCCACGTTATTGCAAATGGCAGAATTTCATTCTTTTTAATGGCTGGGTAATATTCCACTATATATGTATAGTGGAATATATATAGGTATATATATATCAATCACATATATATACACTGTATATATACACAGTGTTATATATTTTCTTTATCCATTCATCTGTTGATGGGCACTTAGGTTGCTTCCATATCTTGGCTATTATAAATAACGTTGTTATGAACATTGGTGTGCATTGTATCTTTTCAAATTAGTGCTTTCATTTTCTTTGGGCATATACCCAGGAGCAGAATTGCTGGATCATATGAAAGTTCTATTTTTAGTTTTCTGAGGAAACTCCACACTGTTTTCCACAGTGGTGGCACCAATTTACATTTCCACCAACAGTGTATACGAGTTCCATCATCTCCATTATCTTCAGTTTGAATGCCTTCATAAAAAAATTGAAGTAGAGTTGATTTACAATGTTGTGGCAATCTCTGCTGTACAGCAAAGCGACTCAGTTATCCACATAGAGACACTCTTTTTAATATTATTTTCCATTATGGTTTATCCCAGGATACTGAATATAGTTCCCTGTGCGATACAGTAGGCCCTTGTTGTTTACCCATTCTAAATGTAATAGTTTGCATCTAACAACCCCAAACTCCCAGTCCATCTCTCTCCCTCCCCCCTCCCCCTTGGCAACCACAAGTCTGTTCTCTATGTCTGTGAGTCTGTTTCTGTTTTGTAGATAGGTTCATTTGTGCCATATTTTAGATTCCACATATAAGAGAATATCATATTTCTCTTTCTCTTTCTGACTTACTTCACTTAGTATGATAATCTCTAGCTGCATCCATGTTGCTGCAAATGGCATTATTCCATTCTTTTTTTATGGCCGAGTAGTATTCCATTGACTATATGTACCACATCTTTATCCATTCATCTGTCCATGGACATTTAGGTTGTTTCCATGTTTTGGCTATTGTGAATAGTGCTGCTATGAACATAGGGATGCATGTATCTTTCTGAATTAGAGTTCTGTCCAGGTATATTTCCAGGAGTGGGATTGCTGAATCATATGGTAGTTCTATTTTTAGTTTTCTGAGGAACCTCCATACTGTTCTCCATAGTGGCTGTACTAACTTACACTCCCACCAACAGTGTAGGAGGGTTCCCTTTTCTTCACACCCTCTCCAGCATTATGTTATTAGTAGACTTTTTGATGATGGCCATTCTGACCGGTGTGAGCTGGTACCTCACTGTAGTTTTGATTTGCATTTCTCTAATAATTGGTGATGTTAAGCAGACTTCATGGAGGGCAGGGCAGGTGCCTGCCCCCCGGTGCGGGGAGCTGGGCCTTGGCCCTCTGATAGTCAAGGCCATGTCTAGAGGATGTCTAGAGGTGGCTGTGGGCTCAGGAAGTCTTTAGGTAGCCTGTCTGCTCCTGGGTGGGGCTGAGTCCCCACCCAGTTTGCTTGGCCAGTCCCAGCACTGGAGCCTACATGCTCTTGAGTGGGGTCAGGTCTTGGTGCTAATGAGCTAGAGGAAGGGTACCACAATGGTGCCCACCCACAACAGTGTCCAGTGGTAGAAGGAACTGCCAAGCATGGTTCCAGCCAGTATCTATGTGCCCAGGGTGAGCCGCAGCTGCCCTCCACCTCTCCAGAGACTCTCCAAAACCAGCAGGTGGGTCTGGCCCAGGCTCCTATCAAATTACTGCTTTTGCCCTGGGTCCCAGAGCATGTAGGATTTTGTGTGTGCCCTTTAAGAATGAAGTCTTTACTCCCCCCCCCCACCCCCCGTCCTGTGAAACTCCCTAAATTAAGCCCTGCTGACCTTCAAAGACAAATGCCCTGGGGGTTCCTCTTCCCAGTGCAGGACCCCTGGGCTGGGGAGCCTGATGTAGGGCTCAGAACTCTCCTTTCTGTGGGAGAAACTCTGCAATATAATTATTCTCCAGCTTGTGGGTCACCCACCTGGGGGTATAGGACTTGATTATATTGTGAGTCTGCCTCTTCTAGCCATCTTGTTGTGGTTCCTTCTTTATGTCTTTAGTTGTACAAGATCATTTCTTGTAGGTTCTGGTCTTTTTCATTCAATGGTTGTTCTACAAATAGCTCTGATTTTTGTGTGCTCGTGAGAGGAGGTGAGCTCAGCATCTTTCTAATCTGCCATCTTGGCCAATCTCAAAAATAGCCTTTAACATGTTGAGATATGTTCCCTCTATACCAAATTTGAAGAGAATTTTTATCATGAATGGATGTTGAATTTTGTCAAATGCTTTTTCTGTGTCTATTGAGATGATCAGGTGATTTTTATCCTTCCTTTTGTTAATGTGGCTATCATATTGATTGATTTGCAGATCTGGAACTATCCTTGTATCCCTGGAATTAATCCCACCTGATCATGGTGTACAATTCTTTTTATATATTGTTGAATTCAGTTCACTAATATTTTGTTGAGGAGTTTTGCATCTATATTCATCAGAGATATTGGCCTGTAATTTCCTTTTTTTGTGGTGTCCTTGTCTGGTTTTAATATCAGGGTAATGGTGGCTTCATAGAATGAATTTGGGAGTGCTCCCTCTTCTTCAATTTTTTTGGAATAGTTTGAGAAGGATAGGTATTTTCTCTTCTTTATATGTTTGGTAGAATTCCCTTGTGAAGCCATCTAGTCCCGGACTTTTGTTTGATGGGAGTGTATTTTTATTACAAATTCAGTTTCACCACTAGTGATTGGTCTGTTCAGATTGTCTATTCCTTTCTGATTCAGTCTTTGAAGATTGTATGCTTCTAGAAATTTATCCATTTCTTCTAGTTGTCCAATTTGTTAGCATATAACTGTTTGTATTATGATTTTTTTTGGTATTTCTGTGATATTGGTTGTTATTTCTCCTCTTTCATTTCTTATTTTGTTAACTTGGGTCCTCTCTCTTTTTTCTTGATGAGCCTAGATAAAGGCTTTTAAATTTTGTTTATCTTTTCAAAAAACTAGCTCTTGGTTTCATTGATCTTTTCTATTGCTTTTTGGTCTCTATTTTATTTATTTCTTCTCTGATCTTTATTACTTCCTTCCTTCTGCAGACTTTGGGCTCTGTTCATCTTTATCTAATTCCTTTAGATGCCAGGTTAGGTTGTTGGAGATTTTTCATGTTTCTTGAGGTAGTCCTGTATCATTATAAACTCTTAGAACTGCTTTTGCTGCGTGCCATAGATTTTGGAAAGTTGTGTTTTTATTTCCACTTGTCTTGAGGTATTTTCTAATTTCTTCTTTGATTTCTTCATTGACTCATTGGGTTTTTAGTAGCATGCTGTTTAGTCTATACATGTTTGTGGTCTTCCCATTTTCTTCCTGTAATTGATTTCTAGTTTCATATATCTGTGGTCAGAAAAATCGCTTGATATAATTTCTATCCTCTTAAATGTGTTGAGAATTATTTTGTAGCCTGGCATGTGACCTATCCTGGAGAACATTCCGTGTGCACTTGAAAAGAAAGTATATTCTGCTGGTTTTGGATAGAATGTCCTGTGGCTATCTATTAAGTCCAACTGGTCTAATATACCATTTAAGAGTATTGTTTCCTTATTGATTTTTCTGTCTGGATGTGTTGTCCATTGATATGAGAGGGGTGTTAAAGTCACCTACTATTATTGTATTATGGTGGGATTCTCCCTTTATGTCTGT
The DNA here is from genome assembly GCF_964374135.1 of Grampus griseus. Taxonomy (NCBI): domain Eukaryota; kingdom Metazoa; phylum Chordata; class Mammalia; order Artiodactyla; family Delphinidae; genus Grampus; species Grampus griseus. The sequence continues at coordinate 60,159,666 of NC_138998.1, forward strand.
TAATATTTGCTTTATATATTTAGTTTTTCCTATGCTAGGTACATATATGTTAATGAGTGTTATATCCCTTGTATATTCTTGATCCTTTTATCATTATACAATGCCCTTCTTTGTCCTTTGTTATAGACTTTGTTTTAAAGTCCATTTTGTCTGATACTGCTACCTTTGCTTTCTTGTTTCCATTTGTACAAAATATCTTTTTCCATCCTCTCACTTTCAGTCTGTGTGTCTTTAGCTCTGAAGTGAGTCTCTTGTAAGCCACCTATAGAGAGGTCTTATTCTTTTTTTATCTGATCAGCCATTCTATGTCTTTTGATTGGAGCATTTAGTCCATCGACATTTAAAATAATTATTGACATCTTTGTACTTGTTGCCATTTTGTTACTTGTTTTCTGGTTCTTTTTGTAGTTCTTCTCTGTTGTTTCCTTCTTCTTTTAGTTTCTTACATTGTGGTTTCATGATTTTCTTTAGTGGAGTGCTTGTGTTCTTTCCTCTTGGGTTTTTGTGTTTCTATTGTAGGTTTTGATTTGTGGTTACTGTGGGGTTCATTCTATGTTGACCGGTAACTATAATTACTTGTTTTAAACTGGTATACTCATTTAAGTTCAAACACATTCTAAAAGAGCTACATTTTTAAAATTTCCCTTCCCCATGTTCTGTGTTTTTGATGTCATATTTTATATCTTCATGTGTACCCCTTCACTGTTTATTGTAGTTATAGTTGATTTTATAATAATTTTTGTCTTTTAATCTTCATACTAGCTTATTTAAATGGTTCATCCACAGCCTTTACTATATATTTGCCTTTACTATTGGGATTTCTCCTTTCCTATAGATTCTTACTTCTTCTTGTAGCCTTTTCTTTCCATTTCTTTCCATTTACTATTGGGATTTCTCCTTTCCTATAGATTCTTACTTCTTCTTGTAGCCTTTTCTTTCCATTTAGAGAAGACCCTTTAATATTTCTTTTAGCGTCCATTTAGTATCAATGAACTCTTAGTTTTTGCTCATCTGAGAAGTTCTTTATCTCTAAAAGATAATCTTGCTGTGTAGAATATCCTGCATTGTAGGTTTTTCCCTTTCAGCACTTTAAATATATCATGGCCAATCCCTTCTGGCCTGCAAAGTTTCTGCAGAAAAATCAGCTGATAGCCTTATGAGGGTTCCCTTGTATATCATTCTTTGTTTTTCGCTTGCTACCTTTAGAATTCTCTCCTTAATTTTTGCCATTTTAAATATGATGTCTTAATGTGGGTCTCTTTGGGTTCAACTTGTTCAGGATCCTCTTTGCTTCCTGTACCTGGATATGTTTCCTTCCTCAGGTTTGGGACGTCTTCAGCCATAATTTCATCAAATACATTTTCAACCCCTTTCTCTCTTTCTTTTCCTTCTGGGACCCCTATAATGCGAATGCAGGTATGCTTGATGTTGTTCCAGAGGTCTCTTAATCTATTCTCCTTTTTAAAATTTCTTTTTCTTTCTGCTGCTCTGATTGGGTGATCTCCATTACTCTATCTTCCAGACAATTTATGTGTTCTTCTGTATCACCTAGTCCATTGTTAATTCCATCTAGTGTGTTTTTCATTTCAGTTATTGTATTCTTCAGTTCTGACTGGTTCTTTTTTTATATTTTCTAGTTCCTTCTTTTTTTTAACAATACATTTATTTATTTTATTTATTTATTTTTGGCTGTGTTGGGTCTTCATTGTTGCGCGCAGGCTTTCTCTAGTTGCAGCAAATGGGGGCCACTCTTCATCGTGGTGAGCAGGCTTCTCATTGCGGTGGCTTCTCTTGTTGCAGGGCATGGGCTCTAGGCATGCGGGTTTCAGTAGTTGTGGCTTGTGGGCTCAGTAGTTGTGGCTTGCAGGCGCTAGAGTGGAGGCTCAGTAGTTGTGATGCATGGGCTTCGTTGCTCCACGGCATGTGGGATCTTCCCGGACCAAGGCTTGAACCCATGTCTCCTGCAGTAGCAGGTGGATTCTTAACCACTGTGCCACCAGAGAAGCTCTCTAGTTCCTTAATATTCCAATGTGTTCATCTATTCTTTTCCCTGGTTCAGTTAGCATTATTATTACTAATGCTTGGAACTATTTATCTGGTAAATTATTTATCTCTGTTTCATCAGTTGTTTTTTCAGGTTTTATTCCTTGTTCTTTCATTTGAAACAAATTTCTCTGTCTTCTTATTCTGCTTAACTTTTTCAGTCTTTATGAAATTAGGTGAAACAGTTATCTATCCTGGTCTTGAAGGGTTGTCCTCTGTGGGAGCATCCCTACACAGTCTGCATGTGCCCAGTAGCTTTGATGGGAGAGCTGGATCTGACATGGGCCCAAGTCACATCTTTCCTCAGCGTGTGCTGGCAGCTAGCATCTTGGTAGGTGGTGGGGCTGGAGAAGGAGGGGCTGAAGCCAGGGCCAGGTGTGAAGCAGGACTTCCCCTCTGCTCAGTGGCCATCACTGCCCTGTTGGGTGTGGGGTCAGATCCCAAATTGCTGGAACAGAGGTCCTGAGGGCTGGGTCCGAGCTGGTTCTAAGTGTGTGCTCTCCCCTTCCCCCTCCAGCATTGATACCTTTGCCCCAGGGGGGAGCAGTGCTGGAACAAGAGGTGCCAGAGTGGGCACCTGGTGCAGGCTGGGGTGTGTGCTGGCATGAATCTGTTCCTGTTTCGTAAATAAGTTCATTTGTCATATTTTAGATTCCACATATAAGTGACATCATATGATATTTGTCTTTCTCTTTCTGACTTACTTCACTTAGTATGATAATATCCAGGTCCACCCATGTTGCTGCAAATGGCATTATTTCATTCTTTCTTTATGGCCAAGTACTATTCCATTGTATATATATACCACATCTTCTTTATCCTTTTATCTGTCGATGGACATTTAGGTTGCTTTCATGTCTTGGCTATTGTAAATAGTGCTGTAATGAACACTGGGGTGCATGTATCTTTCTAAATTAGAGTTTTGTCTGGATATATGCCCAGGAGTGGGACTGCTGGATCGTATGACAACTCTGTTTTTAGTTTTTTGAGGAACCTCCATACTGTTTTCCATAATGCATGCACTAATATACATTCCCACCAACAGTGTAGAAGGGTTCCCTTTTCTCCACATCCTCTCCAGCATTTGTTATTTGTAGACTTTTTAATGATGCCTACTCTGACTGGTGTGAGGTGGTACCTCATTGTAGTTTTGATTTGCATTTCTCTGATAATTAGCAACACTGAGCATCTTCTCATGTGCCTCTTGGCCATCTGTATGTCTTCTTTGGAGAAATGTCTATTTAGGTCTTCTGCCCATTTTTCAATTGGGTCGTTTGTTTTTTGGTATTGCATTGTATGAGCTGTTTGTATATCTTGGAAATTAAGCCCCTGTCAGTCACATTGTTTGCAAATATTTTCTCCTAGTCTGTAGGTTGTCTTTTCATTTTATTTATGGTTTCCTTTGCTGTACAAAAGCTTGTAAGTTTGATTAGCTCCCATCTGTTTATTTTTGCTTTTATTTCTATTGTCTTGGGAGACTGACCCAAGAAAACATTGCTGCAATTTATGTCAGAGAATGTTTTGCCTATGCTTTCTTCTAGGAGTTTTACGGTGTCATGTCTTATATTTAAGTCTTTAAGCCATTTTGAGCTTATTTTTGTGTATGGTGTGAGGGAGTGTTCTAACTTCATTGACTTACATGCATCAGTCCATCTTTCCCAACACCACTGACTGAAGAGACTGTCTTTTCTCCATTGTATATTCTTGCCTCCTATGTCAAAGATTAATTGACCATAGGTGTGTGGGTTTATTTCTGGGCTCTCTATTCTGTTTCATTGATCCATACATCTGTTTTTGTGCAAATACCATGCTGTTTTGATTACTGTAGCTTTGCAGTATTGTCTGAAGTCTAAAGGGTTATGCCTCCCGCTTTGTTCTTTTTATTCAGGATTGCTTTGGCAATTCTGGGTTTTTTATAGTTCCATATAAATTTTAGGATTATTTGTTGTAGTTCTGTGAAAAAAGTCATGGTAATTTGATAGGGATCATATTAAATCTGTAGATTACTTTGGGTAGTATGGCCATTTAAACAGTATTAATTCTTCCAATCCAACAGCATGGGATATCTTTCCATTTCTTTGACTCATCTTCAATTTCCTTTATTAATGCTTTATAGTTCTCAGCACATAAGTCTTTCCACCTCTTTGGTCAGGTTTATTCCTGAGTGTTTTTTGTGGGTTTTTTTTATGCAATTTTAAAAGGGATTGTTTTTTACTTTCCCTTTTTTAGTGTACAGAATGCAACAGATTTCTGTATGTTAATATTGCATGCTGCTACCTTGCTGAATTCACTTATCAGTTCTAGCAGTTTTTGTGTGGAGTCTTCAGAGTTTTCTATATATATTATCATGTCATCTGCATATAATGACAATTTTATGTCTTCTCTTCCAACTTGGATACCTTTTATTTCTCTTGTCTGACTGCTGTTGGTAGAACTTCCAATACTATGTTGAATAGAAGTGGTGAGAGCAGGCATCCTTGTCTTATTTCAGATTTTAGTGGGAAGGGTTTCAGCTTTTCACCATTGAGTATTATGTTGGCTGTGGGTTTGTCATAGCTTTTATTATGTTGAGATATGTTCCCTCTATACCCACTTTGGTAAGAGGTTTTCTCATGAATGGATGTAGAATTTTATCAAATGCTTTTTCTGCATCTATTGAGATGATCATGTGGCTTTTGTCTTTTCTTTTGTTGATGTGGTGTATCACATTGATCAATTGGCATATGTTGAACCATACTTGTGACCCTGGGATGAATCTAATTCCATTGTGCTGTCTAATCCTTTTTATGTGTTGTTTGATCCCACTGGCTTTTAATCCAGCTAAAGGGACTTGTCCTCCCAGTGTCAGACCTTGGGGCTGGGGCACCCAATATGTGGTTCAAACTGCTCAACTCCTCAGGGAGCATCTCTGAACCTGTGTAACCCCCCTCCTCTCTGTGTCCCCTCCCAGGGCTGTGGTCCCAACCTGATTGATTTTCTTCCCTTTCTACCTGATTCCATGTGGCTCTTTCTTACAGCTTTGGTTGTGTAAGTGTCTTTCTGCCGGTCTCGTTTGTTTCCAGTGAGAATTGCTCCACTTGTAGATGTATTTTTGATGTGTTTGTTGGGGGTGGTAAGCTCTGCATCCTCCTACTCTGCCATCTTGATCTCCCTCTCTAGGATCATTTTGTGTATTTCCTTTCCCAGGCCTAGATACAGACATTTCTCCAAGGAGCCCTGTTCTCTTCTATTGGAGAATGGTATAAGAAACCAAGATCTTGGTGGTGGGTGTGCTCATTGATAGTAGGGGTCTCATTGTTTCTATGCCTGGCAGCAACTGCCCAAGGAGATACATGTGTCTATACCAAAGTGTGTATGTGCATATAACTAGGATTATTTTTATAGAGAGAGAGTACCAGTTTTGACAACCAAGTCATTACTCTTCAGTGGACAAAACTCTGACACAACAGGATATTTAAATATTATAATCTAGAATTTTACTCCAAACCAAAAGAAGAAAAGATGGGTTTGGGGAATTTTTTTGGTCCATTTTGGATTTTTAAAATAAATATTTCTTCTGGTCTTCTCCTTCCTCCATGTTTCTGCCTATTTCCCAGAGGTGGTTTATTAAGTTTTATTTATTTCCTGGTGGGTGGTGTGGTCAGGAAGTTTGCTGATGTTGGCCAAAATGGCAGCTGTGGCCACAAGTTTCCCTGGTTGACCTGATACACTTGTTTGAGGAGCTAATGGACATGGAGCTGGGTGAGACGGTTCTGCTTTAGGAATATGATATGAGGCTACCAATCCTGGGTCTACAATATAGCACACACACCAGATGGGCCTTCTCTCTGTCCTCTCTGCAGGGAAGTAGAAGGGTTCCTATGTCAGGGGAAGGTAGACCTGCCTAACCACCCCCAGTACCACCTCAAGATCACATCTTACCACCAAAACTCACTGCGAAGAGTCAGGGAAAGAACATCACTGAGGCACAATCCCACACCAAGCTGCCCCCACTGTATCTGACCCACTCTGCCACCTGCCACTTGTTCAGCAAACACGAATTGGACGCCAGGCACAGACTAGGCACAGGGACACAGAGATGGGTGAGGCTCTTGCCTCACTGCAGCTCCCAGTGTAACAGACAAGACAGACATTAAAAATAAATAGCTAGAATATAGTTTGTAATGTATCATTTTGGAGCAAAGTCTCTTAGCCTGGGTCCATGGATGGACTTCAGGGTGTCCCCTAAAATTAATCATAAAAAGTTATATATGCTGGGTATTCCCTGTCTGCTCCCCCACTATATCTTCTCCATACTGTTCTATGTCCCAGGAAGCTGATCTCTACAGACTCCATCAGATGGGCTCACTAGATGCCCATGGGCTTTTAGCTGGATTTGGCTAGTGAGATGTACTACCAGGAAATCTGAGAGGGAGAGAGAAAAGTAGGGGTATATATTTCTCCACCAGTGGCTGCATTCCTCTGCCCAAGGCCACAGATCTTACTGGCTACCTCTCTTACAGTCACAGCTGTAGTGCTTCTTGGGTTCCCCTTTGTCTTTCAGGCTTAGGGGTGGTAACTGCTCCCTGTTTCTTTATAGCCCAGGGTGCTTCACCATCCATATTGGGTTTCCCAAATTCTGCCCATATATTTGTAAACAACGCCTACATCAAACTCCATTCAATCATTTTGAGTGTGCAGAACCCTGAAAATATGTGAATCAGATTTGCAAAAGGGTCCATGACTCAAAAGAGGTAAAAAAGCCCCTTCTGCAGAAGTACATACAAGGTGATGTGGATCTAAGAGGAAGGTGTACTATCTATAACTCTGCTGGCTTCACAGAACAGTGCTCCACTCAAAATGCAAATCTGATCAAGTTATTCCCCTGCTTAAGTCCTTCAGTGGCTCTCAGAATAAAGACCAAACTCCTTCATATGGCCAGCGAAGCCACACTTCATCTACACCTCTCTAATCTCACCCCAAAGACTCTTCCCTTGTTTTCTGTACTCTAGCCATTCTGAATTTTGGGTTCTGTACTTGTGCCAGGCTCCCGTCAGCCCTGCAGCCTTGCACACTCTGATCCTTCTGTCTGGAAAGCCTCCCCCATCTTCTCTACTCATTTTCTGGGCCTTGGCTCAAGTGAGTCTTCCCAGGGAACTTCCCTGACCCTCAGTCCAGGTCAAGTTCCTCTGTCACATACCCCATAGAACCCTGAATCCATCCTTCAGAGCACTTGTCTCAGCTTGCAACACATTTTTGTGTTTTGTGTTTGATATTTATTAATGTCATACATAAACTGTATGACATACATACACTGTAAGTTCCATGAAGGATGGAACCACATCTACTTCTGCTCATAATTGTGTCCTCTGCATTCAGCACAGTGCCTAATACATCAGAGATGCTTATAAGTATTTGCAGAGAAATGAATGAGTGAAAGTGATATTTGAATCAGGCCATGAAGGGTCAGTTTGCCAGGAAGCACAGACCAGGAGTCTAAGAGGCCACCTGAGGGCTCAAGAGCCAGTTAATCTGCTCAGTA